>NW_027185754.1:12658929-12866204 GCF_028583685.1 Petaurus breviceps papuanus | reverse complement strand
GAAAGAAAGAAAGAAAGAAAGAAAGAAAGAAAGAAAGAAAGAAAGAAAGAAAGAAAGAAAGAAAGAAAGAAAGAAAGAAAGAAAGAAAGAAAGAAAGAAAGAAAGGAAGGAAGGAAGGAAGGAAGGAAGGAAGGAAGGAAGGAAGGAAGGAAGGAAGGAAGGAAGGAAGAAAGAAGTGGCCTATGCATGCTAAAGTCTTTACAGAAGCACTTTTCTAGCAGCAAAGAATTAGAAACAAAGAATATTCCCCTCAACTTGGCAATAGTTACAGAAGTTGTAATACATGATTGTAATAAAATATTACTGCTCCATAAGAAAAGTTGGATGCAACAATGTAAACGAAAAAAACAATAACAAAATGATTAAAATGCTTGATGCAAGTTTCCTCTTCTCCTTTTCTCTTCATTTCCAAATGCTTTTACATCATCTTTCTCCACTCATCATTTCTTCCAGTCCCCAGGGGAGAAATGCCCCTTTTCTAGACAAGGTCAACCCCTCCACATGTGCAATTGATCCCATTATCTCTGGTCTCCTCCAGCAACTGGTTCCTTCCCTATTTCAAACATGCCCAAGTTTCACATCTTCAGAAAATCTTCATTAAATCCTGCCATCCCCTCAAGCTATCACCCTGTATCTTTCTTCCTTTTTTTCCCAGACAAACTTGAAAAATTATTCACTTTCTTCCTTCTCACTCCTCAGTGGGGCTTACAATAGGATTTCTAACCTCAGCACTCAGCTGAAATTGATCTCTCCAAAGTTACCAATGCTACATCTGATGGTCTTTTCTCAGTTTTCAGCTTTATTAACCATATTTGCTGCATTTGACACTTCTGACTACCTCCCCTCCTGGGTCCTCTCTCCTAGTGCACTGCCTACCCATTAGAGCACTCCTCAGGATCCTTTGCTGGCTCATTATTCACATCCTTAAAATAGGTATCTTTCAGGGTTCTGTCTTGGGCCTGGGAGTGAGATAGATAGCACAATGGAGCACTACACCTGGAGTCAGGAAGACATGAGTTCAAATCTGGCCTCTGACACTTTACTAGATGTGTGACCTTGGGCAAGTGACTTGAACTCTGTCTACCTCGATGTTCTTGGCTGTAAAATGGTCAATAGCATCTTTCTTCCAGAACTATTACGAGAATTAAATGAGATAATATTTGTAAAGGACTTAGCACTGTGCCTAGCAGAGAGTGGGTATTTAATAACTGGTTGTTTCTTTCCTTAAAGATTGTAAAGCACTTTTCTCTTTGATGTGGGTCTATTGATGGGAAACAGAACATAGGTTTTATCCCGGCTAGCTGAGAGAGGACGCACTGCATGAAATCCAAAAGAATATAATCCTCTCCCTCAAGAATCCCAAACTCAACTATTGTGGTTGGAATAAATGTGTCAGCCAATGGCAGCCATGCTGCATGATATCCTAACATCCTGCATTTCAGCCACACAAACATAGAATTGAGTGCATTTATACTAGCTAATATTTATATAGTGCGTACTATCTGCTAAGCATTATGCTAATCGCTTTACAAATACTATCTCATTCAATCCTCACAACTCTGGGACGTAGGTGCTATTATTATTTCCATTTTACAAATGAGAAAACTGAGGCAAACAGAGATTAAAGTGACTTACCCAGTATCACACAGCTAGTAAGTGTCTGAGTTCAGATTGGAACTCTGGGCCTTCATTACCCACTTCATTAGAATATAGAAAAAAAAAAAACACACTGCTTTTTAGCCATAGGAAGCCTGGACTTCCCAAAAGGTCCTCACATTATTCATTTAGAAAGTAACATTCCCAAGGTTTCAAAGACAAAAGGCTCATCCTTCTTACAAGTCAATGGACCCTATGATGCATATTAAAATTCATTGATTTGCTTAGGGGCACATGACTTAAAGCTGGGATTAACTTCATTAAGTCAGAGCATCACTAATCTCTAGTCAGAAATGCTAATCCAAAATGATTCTAATGCTCCAGACCTGATTCTGCCATCTCTGGCTGGGCTCTAAACATGAAGTGCCACCCAAGGAAGATGACTTTCTGAAACTATTGACCAACCCAGCCTATTGACAACTCATCCTCCTTGACTGATCTTTCCCCAGTCTGTACAAATCCACACTAGGCAGTGAGGATGGGTGCCTTTAGCATGTGGTTGGAAGTCACAACTCCAGTGCCCACACTGGGTTGATCTACTGAATATTTCCTCAGTTTCAAGCACTATCACCATCATGTCAGATTCCCAAGCAAAAATCCATTTCTTCAGATAACCAAAATGTGATTCCCCCTCACCCCCTGCAATCCCCAGACCAAAATAGCTCTCAGAGAAGATGAAGTCATTTCACAGACAATTCCATACCTTCCTTAAGTACTCTAGCTCCCCGTAATGTACTGTGAATCATTCACTAATGGCCTCATTGGAAGCTCTCAGACCACTGAATCGAACCAGACCCACCCATTCTCAGAAACAGTTAGCCACAGCCTGGCCTTCACCCTAGATATAACCTCTCACTAAGATGCACAAAACCCAGGAGGGTGGTGAGGAAGCCACAAACACCTGAGCTTTTCTCATAAGAGTACCAGACTGTTCCAGAATAGCTCATTTAAAATTACTTTGGTTCCCAATGCCAACCCCGCCCCCACCACACACACACACACACACACACACACACATAAACACACACACACATACACACACACACACTTTCCCTCATTCCACACCTACCTTATTCTAGTGGTCATGTTATTGTGTTCAGTTAAGACCTAGAAATTAGGCTCTTCTTTTTTCTTTTCTTTTCTTTTTTTAATTCCTTTTCACCAAGATGACTTCCTCCTGGGAAACTCTAGAGAAATGAAGTGATCATTGTGAACACCAACAATAATAACTGACATATATGTGACACTTTAAGTTTTACAAAGTGATATATATGTGTACATATGCACATATTATATGTGCATGTATATATGTATCTGTGTGTATATATGATCACATTTATAATCACAACAAATAAGACAGGTGCTATAGATAGCATCCCCATTTTATATGTGAGGAAACTGAGGCTTAGAGGTTACCTAACTTGCCTAGGAACCACTACCAATAAATACCAGAGTAGTGTCTGAACCAAGGTTTCTCCCAAGTTCAAGTCAAGAACTTTCCTCTAAACCCTGCTTCCTTTGGAGACTGAGACAAATTCTTGACCTGTTTTCTTCTTTCAGTCTGAATCTAAGATTTCAACAAAATAAGAAAATCAGTGTAGAAACTGTCTTTACTCTCAGCTTGTCAACTTGCCTGCCATCTATAGTCATTGGGACCACTGAAAGTATAGGTGACTTACCCAGAATCACTCAGCTTATGTATATCAGTAGTAGGACTTGAATACAGGTCTCCCTAACTTCAATGACAGCTCTCTCTCCACTAGATCACACTGCCTGGGAAAATATCTCACCAAAATCTCCTCTGATTCATTATCATAAAAATGATATTCCATGCCTACTGTGGTTGGGGCACTATGCTGGGTGATGTGGGTATAAAGAACAGCCAACAGAAAAAAAAACATAGTCCTTGCCTCTTGAAGTTTACAGTCACAGTGGCAGAAACAGGTTATAATCATACAGAAAGTTAAATAGTAACACAAGGCAGCATTTACTAAGTAACAGATGAGTAGACAGTATTAGTGGAGTACAGAAATGGGAAATAAATCACTGTGGGCTGGTTTGCTATGAAAGGCTTCATCAAGGAAACTGTATATGGGTGACGTCCTAAAGGGTGAACAGCACTCAGATAAATAGGGAGAACAGACAGTCCAGTTGAGGCAGAAGTGATGGTGTAACCTAAGATGAGGAGGGGAGATGTTCAAAACATAATGAGTAGAGCAGTTTGGCCAAAGCAGAGGGATTGTGTAGTAAGAGATAAGGTGGTAAATACAAAGCAGAAAGAAATTAAGTTTAAAAAGTCTGTGTTTTATTCATTTGGCAAAAGGGAGTGACTAAAATTTTTTGTTTTATTTTAGAGGAGAGGCAATTCATGCCATGAATACTGTGGTGCTCTGGCATTAAAAATGCCAGGCAAAGGTACAAGGCAGGAAACCACGTACATACAATAACCACCTATTAAGTCCCTACTATGTGCAAGCACCTTGATAATGGCACAAAGATAAAAATAAATCAGTCTCTACCATCCTTGAAGGTACATTCTATGAGGAGAAATCAAGAGCAACATATATAAGTAAACAAAGAAGATAATGTTGTTGTTTGTCCTTTGTTTTCAAGGAGGACTAATGACATCGTGAAGTGATGTCTTGACTCATGGATGACTTGGATTTAACTGAGGCAGAGTTGCACAGATTCATAAGCCTTACTCTCTCTTCCAGAGTCACCAAAGTCCAGTAGCAAGACACAAGTGAGGATGTCTGACCATGGCCTGAGAAGCAACAGATAAACCTTGGCATCTTCAATGTCTGACCAAGTTCTAAGTGCTCCACCTTCATAGCTATTGGAACAAATTGTTCTCATTCATTCATTTTGCTGGGGAAGTGTGCACATGTTTGGGGTAGACACCCCCCTCCCCAACTCACTGATGGGTAGGTTACCCTCAACCAGGTTTAGCCCATTTAGTTTGTTTTACCAGGGTGTGACCACTGCAAATGCTACAGGCACAGATAAGATTTGGAGCCACAAGTGAGAGGTGAGTGCCAGGTAGATATCAAAGGTGGATGAGTAGCTCTGAAAAGGGCTTGGCATGCCCTCACTCAAAAGGTACTAGTCCTTGAACACCTCACATACTCCAACATAAAAGAAACACAAAGACAATGAAAAATCAGCTCTAGTTAAGAAGGCACTAGACACTGGGAGGCTCAGGGTAGGTAGATCTTATCTAGGAGGTGACCCTTTAGCTGAGCTTTGAAGAAAATTAGGGACTCTACATGGCAGAGATAAGGAGGGAGACCATTCTAGGCCCTGGGGAATGCCTATGCAAAGGCATATTTAGGGAGACTGATGGATTAAGTCTCCTTAGAATCTTCTATTTACTTCTAAATGGTCAACAAGACTAAGTTCCTTCCCAGTGATATCTGCTATGTCCAGCTACAGATGCCCGGCACATATGCTGAACAGTCATAATACACTCTTAGTGACTTGCAGACTCTCTCTTGATCCCTGTTACCTTGCTTCTGGCTACCTGACCTGGTAGTCACACTATCGATTGAAATCCAAGTCTCTTTAATTAAACTTCTTTCTTGCTGGAATTACCCTCAAGGTCCTCTCTGTCCTACATTGTCCCCTCACATGTGTATAAATTAAGTGCAAAGCTGTCCAGGATAGTGTGGCCCTTCAAAGTTATAAATTACCATAACCTTAAGTCTCTTTTTCACAAGGGTGAACTTGCAGAACTTGCCAGCCTCCCAGGATTCAGCCATATTAACCACAGAACAGATACATTTCATTGCCAACTCCTGTTTCAGAAATCTCTTTTAAATGAACGAGCAAGGTGAACAGGGCAGATGCTACAGAGGTAGTCCATTGTAATTAGAACATGAAATGTGGGGTCAGAATAGTTAGATTGTACTCCCAGCTTTGCTATTTGCTAGTCATAAGACAATAGACAAATCCATCAATCAATCAATATTTATTAAGTATCTACTATGTGCTAAACACTATGGAAACAAAAAGAGACAAAAGACAGACTATGCCAACAACAGAGCTTACAATCTAGTGTAAATCTTTTAAATTCCTTGAGTTTCAGTATTCCCTTCTCTAAAATGGGGTTAATCATATTGGTACCATGCATCTTTGGGGGTATCTACGGCTTAAGAGACTGTAAATTTATGAGTGGAAGGAGTGTGTCACATCTAAACTTTGCATCTTCTTGTATACAGTGGGTGCTTACTAATTATTTGTCATATGTATGAATAAAAGCTGTGAGTTGTGAAATATTACATAGGTATAAACTATTGCTATTATAATCTACATGATCAATTTAGGAATAAGCAAAGTAGAGTAAAATGTAGAATAGGCAAGGAATAAAAAGACTTGGGTTCAGATCTGAGTTCTGTAATTTGTAACCTATATGACCTTAGAGAAGTCATTTTGTTGTTGTTCAGTCATTTTTCAATCATGTCTGACTCTTCATGACCCCCTTTGGGGTTTTCTTGGAAAAGATATTAGAGTGGTTTGCCATTTCCTTCTCTAGAACACTTTACAGATGAGGAAACTGAGCTCATTTTACAAATGAAGAAACTGAGGTAAACAGGATTAAATGACTTGCCCAGGGTCACACAGCTAGTAAGTGACTGAGGCTATATTCGAGTCAGGTCTCATTGATTCCAGGCCTGATGCTCTACCTACTGTGCCACCTAACTGTCCAGTTAAGTCATTTACCATTTCTCATTCTCCATTTTCTTATCTATAAAATAAAGAGATTGGGTTAACTAGTCTCTAACATACCTTTAGGCTCTAAATCCTAGGATCCTAAAAGTACAACCCATAGAACACAAAAGTTTTTCTGATAAACAGAGGGAAAAACAGAAAGGGATAAGAAGGAAATCAACAGGAAGGCAATGTTCATACAGGATCCTGGAAAGAGACCGTCATCTCCTTCAAAGGAATCACCCAATTAATCCACAAACATTTCTTAATGTTCACTATACTAAGCTTTGGAGATACTAAAAAAAAAAGTAAAAAGAAAGCCTGCTCTCAAGGTTCGTACATTCTAATAGGGGAGACAACACACATAAATCTGAACATACATAATAAATACAGAGTAGATGGAAAGTAAATTTTAGAAGTTCTTAAACCATTTTTGTGAATGATATGGACCCCGTTGACAGTCTGTGGAAGCCTGTGGACTCTTCAGAATGATGTTTGTTACCTACATTCATAATTGAAGGAAATGCTCAATTTTCCCATCTAGGGTTACAGACTTCCTGAAATCTGTCCATGGACCAGACTCCAAGTTAAGAAACCCTGCTTAAAAGAATGGAACTGGCAGCTGGAGGGATGAGGAAAGGCCCCTTGGAAGAGAAGGAGTTTGAGCCAAGTCTTAAAAGTAGATCAGTGATTTTAAGAGTCTGAGATTGGAATGAAGCAGGCATGGTTAATATCCAGTGCAAAGACATGGAGATGAAAGATGGAGCATTGTGTATGGAGAACAGCAAGTAGGTCAGGATGGCCCCCATTTAATAAGACAACAAGTTCAACTGAGTTTTCCTTTCCAATGTCTTTCTGTATCTATTCCTTTCCTTCCCTGCTACCCTTGTCTTCCCAGCTCAAATGCCATCTCTTTCTAGGGACCTTTCCTGATTCCCCCAGGTGGCAGTACCTCCCCTAAATTTTATGTATTTTGTATGACCCCAATATTTACTAATTTATCAACATGTTGTATCCCCAAGGTAGAATAGAAGTTCCTTTTCTTTTCCTTTTTTTTGCTTTTTTTTTGGGGGGGGGTTGAGGGGGGAGGCAGGCAATTGGGATTCAGTGATTTGCCCAAGGTGACCCAGCTATAGAATAGAAGTTCCTTGAGGGCAGAAACTCTCAGTTTTGTATTTGTATCCCCAGCACATAATAGGCATGCTGATCATTTATTCAGGCCCTCACCCCATTGTACCTGGATTATTGTGGCCATGCTCCAAATAACCTGTTCCATTTGACCCCTTCCCTTCTCTTGCTGTGTATTCCCATCTCCATCCCATCCTACATACACTTACAAAATAATTTCCCCAAGTCAAATTCTGCTCAGTCCAATTCCCTGCCATCTGCTTGTTTTTTTTTAGAGGCAGAAGATGCAGCAGCCTTCCACAGGTAGTCCTTCCATCAAATGGCAATGTCAGCAATAACCCGATGTGTGACACAGGCCATTTTCTGAAGAGTACATCTGAGAGAAAGGCAATTCCCCTTTATTTCTAACTTTATTCACACTGATATGTGGTCATGCATTATGGTCCTATGGCTAACACCTAAATCGGGCTTCCCATGTTTTTCTCTCCAGCTGTATTCCTAATAGAGAAGGGCCCCAGTCTGCTAAGCAATGAATTTAAAATTAGAGTTATCTCTCACTTTCATGGTTTTCTCCAAGTACTCATTTTCCCCCCAATTTTACAATAATATAAAGAGAAGCAAAAAGCAATACAGGAATGGTGAGGGAAGGGGAATATCCTTCAAAACCATGCCCCCTCACCGTTGGAAGCATTTCCAAGTAACCTTTCTAATGGAAGATATCCCCCAAGAGAGAAGGCATTATGTTCAAGGAGGATTTGAGTGCTGGGAATATGGGCCTTTTCTCATCACCTGACTTCTCTCAGCTCACCTTTAGGACATTCCTTCTCGCCGTGAACTCCTAAGTTTAGAAAAGTCAAAGAGTCGGGGCAGCCAGGGTAGCACAATGAGTAAGAGCACCGGCGCCAGTGTTGAGAAGACCTGGAGATCGAATCCTGGGCTCAGACACTCAGCACCCACCCAGAAACACCTGGCCGTGTAACCTTGAGCAAGTTACTTAACCCCAATTGCTTAGGGGTGGCCAGGTGGCTCAGCGAGTAAGAGCACTGGCTCCAGTGTCGGGATGACCTGGATCAAATCCGGGCTCAGATACTCAGCACCACACCCAAAAATAACTGGCCGTGTAACCTTGAGCAAGTTACTTAACCCCGATTGCTTAAAAAAAAAAAAGTCAAAGAGACTTTCGTCCAATGGACCCAGTGTGGAATACAAATAGGATAAGCCTGCTTAGGTCTCCCTGACAAGGTTCAACATGATCCAATAAACATTTATTATGCTCCTACTATGGGTCAGACAAAGAGTTTACAATCTAAAGAGAGAAACAGCACATAAAAGGAGGCAGGAAAGGTGAGGGGGAAGGGAGACAGGGCAGCAGATGGCATCTTGTTCCATTGAGATGAAACTAGGCAGGGCAGCAGATGCAAAATGGAGTATAAAGGTCTTAGAATGTACTGGTTTCTGGAAGCTGGGGATCTGGGGTAGAGATGAAACATGGAAAATCAAAAACAGAATTTAGGTGAAAGATTGTAAAAATAGGTTAACTTATTCACATTGTCTAGTAACTCAGTCTCTATTACAGGATTTGGAGTAAAGAGTACTGGTCCCAGAGTCAAGAGGCCTGGTTTCCATCATCAAAAGGGATAATAATAGTTAGCATTTGTGATTACAAAGTGCTTTGTGTATTTTAACTTATTCTATCCTTTCTTTATATCCCCAGCTCTTAGCAGAATGTCTAACACATTGTGAGTATTTAATAAATGCTTCTTAACCTACTAATTCTGTGAAATAGGTTCAATCAAATTCTATTCAACAACAAGCATTTACAACCATTAACAAGCATTAATAACCATTTAACAACAAGCGTGTATTAAGTGCCGCTCTATGCAAGGAATTGTTCTAGGCAGCTGGGGTTACAAAGATCAAAATGAAATTTCTGCCTTAAGAAGCTTATACTCTAAAGGTCAATATGTCATATACTTGTTCATTTCCCAGCTAGCTGGACTCCTTGCAGACTTCTTTGATTTCTCCACCAGGTCCCACCACCAGGTATCTTCCCCTGCCCCACTCTCAAGTACTCCCATAACTTTGTAGCTTTCTTTAGTGAGTTGTCATCTTGGATTATAAACTCCTCAAGGGCAGAAAATGCCTTTCTTGTTAGTACTGGTATCCCCAGAGGCTTAGCACAGACTCTAGAACATAATTGGTGTTCAGTATATGTTTACTGACTCTTTATTATTGACTAGTAAGATACAGGGGCTAACTAGGTAGCACAGTGGATAGGGTTGGGGTGAACCTGGAGTCAGGAAGACCAGCATTCAAATCTGACCTCAGATACTATTGGTGTGATGCTGGGCAAGTCACTTAAACTCTGTCTCAGTTTCCTTATCTCTAAAATGATCTGGAGAGGGAAATGGCATAGTATCTTTGCCAAGAAAACTCCAAACGGACTCACAAAGATTCAGGCATGACTGGAATGACTAAGAACAACAACAACAAGTGAGACACAAAGTAATTTTAAAAGGGGCAAAATTGGGGTGGCCAGGTAGCACAGTGAGTGAGAGCACCAGCCCCAGAGTCAGGATGACCTGGGGATCGAATCCAGGCTCAGACACTTAGCATCCACCCAGAAACACCTGGCTGTGTAACCTTGAGCAAGTTATTTAACCCCAATTGCTTAAAAAAAAAGAGGGGCAAAATACTAACAATGAGAGAGGAGAGTGTCAAAGAGGACACTCCTATGTGGAAGAAGAAAGGCTTCAATGAATTAGCACTTGACCTGTGTTTTGAAAGAAGCTACGGATTGTAGGAAATTGAGGTGAGAGTGTCCATTCCAGATATGGGAGATTACCTGGGCAAAAGCATGGAGATAGGAGAAAGAATATCATGTACAAGCAACAGTAAGCTGGCAAATGTGACTGGAAATGAAATGTGTGAAGCAGAGTAACAGAGGTTTGTAGGAATTAGATTGTGGGGCTTTAAATGCCAGGGTAAGGATTTTGTATTTTAACCTAGAGCCAATAAAGAGCCACTGAAGATTTTTGAATAAATGAATGTCATGGTCAGATCTGTATTTTAAGAATATTGATTTAGTAGCTTATGTAGGGAATGGACTAGAGAGGGAAAGAAAGAAGAAAGGAAGGGGGAAGGAGGGAGGATAGAAGTAAGGAAAGAAGGAAAAAAGGAGGGAGGGAAGAAGGAAGGAAGAAAGGGAGGGAAAAAGGTGAAGGGAAGGAAGAGAGGGAGGGAAAGGAGGAAAAAGGGAAGAAGGAAAGGAAGAAAATGAGCATTTATTAAATGAGTACTATGTTGTGGGCACTCTGCTAAGTACTTTCCAAATAGTATCTCATTTATTTATCACAACAAACCTGGAAGTGCTAATATTATCCTCTATTTTATAGTGGAGGAAAAGTAAGGCAGACATGGATTAAATAATTTGCCCAGGATCACATAGCTAAGTGTCTGAGTCTGGATTTGAACTCAGTTCTTTCTGCTTCTAGGCTTAGTACTCTAACCGTTACACCACTAGCTGCCTAGAGACTCAAAGAAAAGGGGCTATTATAATAATTAAGGAAGAAGGAGATATGAACCTGGACTAGTGCAACAGCCATATAAATAGAGATCTGACATATTGTAGAGGTAGGGTGAACAAAGCTAAGCAATGCATTGGAGAACAAAAGTGAAGGAGAAGGATGGGGAGTCAAAGGTGACTGTGAATAGAAGAATGGTAGCATCCTCAACAAGAATAGGAAAGGTTAGAGGAGAGAGAAGTTTTCATTTAAATGTAACAACTTCTTCTTTGGATAGGTTGAGTTGGAGGTCAGTGAGTTGGTAAGTGGTTATTAAGCCTACTATGTATCAGGCAAGACCTGGAGATGCAAAGAAAGGCAAAAGCCAGTCCCTGACCTTGAGGAGCTCACAATCTGAAGGGGGAGACAGAATGCAAATGTCTAGGTGTAAACAACCTTTATATAAGATAAATAGGAAAGAATCAACAGAGAGAAGACACAAGAATTTGGGGGGATATAGAAAGGCTTCCTGTAGAAGGGAGATTTTAGCAAAGACTAGAAGGAAGGATGGAGAGTCAGGAGGTGGAGATGAGGAGGGAGAGTGTCCTATGCTTGGGGAACAGCTGGAGAAAATGTCCCCAAGTGTGGCAATGGACTCTCTTATTTAAAGAAGAGCAAAGAGGATATTGTTGCATCAGAGAGTACATGGTGGAAGGGACATAAAAGTGGAAAACTGGGAAAAGGGGAAGGGACAGATCACAAGGCTCCTTGAACACCAAACAAAAGATTTTTTATTTGATCCTAAAGGTAACAGGGAGCCAGTGGAATTTATTGAGTAAAGGTATGACATGGTCAGAAGCCTCAAAGATGTTTGGTTGAAGATGTTTGACAAGTAGTTGGTAGTATAAAACTGGAATTTAAGAATGAGAATTTACATATGTGTATATACATATAGATGTATGTTTATGTATGTATATATAAAATATATGTGCATGTAGATGTGTATGCATATATTTGTTTACATATATGCATGTGTATACAAATCTAGATTATATTTTACTATGCAGTGCACATACATATATGTACATATACATGTATGTAAATTTGAGAGACAAAATAAAGCAGACAGGACAGAGCCTTAAGGGAAGTCCACATTTAGTGGGTAGTAACAGAATGGAAAACCAGAAAAGGAGTAGTCAGGCAAATAGGGAACAACCAAGAGAAAGCTGTTACAAAAACTCAGACAGTAACACTACCCAGGAAGAGGAAGAGCGGTCAGCAACATCAAAAGATAAAAGAGATGAGAATTGAGAAAAAGTTGGTGAAGAAACAAACATTTCCCCCAATAGATAGATAAATAAATGGTCAAAGAATATAAACAAACAAATCTGAAAGAAGCATTGTTCAACATTAGCAAAGTATTCTGTTGAGAAGATGAGGGAGGAGGTGAATTGGTGTAACAACCTTAAAGAAGGAGGAAAAGGTTTGAAATAGTCACTTTGTAGTGACAGAGTTCATCAGAGAGGAATAAAAGAATTTCCATGCGGTAGTGAAGACCCAGTTAAAGTTAAATAACATAAACCAGTACCACAGTTACATTACTTTCTGTGTTTTCATTCAGCAGGCCTAGAGGTTCCACTCATACATTTCTATGCCAGGCAAAGGGCACATGAATGATGAAGCAAAAAAAAAAAAAAAACCATTGAATTAAAGAAGGATAAGGAAAAAGTATATAACATTGAATTGAATCAGATGGCAACTGTTCTCTGCACCCATGTACCAAATGGCTGCCCCATCTCAGGTCTCCTGGGTAATGGTGAGTAAATTTTTCTTTAATCCTTCTGCTTCCTCCACTATTGGAAGAGGATGTAATCACTCTTGACTCACTCATCTGACTAGAATACTGAAAATTAGGACGTAAAATTGTCTTCTCTTAAAATTTGATTCCTTCTAGTCTCTGTGGAGCAGGCTTCGGGGTGGATGACCCCTGAAGGTTCTTCTGTGGCTCTAGCCTGAAGAGGTAACATGTTATTGCCCTAATAACAGAGGCTCCCAAAGTCTTATTGACTTCTCCTATTTGCCCACACCTATTGTTCTGGAACTTTTCAGCTCTAGGTCACTTCACTACTTGCTGCTCCAAAAAGCTACTAAATTCTCATGTCCAGACCGCCCACTCTTGTTCCATTCAATTACATTCTCCTCATTTCCTACCCCCACTCTCCCATGTCCAGTCACAAGACACCGGATGGGAGGAATAGTTCCCAGCATGGAAGTGTCCTAGAACTTTCTGTAATGAGTGGCAGCCTTGTCTATTGTGGAAAACTAACGCTTCATTAAAAAATGTCCATTAAGGGAATTGGTGGTCTCCACCAATATTATATATTTGTCTTTCAGACTTAGAGTCAGAAAGACCTGAGTTCAGATTCTAACTCATACTCAATAGCTGTATGACCCTAGATAAGTCACTTAACTTGTTTGCCTTAGTTTTCTCATCTCTAAAAATGGGGAAAATAATAGCACCTACTTTCCAGAGTACTTGTGAGGATCAAATGAGATAATAAAATACTTTGAAAACTTTAAGGACTATGCAAATTCTATATACAATGATGATGATGGGAATGATAATGATATAAGAATCTACCATTTGGGCTTCCTGGTCAACCATATCAACAAGTTCCAAACAGTGAATTCTGTGAAACTGAAATTAAGTTCCAAACACCTAAAAGAAAATGGATATAGTTATTGCTAAGCAATAATTCTTTGCTAAGCTCCTACTATGCATGAAGACTTACTTTAATACTAAATACCAAGAACCCCCACTCCTCCCCTCCAAAAAAAGCAAACACTTGCTAAAAACAGATGGCAGCTAGTTGCCCTTAATGGATTCAAGTCACCTGGTCCAGGTTAACTACATCCTAGGACATTGAAGGAACTGGCAGATGTGATTGCCAAACTACTGTCAGTGACCTTTGAAATATCATTGAAATATCTTTGAAATATATTAAAATATCATTGAAATATCATCATCATAATTGAGAAAGGGAGAAGTGCTGGGGAGGAGTCAAGATGGCGGAGTACAAACAGGACTTCTGAGGGGCTCTGGCTCCCACCTCCTCCAATTCATGTACAATATGAAAACTTTGGAGCTACAGAATCCACAAAATGACACAGAGAAGCTAATCTCCAACTGAGGACAGCCCAGCAGGTCAACAGGAAGCAGCCAGCGCAGAGCTCTGGGAGCAGAGCCCCGTCCCATGTGAGCCCAAGGTTCTAGCCTCAGGGTGGCCTGACCAGTGCCAGCTGGAGGGAGTTCAGATCACCAGTGGCTGTGGTGGTTTCCAGAATTATCAACCCATAGATGCCAAGGACAAAGTGAGAGGTCAGTGCAGTGTGGACTTTGGGACCTGGGAATACCTGTGATTAGCCTTTGACCCCAGGGTGAGAAGTGGCTGAGGCACTGTGGCTGTGCAGCTGCTGCCTTGTGGCTTCTTCAGAACTCCTGGCCTGCAGTGTGTAGGGGGCCAAGCGACCAGTCTGAGGGGTAATAGCTCTTGCTTTAACATGCTTCGATCTGGATTGGGGTCTAGGGTGGAGATCCTGGGATGAGTGAGCAGTCTGCCAGAGTGTGTGGAGGCTTCACAGAGGGCACCCAACTAATACCACCAGCAGCTGCGAAAACCCCAGCATTTGGGATAATGCTGCCCTGTATGGTAACAGAGTTGTACTGTGGCAAAAGGCTCAAAAGTCAAGTAATTGAGTGGCAACATGAGCAAGCAAAGGAAGCAAAGGAAAAAGAGCAATCCAACTTTACACTCCTATTTTGGAGACAAAAAGGATCAAAGCATGGAACAGGAGGAAGACAGCGAAGTCAGAACTCCTGCACTAAAAGCTTCCAAGAAAAATACAAACTGGTTACAGGCCATAGAGGACCTTAAGAAGGATTTTGAAAACAAAATAAGAGAAGTGGAGGAAAAATTGGGAAGAGAAATGAGAATGATGCAAGAAAATTATGAAACGAGAGTCAACAACCTGACTGAAGAAAATACCTTAAAAAATAGACTAACTCAGATGTCAAAAAAGGCTCAAAAAGGCAATGAGAAGAAGAATGCCTTAAAAAGTCAAATTTGCCAGATAGAAAAAGAATCTGAAAACTCACTGAAGAGAATCATTCCTTCAGAATTAGATTGGAGCAAATGGAAGCTAGTGACTTTATGAGAAAACAAGATACTATTAAACAGATCCAAACAAGTGAAAAAATAGAAATCAATGTGAAATATCTCATTGGAAAAACCACTGACCTGGAAAATAGATCCAGGAGAGATAATTTAAAAATTATTGGACTACCTGAAAGCCATGATCAAAAAAAGAAATCATCCTTGAAAAAAAATTAAATCATCCTTCAAGAAATTCTCAAGGAAAATTGCCCTGATGTTTTAGAAACAGAGGGTAAAATAGAGGTCGAAAGAGTCCAATGACCACCTCCTGAAAAAGAAACCAAAAAGAAAACTCCTAGGAATATTATAGCCAGGTTGTGGAGTTCCCAGATCAAGGAGAAAATATTACAAACAGCCAGGAAGAAACAATTTCAATATTGTGGAAACACAATCAGGATAACTCAGGACCTGGTAGCTTCTATGCTGAGAGATCTAAGGGCTTGGAATATGATATTCCAGAGGTCAAAGGAGCTGGGATTAAAACCAAGAATCACTTACCCAGCAAAACTGAGTATCATGTTGCAGAGGAAAACATGGTCATTCAGTGGAATAGAGGACTTTGAATCATTCTTGATGAAAAAAACAGTTGAATAGAAAATTTGACATTAAGATACAAGCAGCAAGAGAAGCTTGAGAAAGTAGACAGGGAAAAGAAATCATAAGGAACTTATCAAAGTTAAACTCTTTACATTCCTACATGGAAAAACAATAATTGTAACTTATGAAAATTTTCTCAGTGTGAGAATAGTTGAAGGGAATATAAATGTGTATGTACATATATGTGTATATATGAATGTATGTATATGTATACATACATATATATGTCTATATAGGGTGTATATGGGCATATGAATACATAAGTGAGTGTGTATATATATATGTGTGTACAGGTATACATAGGCAGAGGGCACAGGACCAATTGAATGGGAAGGGATGACACTTAAAAGGTGAAATTAAGAGGTGAGAGAGGAATATAATCAGAGGAGATGGGGAGAGACAGAATGGGGTAAACTATCTCATACAGAAGAGGCAAGGGAAAATGGTTACAAAGGAGGGGAAGAGCAGGAAGGCAAAAGGGAATGGGTCAAACTTATTCTCATTGAATTTGGCTTAGGGAGGGAATGACATATGTACTAAATAGGGTATCTCACCCTACAGAGAGTAGAGGGGAAGGGGAAGAGAGGGGGGATAATGGAAGGGAGGGCAGGCTTGGGGGGAGGGAAGTTGGAAGCACCCACTTTTGAAAAGGGTCAGGATCAAAGTAAAGAATAGAACAAGTGGGTTGTGGGATAGGGTGGAAGGAAATATAGTCAGTCTTTCATAATATATCCTCTATGGAAATGTTTTGCACAGCAACACATGTACAACCTATATTGAATTGCTTATCTTCCCAGTGAGGGTGGGTGACAAGGGAGGAAGGGAAAGAATATGGAATCCAAAGTTTTAAAATTAAATGTTTAAAATATATATACAGATTATTATTATTATTGTTTTACATGTAACTGTGAAATGAGATATACAGACACTGGGGCATAGAGATCCACTATGGCCCACTGGAAAGTTGAAGGGGGAATGGGGGAAGACATGGAAGAGAGAAGATTGGGGGAGGGGATATTCAGTGGGAACACTATTTTGGGGTGGTGGTTAGGTAAAATTGGGGAGAAAGTTTGTAACTTAAAATCTTGTGGAAATGAATAATGTAAACTAAAAAATAAAAAAAGAGAAGAAAAAAAACATAAAAAAGGATGACAACAACAAATTAACCCCCAAAAAGAAAGGGAGAAGTGCTATAATACCGGAGAGGAGCAAATGCTCCGATCTTTAAAGAAGGGAAGAAAACAGTATGCAAACTATATATTAGTGACCTTACCTTCTATTTCTGGGGAAAATCTAGAACACACACCTTAATGTCAATGAATACCTAGTAAAGAGAAGCAGAGACTCCTAAGGGCCAGGTCATGCTAGACTAATTCTATTTCTTTATTTTGATGGGCTTATTAAAAGTGGTAGACCAAGGGAAATGCTTAAAATATAGTTATCCCTATCACAATGAGATTTTCTCCACCTCAGTGTCAATATATCATGGGTCAGCATAAGGAATCAGATATGAATGTTGGGGGTAGTTTTTCAGAAGCTCCAGAAGACACACAAAGGCCAAAAGACAATACAGAACCTATGACCAAATCAAATACTTAACCCAAATTTTATAATAATACACTGTAAACACCCTGTAAAAGAAAAAGAAAAAAGTCAGACCTTCTCTAGTGTGAAGAAATTTTACACAGATTTTCCAGATCATGGGGGGCCCTGCACCCCTAAACCTCCCAATGTGAAAGGGATAACTGTACAATTTAATTTGTATTTGTTGCTGTTGAGTCGTTTCAGTTGTGTCCAACTCTCTAATCCCATTTGGAATTTTCTTGGCAAAGATACTAGAGTGTTTTAATCTTTCCTTCTCTAGATGATTTTATAGTTTACCTAGATTTCAGTCATTTCCTAGTCTCTCATACTATTATCATAGAAAAGTGGAGAGCTGTAGACCAGACAGGAATCCAATTAGATTGGCTCGTTGGCCAGATCCAAAGAGTAATCTTTGTTCAATGTAGACTTGGCAAGAAGTCTACAGTGGAGTGCCCCTGGAGTCTGTGCTTTTCCCTGTTATCTTTTGTCATTGATTTAGATAAAGGCATAGGTGGCATGCTCATTAAATTTGAAGATGACACAAAACTGGGAGAAATAGGTCGGTCAATCTGTTACATAAGTTGGAATACAAAAAGATATTGAACTGAAGAGAACTGAAATAAATAACATAAGATGAACTGCAGTTGGGATAAGTGGAAAGTATTGGTTGGGTTCACAAAATCAGTTTCATAAGTTCAAGATAAAAGAGGCATGATTAAACAGCAGCTTATCTGCAAAAGTTAACAGGTGGCCTGCCTATGTGTGATATGGCAAATTCCCCTACCTTTCCCCCACCCTAAAAAAAAGCAATGTGATTTGGGGTTCCATTTAAGAAAGGCATAAAGAATATGGAGGTGACAATCCATCTGAACTATATACCATGGTAAGATCACGTCTGCAGGGGTGGCTAGGTGGCACAGTGAGTAAAGCACTGGCCCTGGAGTCGGGAGGACCCAAGTTCGGTTCCAGCCTGAGACACTGAACACCCACACAAAAACACTAGCCGTGTAACCTTGGGCAAGTTACTTAACCCCAAATTGCCCTCCAAAAAAGGAAAAAAAAAGATCATATTTGCAGTCATTATGTTCAGTTCTAGGCACTACAGTGTAAGAAAGACACTGATAAACAGGGGAGTGCCCAGAAGAGGGCAGTCAGAATGGTGAGGGGTCTTAAGTCCATGTCATATGAAAACTAATTGAAGGAAATGGGAATGTTTAGCTTGTAGAAGAGAAGACTCAGATGGCTATTTTCAACTATTTGAAGGTCTGCCGCATGGAAGGATTAAATTTGTTCTCTTTAGCCAGAGGGAATAACTAAGAACAATGGGTAGACATTTCAATGAGGCATATTTAGAAAAACCTTATATTATTTAAAGCTGTCCAAAAGTGAAACTAGTTGCCTTTTGTGGTAGTAAGATCCCCTTTCATAGGAGGTCTTCAACCAAAGGATGTATGACTGCTTACTGAGTATATTTTATAGTGACTTCAAGTCAAAATGGCACGGTAGGAGGAAGCAACACAGCTCAGTTTCCCCTTACAAATATCTGACAAAGAACTAGAAAATATAACATACCATACCAAATCTTAATTGGGAAATCCAAGAATAACCTCAAAGAAAAACATAGCTGTTACACAAATTAAACTAGAATTCCTGGATAAAATGAAGAAAACACTTTTTAAAAGGAGTTAAGATGATTTTATAAATGAAATAAGAGTATTGAAAGAGAGTATTACAAAAGAAATGAGAGCTACAGAAGAAAGAACTGAAAAGAAAATTTGCAGCTTAGCATAAAAGAAACAAAACATTAACCAAGCAACCTCTTGAAAATTATAATTGATGAAACAGAAGTTAATGAATGGATCTATAAGAAAATAAGAAATATTGAAATAAAGTCAAAAGACCGAAAAAATAGAAATGAAAGGTACCTAATATATATTAAAAAAAAAGTTTAACTGACCTGGGAAACAGAACATGAAGAGATAGCTTAACATAATTGGACTTCCTGAAAGCCATAACAACAACAAAAAAGAACCTAAACATCATATTTCAAGAAATCAGATGAAAAAAACAATACAGATAGAACCAAAAAGCAAAGTAAAAATATAAAGAATTCACTAGTCATCTTCTGGAAAATAAATGAAAACTCTCAAGAACACTATAGTCAAATTTCAGAGCTTCCAGTTCAAAGAAAAAGACTATAAGTATCCAGAAAGAAAGAATTCAAATACTGAGGAGTCAAAGCCAGGTTCACACAAGGTTCAGCAGGAACCCACTAGATGAGTGGAAGGCATGGGTTATGATATTCTAAAAGGCAAAAGATAATGAATTACAACCAAGAATTTACCCAGAAAAATTAAACGTAAGCCTTGAAGGGGGATCGTTAATGAAATAGAGCATTCCTAAGCATTCTTGATGAACTTTGTAATCACAGGGATTCCTTTCAGGTATGGGTTAGGCCATGTGACTACTGAGGGCCATTATAACTCTTAAATTCTGCAAATCTCTAATCCTATGAAAATATGACAATTTCCTTTGTGGGGCTCACAGTCTAATTTGGATCATGATACTTACAAACACAAAGGGATGGAATGGAATGGGCACTGAGTTCAATAATAGATCTGTACTACTCAAGCAAAAGTCATGTAACCTCTTTAGTCCTGAGTGTCTTCATGTGTAAAATAAGGGATTTGGACTAGATGGCCTCTAAGGACACTTCCAGCTCTAAAACTATTATCTATACTTCTATTATAAGTTCCATAAGCAATAGAAGGAAATATAAGATATATTACAAAGCATTATTTAGTAAGTAAAAAGGGGACAGAAAATAATTATTTTAAGAGTTGAAAAGGAAGAGACCATTAAAAGTTAAAATTATTGGGGAATGTTTCATAGAGGATATGGTACTTGAATTGGGCCTCAACGATAGATGGAGAGGAGTGAGTAAATCTTTCTAGGAAAAGAGAGCAGTATGGACAAAAAGCCTGAGAACTTCTAGAAATATACTAGGAATGTTAGGGAACAGTTAGTAAATTAGTTTGAGTGGAAAATCCAGTTGATAAATGGGATTAATAAGAAATAAAATTGAAGAAGTAGGTTGTGTTCACATCTGGTAAGACCTTGAATGTCAGGTAAAGAAATTTGGATTTTAATTCTATAGGTAATGAAAAACCATTGAAGACTTTTGAGCAAAGAAATGGCATGACCCAAGTGGCACTAAGAAGAGTTGGCTACTGTTGGCTATTGTTAAAGAGGAAACTTAACCTTTGGAAGGACATGTTGTCTCCCATTTCCTTTTATCACCTAGGCATAAAGTTTTCTCCTGGGGCAGAAAAACACAGTTCTTGTCTCAGAGACAAGGTGTCTTAAAAAGACATTTAATTTAAATATATTTATCATACATATGTTAAGCAAATGCAAATGATTCCTGAAAACATGCTTATTAAGGATTAACTAGTTTGCATTGGCAAGTCTGAAGGCTGTAAATTAGATGCCCTGCTCAGTCATCTCAGTCATATATATCCATATTGTTTATTGATATGCTCAGAAGAAATTGCACTAATGAGTATCTTCATCCACTGAAGTCAAGAAGAATTCAATTTGTTAGCATAATATCGTTGAACAGCACAAGCAAATGCAGAAAAAAAAATATATTTGCTTCTCTCCATAGTACAGACACACTAAATCTCAAGTGAACGTTAGCCTATATGAGACATATTAGTATAAAAGTGTAGCTAATATTACTAGCCTGCAGGTGAATGCATTTTCAAGAGTGGATGAAAGTGATGGAAATGACTAAGTCGTCATGTGAATTATAAAGTGTTACAGAGGGAAGCTGTGCTTCCTTCTTCCCTTCAGAAGTTTCAGAATAGTAAAGGTTATACTCTCTCTGAGAGGGTTTAAATACATTGCGACCTGGAGGCAGGGGTATGAATCAGATGACCTCAAGAGTTTGAAATAAGTTCTCTCCATTCATATTTCTTCCAGCACACACACACATACACACACACACACACACACACACCTATAATATCCTTACTTATCTGGAAGCTTTCCCGGAGAAACTCAAATTATAGAACCATAGAACTATATAATATTACAGCTAGAAGGAATCTTAATAATAATAGCTCACATTTTTATAGATCTTTACTGTTGCTAAAAGGCTTTCTTCAATCCTGTGAGATAGGCAGAGAAAGCTTTCTTATACTCATATGATAGATGAAGAAACTGAGGCAGAAAAGGGAAATAATTTTACCAGGTTCACCTGATATAAATCATAAGATCATAATAGAATTCACGTCTTGGATGGACACTGAAATTCAAGTCCCTCCTTTTATACCCAAAGATTTATTCTGGAGTAGGTAGCCTACCTGAGGGACTTGAAGGAAACCACTATTCCTCAGTCTTTAAGTAATTCCTTAAGGAGAAAAGTGAGATGAAAGCATAGAAAATTCTATGGATCTCAGAACTGAAAGCCTGACCTGGACCTAAAGCATGAATCTCCCATGCCTCTAATGAAAAGGCATTCCTCCTTCAAAATCTTCCAAGTCAGGGCATTCAATTTCTGGCCAATTCTTATGTGTGTGCTTGTGCACATGTGTGTTCATGTACATATGCATATGCATGTGTATATAAATGTGTGTGCCCACATATATAATTGTCAGTCATTTCAGTCATTTATCAGTTGTGTCTGAGTCTTTGTGACCTCATTTAGGGTTTTCTTGACAAAGATGCTGGAATTGTTTGCCATTTTCTTCTGTATGTATGTGTGTATATATATATTTATATACATATATACGTATATATATGTACATATGCAGATTGTGTGTATGTATAGATCTCACAGAAAAGTTTAGAGACAGCTAGATAGCATAGTCCACAGAGTGCTGGTCTTGAAACCAGGAAGATTCAAACCCTGCCTCAGATACTTCCTAGCTGTGTGTCCGTGGGCAATCACTTAAACCTTTGGTGTCTCAATTTCCTCTTCTGTAAAATGGGTATAGTGATAGCATCTGTTTATTTGAGAGGTAGAGTTCCATATTGGATGGAGATCTATCTTAGGATTCAGGAAGATCTGAGTTCAAGTCTTGCCTATGGTTGTACGATACTGGGCAAATCACTTAATTTCTCAGTGCCCCGGGAAACTGGCTAAAAATACGAATTGAAGAAAAGGTTCCAGGCTCCATTAGCAGAGAAAGTTCCTTTCTGGGATCTCCCTGCATCAAGCCTGCACTGCTTGTGGGCCTCTTCATCATGCCTTCATATACCAAGAAATTCATTCTCCTGCAAGATATAATCAGTCTTGATATTCATACCTTATCTGTACCCTCTGCCCCTTTGACTGGAGAACAGAGCGAGTCACATTGTTTTGATTATTTCTTTGGCTTTCTCCATCATGTCCTCCATACTAGGTACCTCCTTTCCACCCCACTCGCTTTTCAGAGTGTGTGTATGTGTGTGTGTGTGTGTGTGTGTGTGTCTTTCCCCATTAGATTGTAAGCTCATTTAGGGAAGGTATTGTGTGTATGTATGTATGTGTGTATATGTGTATGTATATGCATATACATACATTCACATATACCTGTATATATATATATACATATATTACACATATGTGTGTATATCCCCAGCACTTAGCACAGCACCTGGCACATAGTAGGCATTTAACAAAATGTCTATTATCGACTGTACTACTGAAAGCACAGGTTTAGTCCAAAAACAAACCCCCTAAAACCCAAGCTCCTAAACCACTTCATTAAGCCCTTACCAGTTAACATCTTAAATGGAATAATGATAGCTATCTGAGAATGAGACCTTACAGGGGAAAGGAAACTAATCTTCTTACTAGAGAAAATATTTCTTTTCTTATTAAACTAAGAAGGCAGAGTTGTATCGTGAAAAATATGTTGAATCTAAAGGCAGTAGTAGAGTTTCAACTAGGATTGGGTGACTAGGGATTAGTCCCAGAACTGAAATTTAGAGGGCACCAATAGCCCCCATCTGGGATGTACTTCTACCCCTGCCCAACCAAGCAGCTGAACCACAGGCAAGCTCCTACTCATCTGAGTATGCTCTTAATCCTCACAACAACCCCCAGCCCACCACTTTTCACTGCCTCCCCTAAGGACTGGCTCTTCTATAATATAGACACCTTCTAATATTCCAATGATCCCTTACTTCCCTCAGTAGCCACATCCTCTCTGGGTTCCCTTGCCTTCCTTGTCCTACATTCTGCAAATTCCTTGCCCTAGGAGTGAAAATTCCTAGATACGACTCTGACATAGTAGTTAGAGGCCAGTCTTGGCTGCAAAAAGACCCGTGTTCAAGTCTTACCTCTGAAACATATTAGCCTTGTGACCATGGATAACTCATTTCACATATAAGTATTCCCAGGCAACTCTCAATGATTACCTCCACAATAGTGAAGGAACTTTCCACACTGAAATTCTCCACAAAAATGAAAAACCTTAGTTCTTCTAAGAACCATTCCCAATCATGCCAATGGCTCTGGTCAGGAGAGCAATGGATTCCAAGGCTGCCTCTCCTAACATGTATGAACTGTGTAATTGGGAAAATTATTGGTAAAATGAGAATAATATTACCTGTAATACTAACCTTATAGGAATACAGTTAGGTTAAAATGAGATACTGTACACAAAGTACTTTGCAAACCTTAAACTTCTGTAGAAATAGTAGCTATTAATTATTTTGGAACTTAAAATAAGTAGCACCTGTCTGTGTGTTCCCTGCATACAGTAGGGAATAAATAGATATCAACAAAATTAAACAGAATATTTTCATCAGCATTCATTTCTAAGTGAATCATGAAATCAGCTGCAACTCTGGGATTATAGACTTGTGTTTCTAGGAATTTCTCACCTCAAATCCCTGCTCCCAAATATTTTTATTTTCAAGCTGTTTATTCACAGCATAAGCAACATAGCATAGTAACAAGAATAATGAATTTAAAGCCAGGGGGACCTCATCCCACCTCAGACACTTACAAACTGGGTGAACCAGAGCAAGTAACTGAACAACTCTCAACCTCAGTCTCCTCATTTGTAAAATGGGAATAATAATAGCACCTCCTTCCCAGCCCTGTTGTAAGGATCAAATGAGTTAATGTGTATGAAGCACGATCTAAATCTTTTTTTTTTTTTTTGGAGGGAGGAAGGCTGGGCAATTGGGGTTAAGAGACTTACTTGCCCAAGGTCACATGGCTAGTAAGTGTTAAGTGTCTGAGGCCAGATTTAAACTCAGGTCCTCCTGACTCCAGGGCCAGTGCTCTATTCACTGCACTGCCTAGCCACCCCAACAATATAAATCTTAAAATACAATTATGATGTTAGCTATTAGTATTATGCACACAGCCTTTAATAAATAATACTGGCATTCTGGGACCACAAAGATCATTCAGCTCTCTCTCTATTCCATAAGCAAATTAATATCACAATAAACAGCCTGATACTAAAGCCAAAAAAAGTTGGAGCGTTTCTTAGCAATCAGCTCTGCCCCTGACAGGTTTGGTTATGATAAGAACACAAGTCAAGTGTCTCGTAGAATTTATTAAGAAAATTCATGTTAAAGCAATGCAGGAAATCAGATGCCAAAATATGTTTCAAGATACCTCCTGTGATAAAAGCAATGCATTTTGTTGATTTCCCACTATGTTTTAGATCCCAAATTAAATTAAGGCATAAAACTACAATGGATTCTAAGTACAAGAAATACTGCATTTCAATGAGCTGGAGGAAATAAAAATACACAGGAAGAAATTCTACTTTGAGTTGGTTAGTTGATGGCCAACAAGCCTGACATAAGCATAGCTGAAGACAGAGGGACATATGCCCATAGGGAACATTCTGCTGCCAGGTTATAACCACAACAAACATTCTATTTTAGGTAGCCCATTTAAAGGCACCTTGAAAACATCTCCTCACATAGCCACCAATCTAGATCAAGCCTTAGTCACCTCTTTCATTGACTATTGTGATAGCCAATCCTCACTTCAATACATTCTCTTCACGGCCCTCAAAATAATTTTTCCTAAAACTCATCTCTGACCATGTCATCCCTCTTCCTCCCCACCCCCTATGATCAATAAGTTCCAGGGGCTCTCTATTAACTCAAGCATCAGATATAATCTCTTCTGATTGATATTTAATACTGCTTTTCACAACCTGGCTCCTTCCTTCCTTTCCAGTCCTCTCAAAGATTATTCCCCTAAATAGGCTCTGGGATCCAGCCATGTTGTCTTCTTTCCTTCCCATCCCTGCGATGTGCCAGCTCCTGTCTCTGTGACTTTAATCACCTTTCTTCTATGCAATCCCTGCTCATCTCTGTCTCTCAGGATATCTGGTTTCCTTCAAGATCCATCTCAAGCACAACCTTCTTCTACATGAAGCCTTTGCTGATTCTCAAAACTACTACCTCTCCCCCTCCCCACACCAGCTTGTTTTCATCTTGCCAATGTTATTTATATGTGTATGTGTATATACATTGTCTTTCCCTTTATTAGAATGTCAGGTACCAAGGGTAAATACTGTTTCAGTATTGTCTTTGCAACTCCAGTGTTTGTATCTCTAGAACATTGCCCAGCATGTGAGTGCTTATTGCTTGCTCAATCGACTGATTTTTCTTACTGAAGCATTTCACAATGAGAAAGGCCATGGATAGTGGACAGAGTGTTGTTCTTCGTTCCTTATGGCCTTATAGCTTGTTACTGTGGACAAGCTATTTCAATTCTCTGGGTCTCAGTTTCTACATCTATAAAATAGGAAGTAATGACAAGCACCTACTTCCCAGGATTGTCGTGGGGATCAAAGACTCCAAGAATATTAAGTACTTGACACTTCGCAAATTTCAAAGTGCTTATTAATATCACCTATTATTAGAGCCAAAACCCAAATGCTAACTCAGCCCACAATAGGAGAGTGCATCACCAGCTTACCTTGGTACTTTAATTCCTAAAGGTAATTTCTTTTCAAAAAGCTAGGTTAACAAAGATGCCAGATTAGATAGATCACAGGGAATTCCCAACTGGGCTTGAATTTGGATCCTGAGTGGGAAATTCAAGATGAATGAAGATGTCACTAGCTAAATGCAAGGAGGATTGTGACCAGAGGGCTGGCCCCAGGTGATTAATCTTTCTAGCCACAGCATCTCAGGAAATATTGCCTAAGGCAAAGAGATGTTACTACAGGCACTAGTACAGGGAGGGCCCATATGGATGAAATCTTGGATCTTTGAAGTACAGCACTGAAATATTGAAGAAAGGGGCAGGGTGCTATGAGACATTTCCAGTTGAAAGAGTTCTTCGTTCCTATGAACAGCTCTGCCTCTTTTCTCCTCCCACACTTGCTGTGGAGTGAGTTCAGGTCAGACAATTTGTAAGACACACCACAGCTACTCTGATTAATGCCAACAAGGCTTTTATTTTTAAAATATGTGAGAAATAAATTAGCAATACTTGAAAGTCCATAGAGCTTCTTAGGAGATTAATGGTCACAAAAAACAAAGCCCTGGCATTCTTTTCCTAGTTTCCTCTCCCTTAACCACACTCTGCCCCACCATTTTTTTTAAACATCTCAGGCAATGCCCACAATCTTTTTTCAGGAGGCTGTTTTGCCATTATGGAGCTGGATATGATCCATCTCTGACTCCAGCATAAAGTCAGAAAGAAGATGGATAAGACAAAACATGATGTATTAGGACAGCGAGCTTGTAGTCAGAGGGCCAAGGGCAGCTAAGTGGCACGGTGCATAGAGCACCAGTCCTGGAATCCAGAAGACCTGAATTCAAATCCAGCCTCAGACACTCACTAGCTCTGTGACCCTGGGTGATTCACTTTACCCTATTTGCCTCAGTTTCCTCATCTGTAAAATGAGCTGGAAAAGGAAATGGCAAACCACTCTAGTATCTCAGCCAAGAAAATCCCAAATGGGGTCATGAAGAATCAGTCATAACTGAACAATAACAAATCAAAGGGCCTGAGTTTAAATCCTGGTTCTGAAACTTCTTAGTGCATTGGGCAAATCCCTTAAGCTCTCTTGGCTCTTATGTCCTGATAAGTGAAAGGTGGGTCTTGGGCTAAATGAGCATTAAGATCTCCTTCCGATTCTAAATCTTTCTTCCTGTGTGAGGCTTCTTGGTAGAAAACAGAAGAGACACCAGACAAGAGAAATGTAATTTGGGCAGAAAAACAGAATACAAAGCTTCATGTCCTACTTGCATGTATAATTGATGTCAAATTGTCTGCCTTCTCAAGGAAGACAGAGAGATTGCAGGAAGGCAAAGAATTTAAACTCAAAAAAATTTTTTAAATGAAAAAATTGGGAAATATTTAATGAAATAAAAAAATTATTTTAAAAATCATTATGCCCTTGTAAATACTTGGAGTTAAGTAAGTTACATGCAAGGCACTGATTGGGGAAGGATGTGGACATGTCAGGAAAATGAAAAAGTAGTAAAGGCAATAGAACAACATGGAACCAGGAAGAGAGTTCTGGGCTAGGAGTTGCCCAGTGCATGACATTGGATAAGTCATAACCCCACTGGGCATCAGTGCCCTCCTCTGTACAATGGGAAAAGTGATATCCTTGCTCTGCCTCTTTCATGGGGTCCTTTTGAAGAGTGAATGAGATAAAGGAAATAAAAGACCTTTAAAAGTTGCAGCATTTCCTTGTAATTCTATGATCTCACTTGATTTTCACAACAAGCTTTGGGGTAGTTACTATTACCCCCATTTTATAGTTGTATAGATAAGACAAAAGAGAAGATCACACAGTATCAAAGGCAGGAATCAAATCCAGTTATCACTTTTTCCCTATCCTAAGTGCAACACTTTCTAGTATATCACTATTATTAAAAACAAAATTAGTATGTTTATTATTTAAATGATGACATAAAATCATAGGTTTAGGGCTAGAAAAGACTTTAGAAATCATCTCACTCATCGCCTTTTTTCTCATTTTTCAGATGGGGAAACTGAGGTCCAAAGAGGTTAAGTGTTTGCCCAAGATCACATAGTTGGTAAGAGTAAGGATCAAGTTATGGGATTGTAGCATTATAGCTAAAAGAAAAAGCATAGCTCATCTAGTCCAACCTCCTCTTTTTACAATAGGGGAAACTGAGGCATGAGGAAGTTAAGTAAC
This sequence comes from Petaurus breviceps papuanus, assembly GCF_028583685.1. Classification (NCBI taxonomy): domain Eukaryota; kingdom Metazoa; phylum Chordata; class Mammalia; order Diprotodontia; family Petauridae; genus Petaurus; species Petaurus breviceps. Next base: position 12,837,665 of record NW_027185754.1, on the reverse strand, counting down.
TTGCCCACAGAGGGTAAAGGGCAGATCCAAAATGTAAACACAGTTTCTCTGTCTCCAAATCCAGCAACTTTTCTGCTAAACCACACTATTTCTCATAATTAAATAGTGAATACTTTGAAGTTTATGAAAATGGGAACTAACTCACAGGTATTTTTCAAAGTAATGATGACAATTATGGCTAGCATTTACACAGTGCCCTAAAAGATTACAAGATGTTTTATATATGTTATCTAATTTGATCTGCACAATAACCCTGCAAGATAGGTATTATCATTATTCCCATTTTACAAAGAAAGAAACTGAGTCTGGGATGGGTCAGGTGACTTGCTTGGGGTCCCATAGCTGGCAGAGTACTGAATCAAGATTTGAACCCAGAACTTCTTGACTACAAATCCAGCATTCTCACCACCTAGGTCACCTAGCCTCAGAAGAATGCCATAATGATAACCCTATTAACTCACATTTATGTAAGGCTTTATAATTTATGTAAGACAGTGTGAAATAGAAGATGGAGAGCTGGTTCTGAAGTCAAAAAGACCTGTATTCAAGTCCCACTTCTGACACATATCTGCTGTATGACTGTGGGTGAGTCACTTAACTTCTCAAAGATCTAGGCCAGAGGGATCAAGCTCAGCAGCCCTGTAGCCCCATGCCCCCAGTATGCTCCCAGGTGTACCCAGAACCAAATTAAAATGCAATTGGTATATATTTAACAAAAATAAACAAAACACAGTACAACACAAATAAAATCACATTTTAAAATTAAGTTAATGTGTGGCCTATAGGGACCCTTATGCAGGGACTAATGGCCCCCATTTTTAGATGAATCTGAAACTGCTGCTTTAGGTAACTCTTTCAGACTATAAATTGCACATTAGGTGCCAAACTTTCTTGGTAGAGGGAATTTCTTTGTCTGACAGTTCCCCAAACCAATTAAAGCACATGGTGTCAGACACCTTCTAGCTGTGTGACCCTGGGTAAGTCATTGAACCCTCTTTGCCTCAGTTTCCTCATCTGTAAAATGAGTTGCAGAAGGAAATGGCAAACCACTTCAGTATTTTTGCCAAGAAAACCACAAATGGGGTCATGAAGAGTCAGACACAACTGAAATGACTGAACAACAATAACAGCAACATTCTCTACGCCTTTAAAAGCATAAAACTTCTCCCTCACAACAACTTCTCAGGGAGGTAGCATAGGTATTATCAATAACATTTTATAGCTGATAAATGTAAGGCTAGGAAAAGTTAAATTACATATCCAAGGTCACAAAGGTAGTAGTTGTCCAAGCTGGGACATAAACTGAAATCTCCTTACTCCACTTCCAGCAGTTTTTCTATTATTATACTATCTGCCTCTCATCCTAACACTTACTGAATGGCCATTCTACCCCGGGCACCATGACAAACGCCAAGGCCATGTACTACCTAAATGCTAAGAAGAAGCTCCATTTCAAAACGAATAGTCATTTAATTTAGTCACTGCACATATCCCCAGTGCCTTTTCTGCTTCCACAGTGTGACCCCACTGGCGTTCTACCATCCCCTCATTCCCAGTCTCCCAGGATCCCACCTACCTGCAAAACAGGAAGCAGGGGGCAGACCTACTTAAGCGGAGGTGGATGGAAGCGGTATGCACTTCGCCCTCGAGAAGGGAAGCAGCTCAGCATAAAGACTTTCCCTCCAACTCAGCTGAGAGAGAACAGGAAGAATGGAAAGAAATGAAGGGAGAAGAGAGGAAGGTTAGGAAAGAGAAAGGAGAAGATGGGAAGAGAGAGGACAGAAGAAAAGAGGGGGAGAAAGGAGAGAAAAGGGAGAGAAGAGAAGAAGAGTGAGAGGAAAGAAGGGAGAAAGAGAAGAGACAGGAGAGAGAGAAGAGAAAGACTAAGAAGAGAAGAAAGGGAAAAGAGAGAATGAGAGAAGAGTAAAAGAGTAGAGAGAAGACACGAAAGAGAAAAGGTGATAGAAAAGACAGAGGAGAGAGATGACACAGAGAGAAAGAAAAGAGAAGACATATAAAGAAAAGAAGAGATTAGAGAGGAGGGAAGAAGGGAGGGAAGAGAAAGAGAGAGACAGAGAGGTAGAGAGGAAGAGGGAGGGAGACAGATGACAGAGAGACACATAGAGAGAGAGAGACAGACAGACAGAGAGAGAGGAAGAGGGAAGGAGACAGACAACAGACACAGAGAGAGAGAGAGACAAGAGACACACAGAGAGAGAGAAAGAGACAGAGAGAGAGAGAGTCCTGAGCACTTTTGTCAGACTTTGTTTCCCAAGCTGATGCATGTCAGAGAACATCAATCAAAGCATCCTCTTGGTGGTGAGTCACACCCCAGGGAATCCGTGCTATTGACAGCTGGGCTCCTCACTAGACTTTAGCACACCAACTACTGAAAATAGAAGGGAGACCATTCCATTTTAACAAAGTGTCTGCAGAACAGCACCACAGTCCACACAAGGTAGTTCTAGCTCTTTGAAGGTGCCCTCCTGTCTTTTCTGTCCTTTGGTCCTTACAATGAGCCTATGAAGTGGGTTAAGACAAGTATTTTAAATATCTGTTTGAGAGTAGAGGAAACTGAGATATAGTGACTTGGTTTTGAGTGACTTCTTGGGGTTGGTGTGGGGGGAAGAAAAGCCAGACTGTGGTAAAAAGATGAGGCTTTTAGTTCTGGTCCTGCCATCCACTGACTGACCTTGGGAAATAACTAACAGTTGTATGTTATTGACTTTATATGACTTGAAAGTTAGCAAAATACTTTGGTATAATTGAAAACTGCTTAATTTGCAGTCAGAGGATCTGGGTTTAAAGCTGACTGATACATCTTGTTGGATAAGTCACCTAACAGAAGCTGTGCCTCAGCTTCCTCATCTGGGAAGTGAAAGGCTTGGATTAGGTGACCTCTAAGGTAGTCAGTCAATGAATATTTATTAAGCACCTACTGTGTGTCAGGCACTGTACTAAGTCTGGGGAATCCATATATTAAAGAGAAAGATAGTTCCTGAGTTCCTGACCTAAGAAGTTTATAATCTAACATGGGGAGACAACCCACAAGGTACCTATCCTGGAGGTGGGGAGAGGGGAAGGATTATAGAGTCTGGTCCAAGGAGTACAAGCTTGTGGGAAATGAAAAATTGGTTGGTCTGGAAACACTTGTTCAAATGGAGACTTTGGGGGGGGAGCTCTTTGCTCCATCCTCCAGCCTACCAGTCGGAGGAGTAGAAGATACTGAAGGGGGGTGGCTAGGTGGTGCAGTGAATAGAGCACTGGCCCTGGAGTCAGGAGGACCTGAGCTCAAGTCCAAGCACTTGACACACTTACTAGCTATGTGACCTTGGGCAAGTCACTTAATCCCAATTGCCCTGCCCTCCCCCCTCTGAATAGAAAAAAAAAGGTACTGAGGGTACTGGGGAGGTGTGAGTATCAAAGCTGATCCAATCTGACAGAATGGTGAGTCTCCTGATAATGTTCCTGGCAGCTTGATAGAGTCCAGTCCAAGCAGTACCGCTCTAAATCTATCATCCTATAATCTTCTATGATCAATCAATAAGAACTCATTAAGCACTTACTCTGTGCTATAAATACAAAAGTGAAACACTCTGTCCTCAAGGAGTTAACTTCTCCTGGTGTGGGAGGGAGGAGTGAGGGGCAAGAAAGTGTATGTAGGAGGATGGGACTATATTGATTCAGATAAATGCAGAATATTTTTTAAATGAATGCAAAGTGATTGAAGGTAGGGTATGCCAATGAGTGGGGAATTCGGGAAAGATTTCTTGAAAGAAGCAGCTCTTTTAGCTCAGCTTTGAAGGGAATTAGAGAGATTCTGAGATGGAGAGTTGAGAAGGAAGAACATTTCCAGCAGAGGGAACAGCTTGTACAGGTATGGAGGCAGAAGATGGAAAAGGAGGCAAAAGATGGCATATTGTATAAAGGGAACAGTAAGGATGTCAGTGTGTGCCAGAACCACACACAGAGTTAGGGGAAGAAATAACCAGATAGTAAAGGGCTATATTAGATCTTCACAACAACATTGTGAAAGGGCATAGGTATTACCATTCTCATTGTATGGTTGAGGAAATTTTAAGCAAGTAAAGGTAAGTGGATTGCTCAAGATAATATAGCTAGTGAGCATGAGAGGCAGCATTAAAACAGAAGTGCCCCTTTTCCCAATATCCTGCAACTTTCCAGAACACTAGGCTGTCCCTTCCCTCTTTGAGCCTGTTTCCTCATCTACAGCACAAGCAGGTTGGATATGCTACTGTCTCAGGTTCCTTCCAGTTCTAATATTCTAGGAGTCTGAGGTTGTATGACTAGCACTCAAGCTTTCTGAATATGAATCCACTGATTTAGCCGCTAGATCAGCACTTATTCAGGTGTGCCATCTTGGAAGAGTTAGACAGGAGAGGGAGAGATTCATAGGGGTTCATCCCATCAGGTTAGAGAGTGTTGATAGAATGCTAACAACACAGCCATACCTGCCAACTTCTCCTCAAGCTGGATCCCCACTGAAGTAGGAAAGTAGAATTGCTGCTATACACTGTCCCATATCCATTTTTGCAATGGAGTCCAGAAACCCTTTCATTTTTTAAAAAATTTTATTTATTTTATTCTGAATTTAAGAAATAAAACAAGCATTCCCATAACATAGAAAAATAAAGATGATTGTATGTGAAACTGCAAATCTATTATGTACAGCTTGCTCTTCTTTTTAAACATGTAATGAAGTTATCATATAACTTTCTTTTTTTCATCCTTCCCCCTCCCCACCCTAAACATAGAGATCATTAGACACAAATATGTCTATACACATACATATGTATGTATATATGTAAAATTATTCTATACATACTGCTATTGACCTAGACAGTATAAAACACCTAGGAGTACATCTGCCAAAACAAACCCAGGAATTATATGAATAAAATTATAAAAAATAAAACAACTTTATACAGAACCCATTTCTTGAAGATACTCTTCATTCCCAAGGTTCTATTCCTCCTGTTAGGTTCTGTTCCAAACCATATCACTGGTTTAATTTATTGGTTAAAAGAACACCTTGGGGGGGAAAGGGTCAAGTCAGTCAATGAGCATATATTTATTAATTATCTACTAAGTGCAAGCACTGCGCTAAGTGCTGGACATACAAAGAAAGACAAACGACTTTTGTTTTTTTTAAGCAATTGGAGTTAAGTAACTTGCTCAAGGTTACACGGCCAGGTGTTTCTGGGTGGGTGCTAAGTATTGGAGCCCTAATTCGATCCCCAGATCATCCCGACACTGGAGCCTCTTACTCACTGAGCCACCTGGCCGCCCTGACAAAAGACTTTCAAGTAGTTCAGTCCAATGAAGGAAACAACAGGTAAAAAACTATAAACAAACAAGCTATCAAGAAGATAAATTGGAGGTAATTAATAGAGGGAAGGCATTAGCATTAAGGGGCATCAGAAAAGTCTTCTTGTACAGGGTAGGTAGTATTTTAGCTAGGATTTGAAGCTAGGAAAGCCAGGAGGTAAAGATGAAGAGAAAGAGAATTCCAGGCATGGAAAACTAGTGAAAATGCTTGGCTTTGGAAGATGGAGTGTCTTTGATGTACAGGGTTACAGCATTACAGAGTACATGTGGGTAGGGGTGACATGAGAAGACTGAAAAGGTCCTGGGGCAGGGAGGGCAAGGCAGGTAATGAAGGGCTTTAAATGTTAAACAGAGGATTAAGTGGAGAATTTCAAAAATGTATACTAATTTAAAATGGAACTGCAGCTGAAAAATCACCTGGGTTTCTAGTCCAAGAAAGAAGTCAACTTATCATCTTCAGCAGTTTTCTAAAGGGCAGTAGAATGTTATAAGAATTTCATTTACTTTTTATAACACTCAATGCAGCTCTCTGTAAGGAAAATCATAGAATTATAAAAATTTAAAGTTGGAAGGGACCTTCAAAATCATTTAGTTCAATTTCATTTTACGTATTCAGAAACTAAGGCCTAGAAAGGAAAGTAGCATCCCTGAGGTCACAGGACAAATTAGTGGCAAAACATGGCCTTATAGCCAGGTCTCTTGACTTCCAAGCTAGCATCTTGCTACCACATCATGCTTCCCCATCTTCTTGTACTCTTTTGTTGGTGAGCCTTGTGTCCCACCAATCAATCAAAAGGCCAATCAACCAATCAACAAGCATTTAAGTGCTTACTCTGTGCCAGGCCCAGTAAAAAATTTGTATCTTCTAGCTCCTGTATTCTACACATGCATGTTGTTCAATTACTACTGTTTTACTGACTCACAAAAATCCTGGAGCTGCTTCCAGGCACTCACACAAAGCTCGTTATATTGTGAGTCTGTTTTTCTCAGGATAGAAGATGGAATCGTCCACATTTGATGTAACTGAATATATTCTCACTTTTTTTTCCTCAAAGAGGGGGAAAATGCATTGACATATTTTAACAATGAAAAGTAACAGGAGGAGATCATTTCAGCCTCTAATATGAGAAAACAATGTTCAAAATCAATGTGTATATGAGAATGAAATTCTCTTTGTGTGTGCACAATGTTAATAGGATTTAAATTTAGGGCAGCTGGACAGAACACCTGCATAATTAATTGTTTAATAATTTTGACCCATTTTACGTTTTAAAACCAAATATGTTTATTAAAATTCATGGTAATGACTAATCACCCATTCTATCAAATTTAATACAGTCTCAAATTCAATAAAGAAGAGTGTAGCAGAAAGCAAAATGCTATCCTCCTCTATTTATCATCTGGATAAATCTTTCTGATTTATCTTACCAAGGCAGTGTGGTGGAAAGGGCACTATCATCATCATCATCATCATCATCATCATCATCATCATCATCATCATCACCATCATTACTACTCCCACCACCATTATTATTTTCGAGATGTTGAGTCATTTTTAGTCATGTCCAACTCTTTGTGACACTACTCTGGGTTTTCTTGGCAAAGACAGTGGAGTTATGTGCCATTTCTTCCTCCAGCTCCTTTTACAGATGAAGAAACTGAGACAAATAGGGTTAAATGACTTACCCAGGGTCACACAGCTAGTAAGTATATGAGACCAGATTTGAATTTAGGAAGGTGAGACTTCCAGACTCTAGCTGCCTGTAATGGTAAAAGAAGTTGAAGATCTTCCCTGACCCTTAATGGGCCTCACTTGGAGCCCAAAAAGTAAAGCTTGCTTAGGGGAGGCTTGTTTTTCAGGAAGGCCCCCCTTTTGTTACTTTGTAATTAGGCAGTGGGTCATGAAGGTTGTGCTGTTCTCTGACCCTGGAGAAGGCTATATATACCTCTGAGTTGAGGTTTTGCTTTGGGGATCACTTGTGGGAAGAGTTGTATGATTTGGCCAGATGAGGCTCTGGGTAGCAATTGAGCCTCCTGGCTTTGCAAACCCAGATGTTGGTGCTTCTCTCTCTGGTAACTAACTATGTGAGTATGTGATGCTCAGACAGCTAGAAGCCCTGTCTGTTGATCTTTTTAATTGTGTTATTTTTTCTGTCTGTATTTTTTTGTTTGCTTCCAACTTCTCTTTGTATTTTCTCTGAAGTTTGAGGTGCTGACTTTTTCCCCTAAACTAGGTTAAGTGATATATGTTTGATTAAACTAAGATTATTAACCCCTTCTGAGTTGATTTCCTTTAAAAAAGCAGATCAAAGAACCTGTGATAGCATCATCCATCCTGGGTATACTAGGGTGCTTGCTGTTACACTGCCCTGCCACTATTATTAAATATTACATATTAATAGATTGCATTGATATATAATAATTTTATTATTGTTGTTGTTACCATGATTTGTTTTTAGTCTTTGGGGGAGAACAAGCTCTATGATCTCATTTGTTTAGGAAACTACCAGTGTGAAAGCTTCTACCATTGCACATCCCTAACTTGTTGATAACTCAGGGCACTTGTTACCAGGGGTACTGAGAGTTAAGTGATATGCAGATAGTCATACAGCCAGTATATGTCAGAATGAAACATGACTGAAGTCTAGGTATTCTTGACTCCAAGTTTGGCCCTCTATTCACTATAACATGTTACCTCTATATTAATTAATATCAAAATTAAATAGCTGAAATTTATATGGTGTCTATAAAGCACTTTATAAACTTTGTTGGCTCAGAAAGGATGGGTTAGATAGAGTCTTGGCTCTGACAAGTGCCGGCTGTGCTATTTTGGAAAAGTCATTTATTCCTCATCTATAAAATGGGGATAATAATACTTCTACTTACTGCCCCACAGTGCTACTATGAAGTACAGGTGAGCTAATGTATATAAAGGGCTTTATAAGCTTTAAAACACTTGATAAATGCAAATGATCATTTTTATTGCTGTAGAATCACAATGCTGATCCAGACTGTCTCAATACTACAGTCCCCAAGCCTCTTCTTTTCTTACTTATGTGAATCAAAGCAGGTATGGATTCTCTCCACAGTTGCCTATCTGAAATCATTAAAGGGATTTTTAAGAGGATGCTCAAGAGAGGCTGGGAAAGCTTCTGTTAACTTAAATCCAAGAAGAGATTAATGTAATTTAAACATAGATGTTTATCTCTGCCGACGAAGTATAGGAGAGCTCTGATTAGCAATACATGACAGAAGAGTTATTGACCAGTCCCCTGAAGATACAGGACTTTCAATATATCTAAAATCAAATTTATCATCTCCCCTTTGCTTCTCCTCCCCCCCCAAAAAGAAACCCAGTACCCCTCCCATAAACTACTTATTTCTATCATTATAGTATCATGTCTTACTCAGGTACAAATCCGCTCTCAGAATCATTTCTAATTCCACTGCTTTCGTTAGCAATTAATCATTAATTCTTCCTTCATGAACTCTATCTTATCTAGCCCTTTCTTCCCATTCCCACTGCTGCTATAAAAGTACAATCTCTCACAACCTCTTTTTGAGACAATAGTCTCCTAATGGCACCAATTTACCATGTACACTGTGGCATAGGGGATAGAGTAATGGGTTTAGAAACAGGAAGACCTGGGTAGAAATTCTTCCTTTAACATGTATTAGCTATTTAGCCATGGACAAATTTCCTAACTTTAATATGCCTCAGCTTCCCTAACTGTATAATAAAGATGATTTTTGTAGTTCCTACTTTACAAAGATGTTGTTGGGATCAAATGAAGCAATGCATGGAAAATGTTTTGTTAATCTGAAAAGACTATTGCCATCACTAGGTACATATTCCAAAATGGTCAAAGGCATAAAGAAACATCCTACATGTACTAAAATATTCATAGCAGTGGCTTCTGTGTGTACGATAGAAAAAGCCTGAAATTAAGGTGGTTGCCCATTAATGAAGGTATGACTAAACAAATTTGTCTCTATGAATTTAATGTAGCTGAGTATAATCTCCTTGACATAAGGGACTTAGTGTTTTTTCTCTGTACCCCTAATGCCTATCATAGCACCTGGCATATAGAAGATGCTAAATAAAGATCAGTGAGAAAGAGGGCATTGGGAAATGACTTTGGTATAAAATACAAAAGACATCAATAAAACTTAAAAAAAAAACCTTTAAGGGGGTGGCTAGGTGGTGCAGTGAATAGAGCATCAGCCCTGGAGTCAGGAGGACCTGAGTTCAAATCCGACCTCAGACACTTGACACACTTACTAAGTATGTGACTTTGGACAAGTCACTTAACCCCCAATTGCCCTCCAAAAAGCAAAAAAAAAACCCCAACCCTTTAAAATATTTATAGATGTCTATATTACTTTGATTTTTCATTAGATCTGTAATCTTGCTGGTGTGGGTATTCCTTTTACAAGCGAAAATACCAACAAATCTATGCCCTGTTTATTTGTGGGATTCTTTTCCATGTCTTTCCATTAGGCCTCCACAGAAGAAACAATCAACACACTGGAGGTATTCCTTAGCTTATTTTAATATGTTGTGCCACACTATGGCTGTTTGTTGTCCCTCGTCCACATTACAGGACTGGCTCATGTGCTTTTCTGGTTGGGACATATTTCTATGGCAATGTTTCATGTCACTTCTTGTTCACAAATCACTATTATATACATATATTATACATAATATACATATATTATAGTCTATTCATAGCCAACATAAATTTAACTTTTAAAAAATTTCATTTTAATTAACAAAAAAAAATGTGTTTCCTTTCATCTTCTCCCCATTGAAAAGAAAAAGAAAGTTCTTAAAACCAGTATTCATATTCAAGCAAAACAAATTCCTGAATTGGCCATATATAAAAATATATACTCAATACTGCTCCTTGAGTCTATCACATTTCTTAAAGGAGGAAACATGCTTCATCTTTGATCTTCTGGAACTGTTGTTGGTCATGACATGGATTAGAGTTCTCAAGCCTTTGAGGGTTTTTTGTTTCTGCAATGTCAATGTATATTTTTTCCATTGCCCTTTAGGTGGCCTGAAATTTCAACGTTTCTGAGCTTATGATATTCCGTGATTCACAGGCATATAGCCCAATGGGGAATCTATTGCTGTTTTTTTAAAAATGGATTTTGGCAGCAGGGGTCAACTTACAGTCACTGAGACTACTATATGCTTTCCCAAATACAATCTGGCCTAAACTCTTCTCCCTATTCAATTTAAGACCTACCTTATTACCCATCTTGTAGGAACCTTTGGAAGATAAATGTGTTGATAGATGAACTCAATAGGCTGCCCATTTAATTGCATGTCAGAATAAGGCCAATATTCATCCTATATCCACTTTGTTTTTCCTATGTGGATACTAACACTGACCTCTTTTAATGGTTGTAAATCTCACTAAGAAATTCATTTAATGTTTTGGGGCTTTATGCAATCAACAGAATATCGTCAGAAAACAGGAGAATCTGAAGAACATCTCTGTCAATAGCACTCCATTTTTCTATTAGAACTTTGCTCACAGCACCCTTTTTGCCACTGGCAAATTCTTTTGTCAGTCAGTCAATTTATAAAAATTTTATTAGGACCTTCTTTGTTCCAAGAACTGTACTAAGCACTGGGGATTTCTGTTAGTTGTGTTTGTCCTTCATTTTTAAAGAGAACCATGACATCAGGGAAATGACAACAAGACTTGCAATAGACTTTGATTTGAATGGAGAGCTGTGCATGGACCAGCCTCACTTTCTCCTCTAGATCCATCTGGGTCCAGTGGCCAGATACTCATCAGAAGGACTGGAGACAGCCCAGGATGCAATGGGAGATCCTGGTCCGTTAGGCTAAGGCCTTTTCAGGTTCTCACTTGGATCAAGTAAAGCTCATTCAGTGAATAGAGCTCTTAAAGAAGTGAGTCAAAGGATGACCTCTTTAATTAAAAAAAAAAATGAAACTTGGAGGGGAAGACCCTCAGGGTTGCTGGCTAAAAGAGAAACAGTTACTACTGTCATTGGCTCTGAGCCAGAAAGGCCCCAAACATAGCCATTAAGGGGTGCTGGGGCAGGCACCTATTGTTGTCCAATCTATGAGCTCCAGAGTGAAATGCGATTAAGGTTTGATCATCTTTTCCCTTGGAAGGACAAACAAGCACTGGGGATACAAATATAAAAAAGAAAGACACTCCCTGCCCTCAAGGAGTTTATAATCTAACAAGGGAAGGCAACACATAAAAGAAAGTTAAAAAGTAGGTGAGGGATGAGGATGAGGAATGAGGTTCCTGAGGGCATCACAGAGAGGTCCAAAGGAATACAGCCAGGCAAGCCCTCCTTAAATAAAGGTTCTAAGTACTCCACTTCACATTCAGAGAGGTACCAGAAAGGTACCAAGAAGAGGATATTGATGAGGTGGGAGTATTAAGAGTGATATAATCTTACACTTCGAGCATGAGCATGATGGTTCCTGGGGGTATGATCTAGAAATCCAAAGAGTATACCCTGGTGGAAAATGAAGAGATAGCTGACTGAACTTCTTCAAATGGGAGGAGAGCTGTCGTCCCTCTCCAATCCAGTAAAGGAGGGGTTCCAAGGGTAGAGGGAGTTCAGTACTGAAGTGATCTTTCAGGATGAAGAGATTCCTGGAGTATTGTAGAGAAATCCAGAAGAGTGTATCAGGGTGGGAAATGAAGAGTTGACTGATCTGTTCCTTCCAGAACAAAATCTATAAGCCATTGATTAGTGATTCAAGACATAAGTTTAGAAAAGTAGATTGGGCCTACAATTTACATTTATAAATGCCTTAAATGAAAGGCAAGGAATGTGCACATCTGTAAAATGAGTGGGTTAGACTGGATAACCTTTAAAGCCCCTTCCAGCTCTTTATTTTTAGGAAATCAGGGTTAAGTTACTTGTCCTGGGTTACACAGCTAATAACTGTCTGAGGCTAGATTTGAACTCAGGCTGGCACTCTGAGTATCCGCCGCAGCACCTAACGGCTTCATCCCTCTAATCATACTCTAATCTTCAATCCTTAAATCTCAAGCAAGTCTGTAGGATTCAATCTTTTAAAGAAGCAGTAGGGTCCTGGGAAAAAGCAATGATTTTGGTACTAGAAGAATTTAATTAAAATCATAGTTCTACCACTTATAAGGTGAACAACCTCAAGCAAGTCCCTTAACTTGTCTGGTGTTCAGTTTATTTATCAATAAAGTTAGGGGACTGGGTTAGGGGTCCTCCAAGCTCTAAATCTCCCCTAGCATTATATGTAACAGAGATAGACAAGAATCCTTTCCAATAAAATCAGGGGTGAAACAAGGATGTGTGTTAGCACCACTTCAATTTGACATACTACAAGACACAGAAATGCTGGCCACCACAATGAGATCAGAAAAAGAAAATGAAGAATAGATAAAGCTAAAGAAGAAACAAAAGTATCATTTTTTTGGCAGATGAAATGATGTCACACTCAAGGGATCCTAAAGTCTCAACTAAAAATTAATTGAAACAATAATTTCAGGAAACTTACAGGATATAAAATAAATCCACACAGATCATCAATATTTCAATGCAATGCCAATAAAGCACAACAGGAAGAGACAGAGAAATTCTATTTAAAATAATGACAGCATGTACAAAATATCTCGAATTTGCCTACCAAAATATACATAAAAACTATAAAAATATATCTGTAAACTACTGTTCACAGAAATAAAGACGGACCCAAATAATTAGAAAAATAATCATTGTTCATGGGAGCAGCAAATCAATTGGCTAAAATGGAATTATCATCTAAATTAACTTAATCAATGTTATACCAATAAACTCCCAAAGGATTACTTTATAGAACTAGAAGAAATAGAAAAATTCTTATGGAGGAAAAAAATGGTTAAAAAAAAAATCTCAAGAGTCAAGATGGCAGAGTAGAAACAGGACTTCTGTGGGAATCCAGCTCCACTTCCCCCAATTCATGTAAAAGGGGACTCTGAACAAACTTTGGAGCTACAGAACCCACAAAATGACACAAAGAAGGTAACCTCCTGCTGAGGACAGCCCAGCAGGCTGACAGGAATCAGCCAGCGCAATGCTCTGGGAGCCTAGCACAGCCCCACTCCGAGGTTTTAGCCCCAGGGCAGGTCTGACCAACAACTGCTAGAGGGATGCCAGATAACCAGCAGCTGTGGATGTTTCCAGAATTATCACCACATAGATGCAAAGGACAAAGTGAGAGGTCCATGCAGTGTGGACTTTGGGACCTAGTAGTTGGGAGTGTTTTGGCCTCTTCCCCCTGGGTGAGAACCCACTGAGGAGCCTCAGCCCTGCAGCCACCCCCACGTGGCAGCTTCAGCTCCTAGCTTACAGATTGTAGGGGGACCAAGCAACCAGTCTGAGGGGCAATTACTCTTGCTTTAACCTGCTTGGATCTGGATTGCAGTCTAGGCTGGAGGTCCTGGGGTGTGTGACAAGCTTGCCAGAGCATGTGGAGGCTTCAGAGAGGGCACCCAAATAATACCTTCAGCAACTGAGAAAACCCCAGCGTTTGGTATGAAGCTCCCCTGTCTGGTAGCAGAGTCCTATTGTGTTAAAAAGCCCAAAAGTCAAGTAATTGAGTGGCAAAATGAGCAGGCAAAGGAAGCAAACCAAGCAAAGCAATCCAACATTAGACTCCTATTTGGGGGACAAAAAGGATGAAGGCATGGAACAGGAGGAAGACAGTGAAGTCAGAACTCCTGCACCAAAAGCTTCCAAGAAAAATACACACTGGCTACAGGCCATAGAGGACCTTAAGAAGCAAATAGGAGAAGTGGAGGAAAAATTGGGAAGAGAAATGAGAACAATGCAAGAAAATTATGAAATGAGAGTCAACAGCCTGACTGAAGAAAATAACACCGTAAAAAATAGAGTAACTCAAATGGCAAAAGAGGCTCAAAAAGACAATGAGGAGAAGAATGACTTAAAAGACAAATTTGCCAGATGGAAAAAGAATCCCAAAAGCTCACTGAAGAGAATCATTCCTTCAGAATTAGATTGGAGCAAATGGAAGCTAGTGACTTGAGGAGAAATCAAGATGCTGTTAAACAGATCTAAACAAATGAAAGAATAGAAGGCAATGTGAATTATCTCATGGGAAAAACCACTGACCTGGAAAATAGAACCAGGAGAGATAATTTAAAAATTATTGGACTACCTGAAAGCCATGATCAAAGAAAGAACCTAGAAATCATCCTCCAATAAATTCTCAAGGAAAACAGCCTTGATGTTTTAGAATCAGAGGGCAAAATAGAGGTTGAAAGAATCCACTGATAACCTCCTGAAAAAGATCTCGAAAAGAAAACTCCTAGGAATATTATAGCCAGGTTCCAGAATTCCCAGATCATGGAGAGAATTTTACAAGCAGCCAGGAAGAAACAATTTGAATATTGGGGAGACAATCAAGATAACACAGGATCTGGCAGCTTCTACACTGAGGGATCGAAGGGCTTGGAAGGTGATATCCTGGAGGTCAAAGGAGCTGGGATTAAAACCAAGAGTCACCTACCCAGAAAAAACTGAGTATCGTGTCAGGGGAAAACATGGTCATTCAGTGGAATAGAGGACTTTCAAGCATTTTTGCTGAAAAAAACAGAGTTGAATAGAAAATTTTGCATTCAGATACAAGAAGCAAGAGAAGCTTGAGAAGGTAAACAGGGAAAAGAAATCATAAGCAACTTATCAAAGTTGAACTATTTTCATTCCTACATGGAAAAACGATAATTTTAACTTATGAAACTTTTCTCAATATGAAAATAGTGGAAGGTAATAGAAATATATATGTCTCTATAGGAGGGTATATGGGCATATGAATACATATGTGAATGTGTGTATATATGTTTACAGGTATACATAGATAGAGGGCACAGAACCAATTTAATAGGAAGGGATGACACTTAAAAGGTGAAATTAAGATGTGAGAGAGGAATATAATGAGAGGAGATGGGGAGAGACAGAATGGGGTAAACTATCTCATATAGAAGAGGCAAGGGAAAATGGTTACAATGGAGGGGAAGAATAAGAAGGCAAAAGGGAATGGGTCTACTTTATTCTCATTGAATTTGGCTTGGGCAGGAAATGACATACACACTAAATAGGGTATCTCACCCTACAGGAGAGTAGGGGGGAAGTAGGGGGGAAGAAGATGAGAGGGGGGATGATGAAAGGGAGGGCAGGCTGGGGGGGAAGGGAAATTGAAAGCACCAACTTTTGAAAAGGGGCAGGATCAAAGTAGAGAATAGAACAAGTGGGAAGTGGGATAGGAGAAAGGGAAATATAGTCAGTGTTTTACATTATATCTACTATGGTAATGTTTTGCATAGCTACACATGTATAACCTATACTGAATTGCTTATCTTCCCAGTAAGGGTGGGGGACAATGGAAGAAGGGAATGAATCTGGAATTCAAAGTTTTAAAAATCAAATGTTTAAAAATATATAAATACAATTATTAATACAATTTTACATGTATTTGGGAAATAAGATATACAGGCATTGGGGTATAGAAATCCAGGTAGGGGAAAAACGGGGAAATAATTTGTAACTCAAAATCTGGTGGAAATGAATGATGTAAACCAGAAGCTAATAAAGCATTTGAAAAAAAAATCTCAAGGGAAATCATGAGAGTTGGAACAAAGAGGTACTATAAAGTGCTAAATCTGAAAATACACCACAGAATGTCTAGTTATGACCTTCACAATGTATCCTTCTCACATTCCCCCTGCCCATATTTTCTACCTATCACTCTAATCCTAGCTACCTTTCCTAAACTGAAGTCCCCTCTACCTAAAACCCATGACCCACTAGAGAATATTCAGGAAGCCTTCTTCCTTTTGACCTTAGGCAGAACATAAACTCTTTAGAGTAGGAATTGATAGAAGTAAGCAGAAGTAAGAGACCAATTTTATGCTGTAACAATGACATTGTAATAATAGACAGCTTGAAAAGATTTATGATCTGGGCAGCCAGGTGGCACAGTGAGTAAGAGGGCTGGCCCCAGCGTTGGGAGACTCAGGATTGGTTCTGGCCTCAGATACTTGGCACCCACACAAAATAACTGGCTGTGTAACCTTGAGCAAGTTACTTAACCCCAATTGCTTTAAAAAAAAACAAAAGACTTATGATCAACACAATGACCAATCGTGATTCAAGAGGACTGATGAGGAAGAATTCTTCTTACCTCCTAATGGAAAGGTGATGTGGAATCAGACATACATTTTTGGATATGGCCAATATGATTTTTTTTTGCTTGACTATGCATATTTGCTACAAGTGTTTTTTTTTCTGAAGGTGGGAGGGAGATAAAATAATGCTTATTAATTGAAAAAATATTTTTTGAAAAAAACAGGAATTATTTAATCCTTTGTATTTGTATCTTTAGCACCTAGGACAAAGAAGGTGCCTAATAAATGTTGATTGATTGATTAGGTACATGACACTCTAAATTTGTCCCATGTCCTGAAATGACCTGTTAGATATAAAGTCTCTTTCATCAATAGGAAAATCACTCAAAGCTTCTCATTCTGGAGACCTAGGAAAAGCTCCTATGTCTTTAATGAAATTTACTTTATGTTTATACATATATATATATATATATATATTTATGTTTTATGTTTGTAAAATACCAAAACACTGAGTGCTGAGATAATGGACTGACTAATTCTTTATAGAGAACTATTTTATATCAACTAAATTAACTTAAGTAATTTACCTCCGCAGGGCAAGTGCTTTACTCTCAGGTAGTTATTGCTGGAACAGTTATGTTTATTACGTTTCGTTAATACAGAAGTGCCAGTTGTCGCCTTCATTCGTGTCTTAAACCTCTGTGTTTGTTTAATGAATCTGCACCATTACTGGAGGCTGAGCATAAACGTCAAGTGTTTTTCCATAAAGGAATGGAGTGAGAGAGAGGATGTAAGCAGTTTCTAACAAATGTGCTTTTAAAATCTACTGTATAAAAATAAATGACTTGGGTTTTCCATCTTTTAATTATACACACTGGCAAGCTAAGTGGTAAGTCTGTTTGTATGAAATATCATCCTTTCTATTCTCTGTGTAAATTCTTCCCTCTCAATTCTCAACTCACAGTCCACTTGTCCCATTAGTAGAAAGAAAGCTCAGTGTGTTGACTCCTTTTTCTATCAACCTTGTCTGGTATCTTTCCATTGGGCTGATTTTCCCTGCTCCTCCACACATGTTTTAGGGTCAAAGAAAAGTCACTCAGAATTTTTAAAACCAACAAAACATTATCAAATCTTAGATCTAGAAATATACTTAGGTAGTCTTCCGAGGCCCAGGGCATTGGGAATAAAGATAGACCAGTCCTCACTGAAGAAAGGATAAATGCTTTTGACATGGAAAAACAAAAAAAAGAAAGAAAAACACAGGAGGGGTCATAAGAAAACCAAAGCAACTCATTCCATGTACACAAGCTGGGAGGCAAATATTCATCTATTATAGGTGAGCTGTTCTTCAAAGTCAGATGAACTTGTCTTTCTAGATTTACTCTTATTCTCTGAGCTAAGATTATTTTTACCTGTGTACCCCACAAGCCCCATAATCCATTCCTTCTTATCTGCTATGGGACAAAGACACTGATTTCTACTATAATATAAGGATCTGGAAGGAATCCAGCATAGACAATACATGAGAATGTTAGTGCTTAGAGATCTTCTAGTCAAAAGTCTTTCATTTCATAGATGAAATCAAGAAGACGAAAGGATTTCCCAAGTATTGAGTATCAGAGGATCTGAACTCAGGTCCTCTGCCTTCAAATTCATTGTCTTTTTAGGCTATGTCAATGTCTTTGATTGCTTTCTTTAGAAATTTCATCTTGAAATAATTGAGGAGACAATGGCATACTCTCAACACTCTTTAGCTGTTAATTTAAGTAGAAACAACTATATTCAGAAGGATTACTTTGACCACTTTACAGTGACAGCTCTGTGTTGTGCCCTCACTTGGGTGACATAAGTAGGTGACTGAGTTGGATGTGGAGCGTGATCTGGTGGGCAAGAGCAGCAGATATAGTGGTCTGTGTAAATTTGCATTCAGGCCTTGATTGAAATGGCTCAGTGACAGAACAGAATTTTCAAAGAAGAGTGAGTTAACTCCTCCAGGAACTAAGGGCATGGGTTCTGGGGAGGTGGTGCTGAGGGAGCCAGTCCAGGTGAGGGGAAACAGACTGACCGTGGTAGAATAGATGGCAAGTGGCCTGCACAGACAATCTGATGGAATTGAAGCCCTCCCATCTTTTATTAAGGAGATTTGTTCTGTGAAGTTTGGATTCAGTCAAAGGGCCACACTTGAGGACCTAGAGGGAAACATGTAGCCTCAAGGCTGCAGATTGCCCACCCCTGGGTCTTTCCATTTCCTTTTGAATCCATATTCTGCCATTTCACATGCTAGCTACTTCTCTTACCTTGAAATCATTGGCAAAATAGATCCCATCTTTACCTTTAATTAAAACTTGGAAAAAATTTTAAATAGCACCAACATGTGGGGCACTATACTAGAGACATCCTACCAAACCAATATTGAACAATAATGGGTCCAGCCATTTGAACAGATCCAAATCCACCTAGCTGTACTATCATCTGGTCTGGTGATGTCAAATACATGTCCCTCTTGTTGCAGTCTACAACATTCCTGGGTGTAGCCACGACCAGATTGAAATGTAATTGGGAAATATTTAACAAAATATTAACAAAAAATACAATAGAACAAAGATAATATTAATTAATTAATATGGTGGTTTCTAAGTCATTGTATAGCACAGGGATCCTTATATAATGTTTAATGGTTCCATTTCTTTTTGTGTTTAACACCATCGATAGAGTACACATCTCTCCATCTTTTCCATAAAATAATATTAGACATAGTTGACTGCTTTATTAAAGCATTATAAAGTATAACTATAACATTCCCCCAGTTAACCAGTATAGGAACACTGTCAAACTAATCATCACAACTCACATTTCCTTAATATTTTAAAGTTTTGATACTGCTTTACATATAAAACATTATCTGATCAGGCCTTTGAGGTAGATGATACAGGATATGGGAAAGGTACCAACCCATTCAGATTTGCACTAAACACTGACTTTTCCACATACCCACCAGTATCTAAAGGAGGAGCTAATATAATTTGCAAAGCCTCTGAACTTTCATTTTCAGTTTTTATACAACAATACATTGTCCCCACTGTATAGAAGAGGAATTTGGAGTTCAAAAAAGTTTAGTGACTTGTCCAAACTCTAAGTGTTAGAGTCAGGATTCAAACCCATGTGTTCCTGACTCACTCCAGCATTCCATCTGTTCCACCATGCTTCTGCAATGATTAGCCCCTCATTTCCTGTCTTTGATGCAGGCATACAGACTTGGTGAATGCTGCCTCATGTTCAATAATGATTACTCTAATAAAACATTCCAGAACTTTTCTAGGAATCAAAGCAAAGCTCACTAACCTATAGTTTACAGACTCCCTTGGCTTAAAAAAAGTCAGGACATTTTCCTTTCTCTAGTCATAAAAGGTCCATTTCTTGTTCTTTTCTCATATCTTTCATAGATTGCTGACAGTGACTTGGAAATCACACTGGCCATTTCTTTCCGGATCCTCATTCATGAGTCATAGCTCATCGAAGCCTAGTCATTTGAACTCATCAGGTCCATCTAGAGTCCTGTCCTCCATCTCCACACTTGGCTATCAACTCCTATTAGCCATTTTTTGTCCTGTCCTCTCCAGTATCCTTAGAAAAGAAAACAGGAACAAACTGAGAGCTAAGCAGCCTCTCTCTCTGTCTCTGTCTCTGTCTCTCTCTGTCTCTGTCTCTGTCTCTGTCTCTCTCTGTCTCTGTCTCTGTCTCTCTCTTTCTCTCTCTCTCTCTCTCTCTCTCTCTCTCTCTCTCTCTCTCTCTCTCTCTCTCTCTCTCTCCTCTTCTCTTCTCTTTCCCCCTCCTCCTCTCCCCTTTCTCTCCCCCTGTTCTTGTTTTGTGCCAATGGCATCTTCACATTAGTTTTCAGGATCCAACAGCACAATAACATCTTCCTAAAACCCCCTTTAGGTATAGACTAAATTCCATCTCTGCTTCTGGCTATTGACCTTTCACTTGTTCCTTATTTCCCAGGGATTCTGAGGCATTAATTGCTGGGAATTAAAATGTGTCATCTCTTACCTCTGCTCAAAAATCTATTAATTAGGATATATGAGAATTATAATCAGTTGGGCAGAAAAATAAGGGAGAGGAAGAACTGGAGAAGCAACTGGCTAAACCCATGTCCGACCTTAAAGATTAGAATGACCTCTCCTTTATCTCCTTGGTTCCCATCATTTTCAGCCCAGCAACAAGTTAGTTCTTCCTCATTGATGTGAATCAGATCAAAAATTCATTGGATAGAGATGGGGGCCTGGTCTCATAGCCTTCACTGGGGTCTATGAAACTTCATCATTTATAAATTTCCCAGAGTCCAGGAGCCTACCCTCTTGCATAGATGGCCATTTTCTACAGAGGTATAGTTCACTGGGAATATGGATGGATTTTACAGATCAGGGAATGCAAAAGTTGGGGGTTGGGGCGCACATTAAGTTTCATCATGGCCTGGATTTCTGATTTAACTATCCCCAACCAATTTCCAGACTCTAAATGACACTTCCTATTTAGGCACGGTGAACAGATTATAATTCACCACGGTTGACGTCTTTTTTCTCTCTCTATGACTTTCTGAGCATGCCCATTGTTCTTCCTTCATTGTTGCTGTTTTTGTTGCTCTCTTGTTTCAGTCATGTCCAACTCTCTGTGACCTCATTTGGGGTTTTCTTGGCAAAGACACTGGAGTGGTTTGCCATTTCCTTGTCTGGCTCATTTTGCAGAATATTACGTGACTTGCCCCAGGTCATCCAGTCAGTAAGTGTCTGAGGCCAGATTTGAATTCAGGAAAATTAGTCCTCCTGATGCCAGGCCCAGCACTCTGTGCACTATGGTGCCACCTAGCTGCCCATTGTAGCTATTTCTATGCCATCTAGCTTGGTGGGTGCCTGCAGTCACTCTTCTCCCTGCCCTTTACCTTTCAACTTCAAGTCTTTTAATTTGATTTGCAGGACTCTAGGGAAATATATGCTTGTAATAATAGTTATAGTAGTAGTAGTAGTAGTACTAGTACTAGTACTAGTAGTAATAGCTAGCATTTTTATAACACATTAAAATTTGCAAAGGCCTTAATAAATATAATCTCATTTGATCTTCACAACAATTCTGGAAAGTAGATGCTAATGTCATCCGCATTTTACAATTAAAGAAACGAAAGAAGACAAAGGTTAAACAGCTTTTCCAGGGTCATGTAACTGAGACTAGGCTGAAGTGAGGTCTTCCTGACTCTAGACCCAGTGCTCTATCTACTATATTACCTAACTGCCTCTACAAACCCTCCTTGGGTGCCCTCTGTCCATTGTTAGGATCTTGACATTCCATATTTGAAGCTGCAGAAATCCAAATTTCCTTCTCAAACAGTGTGTTCTTTGTTCACTTCCGAAATAAGCCTGTCTGTTCTTTTTGATCAGCATCAGTGATGAAACACCTTTCTGGTGTTTTCAAATCTGGCCCCAGACACTGTCTGAATGAAAGTATACTTTCTAGATTTTTTTCCTAGCAGCTTCCTTTGGGCCCATGTGGATCACTAGAAGTGAGTAACATTCATGCAGTTAGATTAATCCTGAGAGGTTCTTCAGTGTACCCCAGACACATGCCTCAGGAAGACAGTAGAACTCTCAGTTATTGTTTTCAAGTCAGCAAATAACTATCTCAGTACCTTTCAATTGGAGCAGTTATTTCTTGTCTCTTCTTCCCCTAAGCCTCACTGAATGATCTTTCACCTGATAGGACCTGATAATTTACATAATTATTCCCTAGAAGGTAGGTAGTTGCTTCTTCTTCAATGGGTCTACTTCCCTCATATTCAGAAAGAGCTTATCCTTAGCCCCCAGTGTCCAGTGGTCTCCCTTCTTTTGTCACTTAGCGTCATATCTTTCCATACTCTAACCTCCTGACACAGAGCAGGATTCCCTTCTGCCTAATCTCTTTTCTTTTTGGCGTTAACATTGAAGACTTTTTCTGATTTTTCAAAGGAACATCTTATTCTCCCTGATAACCCCAAAAGAAGAGAAGTATTTTTGTATCATGGTTATGTTCTATTCCAGGAGGGAAACCAACCTTCACTTTAAGTATAGATAACAATTGCTGGGCTGTAACAGAAAGACAACTTGCACATGGGATATAGATCACTCCAAAATTCCCCCTGCTTTCCAACCTTTAGGAAGCAGGGTCGATTCTCTTTTGTTTATCTTGCTAGTAAGCAGTCTTCTTTTTTTCCCCTGCAGTGGCTGAAAAAGTTAATCTCCTGGAAGTCAACTTGTAGCTAATGAACACTAGCTAAGCTTCTCTATTGATGACAGGGTGTTCAGCACCAGACTGAGAACCAGAGACTTCTTGCTTGGTGGGAACCAGCAGACCTTATACTCTTCTGATCAGCCTTTGAGAACTCAGGTTCTGTGCCTATGCTATTATAAGGCATCACAGTAGGACTTCAATGGAGGACTAATCCACAGAAAACTAAATAAGAACAGGATGAGATCTATAATTATAGTAATATTGAAGGAGTGAGGTGGGCACCACATAAAGGGCAATTGAGAGACACAGGTTCAGTATAAGTAGGCTACACATCAAAGAAGATCAGCAATAAATGATGCTATCAAGGACATAGGTCTTCAAAAAAGACCATGGACTGATCCCATGGCAAAGATGAGGGATAACGTGTGAATAGCCCCTTGTTTCTACTAGTATCCTTGTAATTCTAAGGGAAAATGAGGACAAGCCTCAGTGATAGGCAGTGAATTTCAATTAAATAATCTATAAGTATTGATTATCCATGTACTCTGTGCTGGGCACTGTATTACGTCCTTAGTACATGAAGGGAAAAAAGAGAAGAAACTTTGCCTATCTTCAGAGAGCTTACATTCTATCAGGGGACACAGAATAAATCCAGGGTAACTTGATGGGAGGGAAGCATTAGCAGTTGGGGGATCAGGAAAGGCCTCATTCGTAAGGCCATGCTTGATCAGAGCTCTAAAGGTAAGAGAATTGGGATTCTAAAAGGCAGAGTTAAAGGAATACATTCCAGGCATGGGCCATAGCTTATGCAAAGAAGAGATGAGTGTCTTGACTAAAGAAGAGGAAGAATTTATGGGAGATTAAGCACAAGAGTGTAGGTATGGAAGGCTTTTGGTCTGTATGGCTAAAGGAGGCATCTATATCAACAACTATTTGAATAAAATTGGCTATCTATAGCAGTGGTCTCTGTTGTTTCTTATTGTGGGGGCTGCTAGGTAGAGCAATGGATAGGGAACCAGGCCTGGAGTCAGGAAGACCTGAGTTCATATTCAGCCTCAAATAATAAAGTTAATCGTTAGTGACAGTGGATGCAAACCTATATTTCAAACAATCTTCTTGATCATTTCACTCTTACTAGATGTCTAATCACGGGCAAGTCACTTATCCTCTGTTTTTCCAAGTTTCTCTCATCTATAAAACAACACTAACAGCACCTATATCCCTTGGTTGGTATGACGATCAAATGAAATAGTAATTCTAAAGTGCTTAGCACAGTGTCAGGCACATGGAAAACAATATATAAATGTTAGCTATTATTATAATTGATTATTATTATTCACCCCCATTGTTTAAAAAGTTTTGAGCATGTACTACCTCCCTCTACTTATATATGTAAATATACTCATAAAACTATTCATTTAAAGGACTTTAAGTTGATTTGAACATTATGTTTCCAATTTTAAAAAGAATATTGTCATGAACATTTTTTAAGATACATTTACATCATTTTTGGCAACCAAACTTACTTTTTAAATGTCTTGTTAATTGTGATGGCTTCATTGAGTGCTCTCTGGAGGACAATATGTACTTAGGATAAAGTTATTCATCAGTGACAGTGGATGCAAACCTATATTTCAAACAATCTTCTTGATCATTTCACTCTTTTGGTGGATTTTGTCAGATCTGAGTAGATCATCTTGGACTGACGGACGGAGCTTTAACTAGGAGGAGGAGAGGTGTAAGCCCTGCCATTCTTTTATTTGAATGCTTCTAGCTTCTCATTAATGCTATTCTCAATCCATAGTTTATTTGCAGGGCTTTTGTTTAAGCCTTAACAAGCCTAGACAACAGATTGGAAGTTGGGGTTGAAAGGGAGTAAGGAGTCAAGGATGACACCCAGGTTTGGATCCTGGGGGCCTAGGAGAATACTGGTGCCCTCAGCAGTAAGAGGAAATATAGGGAGAGGGGAAGGTGCAGGGGAGGGATAACGAGTCCAGTCTGGGACACGTGGAGTTGAAGATGTCTATGGGACATCTGCTCTGAGATATGCATGATGCAGTTGGAGACTCCAGCCTGGAGGTCAGCAGAGTGGTTAGCTCTGCCGAAGTGGATTTGAAAATCATCAGCATAAACATGATGGTGGAATCCGTGGGAGCTGATGGGATCCCTAAATGAAATGGTACAGAGAGAGAGAGAAGAGGACAGGGCCTGGGCAGAGGCCTGTGTCTTCCCTCTGCTGGTTAGCTCCCATCTCCCCTCTATAGAGCTGATTTTCACACAGTTGTTTGTATATTGTCTCTCCTATGATACTGTGAGCTTCTGGAGAACAGGGACTGTTTTCTTTTTTTTTAACCTTTCTCCATATCCCCAGTGGCTAGCACAGTGCCTGGCATGTGGTAGATGCTCCATAAATGTTTATTGACTGACTGACATACATTTTGTGAGGAAAAGTCTAATGAAAACTTGGCAATAGAATACACAAAGCCATTTAACTCAGCATACAAGTGGCAATATATCACAATCCTCTGAAGGCAAATGAAAGAATGAAGAAACCATTGTCAAACCCACTATGTTGTGGAATCACCCACCCTTTCCCAACTCTTCCCTCAGGATACCTCATTTACCATATATGACATATGACCTTCTGACTTATGGACTAAGTGAGATTGGAGGTGTCAATCAATACAGGACCTTAGTGTGGTTTCAAGCCATTAAAGTCTTAGTGAAGCAAGACTTTTAGGACACTATATATTACATATTAGTAAAACTTAAGTTCTTTTTTTTAAAAAGCAATAAGGGTTAAGTAACTTGCTCAAGGTTACATGGCCAGTTATTTCTGGGTGTGGTGCTAAGTATCTGAGCCCTGATTTGATCCCCAGGTCATCCCAACACTGGAGCCGGTGCTCTTACTCGCTGAGCCACCTGGCCACCCCCAGTTCTTTCTTTTTTTAAGATAAAAATAAATAAAATGGAAGTTCTAACATTTTTCCCCTAGATTCCAGTGGACAGACTTGGGCATGCCCAGAAACCCACTTTCAAGACCACTGATTTCAAAAAATATGTGGATTCCCTGTCTACCAATATCTATAAAAAACATCCATTTCCTTTGTCTAGGGCTGGTGGTGCTCTGCCTTAAGGATGGGCCAGATTGCCTCTTGACAACCTTTCTAGAGTGCTGAGGTACTGTACTCTGGGAGTCTCTAATCATGCAGTACTTTTGCATTTATAGAGGGCCATTCTTCCCAGGAGCCCACATTCCCCAGGAATTATAAGATTAGCTCCCATACTGCTTTCCTATCAATTATGGAGGTTCAGCTAGAGGTACTAAAGCTGCTTCCTCTTGTCATGGTATTTGATTAGTACCAGAGAGTCTCTGGTCCATTTGGATAAAGGAAAAAAAGCTCCTGGGAAGTTTCCTGGTGAACCTACTAATGCTGTGGGCACACCCACTCTCCAGAGCACAGCCCTCAAAAGCAGAGAGACAAACCCATCAAAACATGTCCCTGCTCTCAAAATTGATTGTACTTACAACTGCCCAATTTTCCCCTTCAAATATCAGTTCAGGAGAGCTTAAATAGGTCCTCCCACAGACCTAACAGAAAAATGCATTGAGGATTTTTTTTTCCAAAGCTTAACTGTAGGAGCTCAGATAACAGGTACTTTAAAAAAAAAAAAGTACTGGGGAAGAACAGGGAGACTGTAAAAGGCAGACTGGGCAGTGGAAATGAAAATGTACAAAGGGAAAAAGTCCCTGAGCTCAACAATGAAACACTGGAACAGGCATCATGGGGATCCTAACCATCAAACCATGGCAGCTCAGCTGTGTGAATGGCTTTGAAACAGGATGAAAAGGGAAGAAAATTCAGAAATGATTTCACATGGCAATGTAGCCCTGGTACTTCTGACACAGAAAACAGCTATGTCTCTGAGTGTTGGTAGGCTTAGGGGCAGTGCCCTGGTCTCTCACCTGGACCAATGAGCTAGGAGGTACTGGATCTCCCTTTCCATACACATATCCCAAGTACACTGGTAGACTTGCGTTTTGCAAATCCATCTTTTTTTTTTATCAATAAAGGGCTCCTAAAACATTCTAAAATAAGGCCAATGCCTTATTTTAGGACTTTTTAAAAATTAAATTATGTACAATGCAATAAATGGAAATGATAATAATACTTGGAACATATTATACTTGCAATGCACATTAAATATATTATCTCATTTGATCCTCACAACAGTCTTTGGAAGTAAGTGTTGTCATTATCTCCATTTTACAGATAAGAAAACTGAGGCTGAGAAAGATAAAGCCACCTATCCAGCGTCACAAAGCTGGTAAGTATCTGAGGTGTGATTTAAATTCCTGCCTTGTTGACTCCAAGTCCAACACTATCTACTCTGATACCTAGCTGCCTCAGTCTAGAGGGATAATAAGAATGAATCAAAACTGAGCATTATGTAATTATAATGAAATGTTGAATCTGAGAAAGGGCTATGAGAATCCACCTCCCTCCCTGGTTTGCTGAGGTAGTGGGGTCTATAGCTTTGGAATGAAACACATACCATCAGATGAGACTGATGTGTTGGATAATTTTACTAAGCTGCTCCCATCTCCTCCCCCCTCCCCCCACATCTTTTTATTATTTGCTATAAGAGATGGTTCTCTGGGTAGGGAAGAAGGAATATATTGAGAAATGAAGGTGATATAATAAACAAAAGATATCAATAAAAGTTTTTTTAAAGAAATAATAAATTTTTAAAAAATAAAATTCAGTACACAGCTCCAATATCCATTTCTCTATGTGTGTGCTCATGCAGAATTGATAGCCCAGCTACTACATCCAAACAATTCTTTTGTTTGGGTTTTTAATAAGGAAATTGCTTTGGCCATGGACCATGGCACGCTGGCCAGGTGAAAGCTCTGTGGCCATCTCCACGAATTCGGATGTGCTGGACCACAGTTACTGCTAAGCAAATCATATAATGATAGTAATCCAACAATAGGGCTCCTCAGTTTGACGCACATTTGAGCAATCATCAAGGGCTCATTCTTTTGGATGAGGCATTGCTGAATCAATGGGCCATTCACAGCAGGGAACCTTGGTGGTCTATTCTGGGTCCACTTTTATTTTTTCCTTTTATAAGCCTATTACTCAATTCCCTGTGAATTGGCATATTCATTCTGTATGCTGATAATATCATTATGTGCTGATACGTTTATAGATAGTATTTATGAGCCTCTAAAATCCATTTCTGAGTAATATTCTGAGCTGCTTTTCTGAATAATAAATTGGTTTTAAATACTAAGCCTACTCAAGCTAAGAGATTTGGAATCTGGAGCATTGCAAATAGGTCTGGAAGTCATTCTTTTTATCAGACTCAAATAGCCATGTGAGTTTCCTGTTTTGCTCATGAATGTATGCACTTTGAGCAACCATGTGAATGTGTAGAAACCAGGCCAGATCTACTCGCCCCAGTGAGATTGGTGAGCATCTCTCCATCTTCATGAATGACTTAAAGGTCACCCACCTGGGCTGGTAGGGAGGCGTATTAGAGTAGTGGCTGACAGCTGGTTTATACCTCCTGGAGCCTTCCAGCTCACAAAAAGACCTCCTCCTGCTCCTAGCCCCATGAGGGGGCCAACAAGCTGAGGCCAGCAGACTGAAGCTGCCAGATTCAACCCATAAGTCCCAACCAGGCTGGAAATTGCTTATGAAATGAAGCTATCTCTCTCCTGAATGAATGAATCAGTGTTTATTAAGTACTATGTGCCAAGCACTATGCAAAGAGTTGGGGATACACACAGAAAAAGCAAAGCAGACCCTATTCTTAAGGCACTGATGTTCTAATAGGGGCAAAAAAACCCAAACCCCAACATATATAGGTTGTTCAGCTGCAAGTCAGATGGAAAGGCATACTCCTCTCTTCCTATTCTTAGCTTCAGAAGGCCATGACCATATCTCCTCATTCTTTTGTATCAACACACAGCACCCACAACAGTCCAGGACACACTGAAACTATTTATTCAGTTAGCCAGAGGCATCTAGTGTCATAATAGCTCTCCCTAATAGGCTGCACAAGGTACTTTATCTCCATGAAGTTATGGCAATGTAAATCATAAAAGTGTTTATCATATCCTTTATTTCTCTCCATTTTTAAAAGCACCTTGTGAAGTGGGTCAGAAAATTTTACAAACTAGGAAACTGTGGCCCAGAGAGGTTATTAAGTGACATCCAAGGTCATACAGCAAGTTGGTGTTCTATTACTGCTTTCCATTATACTGTCCTATCTAATTGGCCCAAGCACTTGTCATTTTCCCCTTTGAGACTTGGTGTGAGACTAGTGAGACTTGGTCATTTAAGTTTTAGCAAAGTCAACATCTCAATCCAATAGAGTACATCTAACATGGTATCGAAAGAAAGTTGAGCTAAGAATCTGGAGGCTGGGGATCTGACACTTGGTGTCTGTGTGACTGGGCAAAGCGCTTAACCTCCTCGAAAGTTGTCTGTAAAATGAAGATAATAACCCCTGTGCTATCTTCCTTATGGCATTAGTCTCCTCCTCCTCCTCCTCCTCCTTCTCCTCCTCCACCTTCTTCTTCTCCACCTTCATCTTCTTCTTCTTCTTCTTCTTCTTCTTCTTCTTCTTCTTCTTCTTCTTCTTCTTCTTCTTCTTCTTCTTCTTCTCTCTCTCTCTCTCTCTCTCTCTCTCTCTCTCTCTCTCTCTCTCTCTCTCTCTCTCTCTCTGTCTCTCTCTCTCTCTCTGTCTCTCTCTGTCTGTCTGTCTGTCTCTCTCTCTATTTCTCCCCAACCTCATCAGATGGGGAAGTGAAAAGAAGGAAACAAACATGTACATAGCACCTACTATGTTCCAGGCATTGCGCTAGGTACTTTTTATAAATATTATTTCATTCGGTCTTCACAACAACCCTGAAAAGTGGGTGCTATTACTATTCTATTCTTATTTTATTGATGAGGGAATGAGGCAGAAAAAGTTTAGAGGGCTTGACCTGGGCCACACTGCTAGTGTCTGTGCAGATATGAACTCGGGTCTTCCTGGCTCCAGGTCCAATTATTCACTGGGCCACCAAATGTCTCAGATCCCATGGTTTAGGCATCCTGGGTCTATATACCTAGCCCTAGCCTTTCTCTTGCACTTCAGGTCCACATGGCCATTGGACATTTTGAACCAAATGTCTCCAAAAATATCTCAGACTTAACGTGTCCCAAAAGGATTCGATCTCTTGCCCCTTAATCCATGGCTTTTCTGAACATCCCCATTTCTGTGAAGAGCAGCACCATCCTTCTAGTGGCCCAGGGTTATACTCTTGGTGTTGTCCTCTACCCCTTGCTCTCTCTCACTCCATGTCTATATTTTCAGTTTCTAAATCTTGTTGTTTCTATCTAACTCCCAAAATATCTCAGTGTATGCACTTCTCACACTAGTTTAGGGCTTTATCATCTCATAGGCACCTAGGCAGTGCAGTGGATAGAAAGCCAGGTCTGAAGTCAGGAAGACTCATAATCATGAGTTTAAATCCAGCCTCAGACACTTACTAGCTGTATGACCCTGGACAAGTCACTTAACCTTGTTTGCCTCAGTTTCCTCATCTGTAAAATGAGTTGGAAAAGTAAATGGCAACCTACACTAGTACCTTTGCCAAGAAGACCCCAAATTGGAACATAAATAGTTGGTCATGACTGAAAAAAAAAGTCACCTCATACTTGGACTATTTCAAGAGTCTCCTGATTATTCTCTCATTCTCTTGTCTCCAATCTATCCATTGTATAGCTTTTCTAACTGATTTTTTTAAAAGCATAGGTATCTGTTACTCATTCAGTCAACAAACTTCAGTGGCTCCTTATAACCTTCAGGATAATACATAAACTACTTTGTTTGGCATCTAAAGTCTTCACAACAAGACCCCTTTTGTCTCTCTCCATTATTCTCAATGGGTACTACACATTTATTACCCATTACATGCATGTGTTACTTCCCTATTACTATACACGGTACTAACCTTCTTATTCTTCATAGAATGCACACTATGCCCCATCTCTGTGCCTCCACATCGGCTGTAAAGTTTCCTTCAAGGCTCAGCTCAAGTGGTGGCTTCTATATTAAGTCTTTCCTGATCCCTCCCTCCTCCACCTCCTCCATGATCAATCACTTTATATCTACTTTGTTCATAGGTGTATGCTACCTCTCCCAAGTAGATTACAAACTTCTCAAGGACAGAGATGATTTCATCTTTGTATCCAAAAGAGGCAGCTGGTGATATAGTTAATAATCAACTGATCAATCAATGAACAATTACTAAGTGACTACAATGTACCAGGTACTGTGCTAAGCATTGGTGGATACAAAGAGGCAAAATATAGTCTTTGACCTCAAGGAGCTTACAATCTAATGAGGAAGATAACATGTAAACAAATCTTTACAATGCAAGATATATACAGGATAAATAGGAAATAATTAATAGAGGAAAGACACTGGAATGAAGAGAGGTTGGGAAAGGCTTCCTGTAGAAAAATAGATTGCTGGCCCTGGATTCAGAGAGACCTGAGTTCAGTTCTGGTCTCAAATTTGAACTTACTAGATGTATGGTCTTTGCCAAATTTTCCTCTAGTCTCAGTTTCCTCATCTGTAAAATAGGGATAACAATAATACTTACCTCCTTTAGTTGAGAAGACTTAAGTCAGATAATATTTATAAAGTACTTTGTAAATCTTAAAGCTCCATATAAATGTTAGCTATTATTATAATTAATTTTTTTACCACTGCCTAGCACAATGACTAGTATAGTATAAATGCCTGTTAAATGATTATTGAATTACTGGTTGATTTTGTAAACCCCAATTACCCATGTAATAATAAACTCTCATTTCTACTTCAACAACCAGTTCTTCCTCACTGGTCAGAATCAGGTCCAGAAAAACTGTTCTCTTCATTGGTTCCTCCACTTTTTGATGAATGAAATTGTTAAATCTTGTCAAAATTTCTAGCCTCTGTTTTTTAAAGACAGGGCTCCAGTGCATGTCAAGCTAGTTGAAAGCCCTCATTACTACTCTCTCTATTGGCCTCATTGACAGATTTATCATTTCCTAAACTGTTCATCTATTTCCTTCTTCTGGCAATCTGGTCTGTTGTATATTCCCACAAATCACTTCTTTTTTTCCCCCCTTTCATTCATATTTACCAAAATTTTCCTAGAACCTTCCCCTCTTTGGTTTCATGGATTTCCTCACATGAAGAATAAAAATAAATATTTCCTTCATATAAAATAGCATTCTACCACACCTTTTAACCATTTTGTTATTTTAAAAAAATCTTTTCCTGAATTTCAATCATGAATATCAACTTATTTTTTAATGGCACTCATGTGTCTCTTTAAAGTGTTCCAAGTGCTTTACATACATTCTCATGTTTTAAACTGTGTAACAAAAACCAAATACTCTGCTTGTCTGGCACAAAGGCTGTCAGAGAGTGATTTTTAAGATTATCTAACCAAATATGGTCACTTAGAAGGAGAAATCCAAGTGAGAAGTTTCCCACGTTCCCAGTCCCCTACTCATAATTCTCTCTGACCAAATCACTTGGATTTCTAGTTTTAGAATTGGCCTTGGAACAAAAGACAACATTCCCTCAACAAGATAAAATTAGGTACAAAGTCTTGCTTAAGGCTTTTGATTTACCAAACAGAGCTCTTTGGGGAATCACAACTCTCAGAGAATTTAGCTAAAAAACAATTAAGTCTTTGATAAGAAGATAAGGGTCCTTTGATAAGGGCAAGTTACTTCACCCTCTTTGTCTCACTTTCCTTATCTGTTAAATGAGTTGGAAAAGAAAATGGCAAACAACTCCAGTATCTTTGACAAGAAAACCCCAAATGGGGTCACAAAAATTGGACACAATTGAAATAACTGAACAACAAAAGCTTCTTTCATTCAGGTGGGTCCAAAGGACTTCAGAGTTAGACATTTACAACATTATTCTTTTTTTTAGGGGTAGAACTGCTTGTTTCCTTTTACCTTTACCATTCTGGTAGCTCAGTGGAT
Source organism: Petaurus breviceps papuanus (assembly GCF_028583685.1). Lineage (NCBI taxonomy): Eukaryota > Metazoa > Chordata > Mammalia > Diprotodontia > Petauridae > Petaurus > Petaurus breviceps. Next base: position 12,804,841 of record NW_027185754.1, on the reverse strand, counting down.
AGTGTTGGGGTTAGACTTAGAAAGATTTGAGTGCAAATCCTGCATCTGATACTTATTAGCTGTGTAACCTTGGGCAAAACACTTAACCTCTGTTTGCCTCAGTTTCCTCATATGTAAAATGAGAATAATAACTGCACCTACTTTCTAACACCATTGAGACCATGAGGCTGAGCATCATCCTGCTCAAGGGTACAGCAGGGGATGGAAAGGACACACCAGGTAAAGAACTTGCATCAAGAACAGTACTAACATATATTAATGTGGTGATTTAGCACAAGAAGGACAGTTCTACGATGACTTTGATTAATAATACAAATGTCTCATTTTGGATGAAGACAGAGTAGTTGATGAATTAGAAAATAAAATGAAAAAAAGGTGTGATTATTGTTGATTACTATGGATGTGACTTCTTCCCTGAATGATGGTTTCATATAGTTTTTGTGCCTCAAACAGATAATTCTGTATTATGTACAAGGCTTGAAAAGAGGGGATACAGTGTAAAGAAACTACAGGATGGTATTCAGTGTGAAATTTTCCAAATTCTTTATGAAGAAACCACGGCCTCCTACAACCATGAAATAGTGCACCAGCTTCCCAGCAATGTACCAGAAGAACTAGAGAGTAATTTAGATCAGATAATGAAATGGACTGAACAGTGGATGAAAGATAATAATTGAAGCTTGAGGGCAGAGCATGGACTTTCAAGGCTTTGCACATAATGGTTAAAGATTTTCTTGATGATTTCTTCCTCCCCATGCAATAGAAATTAAGACAACATGCACCACATTTTACTATCCAGGTCTGTGTTGTAGAAGTAGCAGGTGGACAATATATAAGGTTGAGTTATGACTAAATTAATCTTTTTTCTCTGTGAGAAAACTGCAAACCCTCAAATATAATGAATAAGATATTAAGGACTTTTAAAGTTTAGAAATATTCGGCATTCTCATTTATTTTGGATAACTGCTAAAGAATAATCCAGTTTGAAAAAATAGGTGGAAATCTTTAATACTTGACACAAGAAAATGGAGTCTAGGAAGAACTGCTGACTAAAAAATAAAAGAGTCTAAGAATAAAGCTATAAACCTTTAAAAAATACTATTTTAAAGATATTTCTGAACATCACTGAGGCCTATGTGGATGTGTTTCCACAAGCCTCACAACAATATTATTAAGTAGGTATGACAAGAATTAATGTTCCTGTTTTACAGATAAGAAAACTGAACTTTAGAGATTTACCTAATGTCACTCAGATAATAAGCATCCTTGTATTAAGAACTCTAGCTCTTGATATTCATACTTCATACTTTGGACATTTTTATGTAGCCATATGGAACCATGAGTTTTGTCTGTTTCTCTTCTTGGCTATTTTCTCTTGTGAACAATTATTTCTTTCTGTTGATGTTCCTCTTCCTATAGTGCTCTTGCTGCTGTCCATGGTACCTGACTAGACAGGTATTGCATGGGCAGTATTCATTCTCTCTGGCTCAATTTTCACTTTAACATCTACTTGTTCCCTTTAACCTCTACCATTCTAGTGGTTCAGTGGATGGGCTGTTGGGCTTGGAATTGGAAAGATTCAAGTTCAAATCCTGCCTCTGACACTTACTAGCTGTGTTACTTTAGGCAAAAAACTGTTTGTCTCAGTTTCTTCAACTATAAAATGAGAATAATAACAGCATCTACTTTCTAGGGCATTTGTGAGAATCAAATAAGGTAACATATGAAAAGCATCTTGCAGATCTTAAGGCATTATATTAATGGCAGCCATTCTTTCATTGTTACCATATGGCTTCATGGCTAACATTGTGACAGGCCACTGGGGTAGGTATTTGGGGCAGGAGGCCTTTAAAGACCATTCCACCTCAAACACCAACATTCCACTCCTAGGCTATCCTAGCTTACTAACCTTCAGAAACCCACTGCAAAGGTGAACTCAACTTTGATTCACATCTCATCCCCACAAGGCCTATTCCCTGAATTCACACTGATGGTATTTTTTTGGCTGCCTTAGTTATATCAAAATACAGCCAAATTTAAAGTTAAGAAAAGACCTGGATCTTAATTCTTCATTTGACCTAACCTAAAACAAACAACCAAACAAATACACCCTTTGTAGTTCCTCTAAGAATGCCTCTTGTTTTTCTCATCCTTCAGTGTGTTCCTGGCCTTCTCTGCTCTTTCCCAAGCTGAGAAATTAGAAGAAGGTAAGGGGGAAAGGAGTAAACATCCCCCACCCCCTCCCAAGAAGACTAGCAAAGTGCATCCCTTGTGAATATGGTCAGTTTTTCTGGAGATAGTGCCAAAGACAGGTGGTTCAGTCTGGTTCATGTACTATCTACTCAGAGCTTCCAGTCAGCTTTGTGGATACTTGGCTCTGACTCCTAATGGTGATGGGGGAGGGGAAGGGGACAACATTGGGATAATTTAAAAAGTCAGCCTTGTCCTCTCGAAGCACTTCTGTTCTTTTCCTGCAAAAAGGCAATCTTACACCACTCCCTACACTGTGCATCATTAGCAGTAATAGGAATCTCCAGGCAAATTCCCTTATAGGCAGAGTCAATCACCGGGCTCTTGTTGCTAGGACTATACAATGGAAAAGCTGCTCTGGCAACCCAACTGCACCAAAACTACCCCCCTCAGACACATATCCATCCCCCTCCTACCACACTCTTCAAGTGTCCAGGGAAATGCACCTTGAAACAAACCAGCAAGTCAAAGGCAGCCATGCCAGGAAGCAATAGATAGCATCTGAAAATATTATTTCTGATCATCCCCATCCTGTAAACACTACCAGGATGAATTAAGTGGGAATATTAGGGGAGAAAAAGGAAGAGAAGGTAACGGGTGGCTGGAACCTAGAACCCTTCTAATATCAGTAACTTTATAAAATCTGAATGTATTTGTCAATGGGTAACAAGGGGGGGGGAGGTTTGGCAAGATATCTGACCTTGGGAACATCCCTTTGCCGCTCTGAGCCTCAGTTTTCTCATCTATAAAATGAAGGGATTAGACTGATTGATCTCCTTGGCCTCTTCCAGCTCTACAACCTAGGACCATAAATTCTACCTACATACATAGTAAGTATGAAGGTTCCTCAGGACAGAGGATAAACACCAGAGGCTCCATGGCTCCCAGGTACAGCTGAGGTTTGGGAACCTTTCAATGTAATGAAGTCATCATGTGTGTGCGTGCACACACACGTTTTAGGGAAGGGGTCTGGGCTTTGCCCCACCCTTTTCCTCTACTTGCTATTATCATTGCTTGCTGTGAATATCACTGAGAAAGGTCACCCAAACCCTGCAGTTCCCAACATCATGAATTGCTGGCTCAGATAAAGGCATCAGACTGTGGAAGAAGATAATATGTTTTTTTTCTCTAAGATATTCATCTGAGCTATACCCCTTGAGTCGTACATGAAAATTATAATTTGCCCAGCAAGGACAGTAGAAGCAGCCGGCAACGTTTTCTGGTAACCTGGTATAAAGCTAAAGAATATACTGTATTCTACAAAGGCTAAATGGCATAATCCTTGCCAGAGCTTCTATCAGTTTCAGGACTTGTTGTTTCAGGGTTAAAGCAGGACCGACCATCAATCTATGGCATTTAGAAGACCTGGAGTCAGAGAGACCTGAGTTCAACTGTGACCTCAGATCTTTACTAACTGTGTGACCCTGGGCAAATTACTTAACCCTGTATGCCTCAGTTTCCTCATCTGTAACATGGTCTGGAGAAGGAAACTGAAGTGGCAAACCAGTATCTTTGCCAAGAAAATTCCGTGGACAGTAAGATTGATGAGGTCACAAAGAGTCGGATATGACTGGACTACTAAACAATAACAACCATCAATCTGCCTTCTACCATCCAGAGTGCCACCAAGGCCCAGGAGCTCCTTTCTCACCTCCTCAATCAGTCCCTCCCCCCCCCCACCTCCACCAATCTGCAGACACCTCCTATATCCCAGAGCAGTGGTGTCAAACTCAAACAGAAAGAGCCTTAAACAGAAAAATAAGACTTAATAAGGAAATCTGAGGGCAGCATATTGGTTTAGAAAAACACATAATACTATTATCTCTGTTTTATTGCAATTTAATTTATTTTGTTAAATATCTCCCAATTATGTTGTAATCTGATTTAGGCTCCTCTCAGAATTGTTGCAGGTGGGCTGTGTATTCAGTATCTCTATATCTAAAGCAGTGATCTCTAAAGTGGAGCCTAGAGCTGATCACAAAGGGATATGTGAGCAATCAATTGAAGGGTGGGAGAATTGGTTGCAACTTGTTCCTTGTGATGGTCAAGATAGAGGGCTGGACCCAGCATCAGAAAGAACTGCGATTAAGTGGGAGCTCAGACACTTGCTAAGCTGTATGACCCTGAGCAAGTCACAATCACTGTTTGGCTCAATCTTGTCATCTGAAACTGAGATAATAATAGTACCGACTTTCCAAGGTTGTTGGGAGGATCAAGTGAGATAATATTTGTAAAACACTTTGCAAACCTCAAAATGCTAAATAAATGCTAGATACTCTTAACTATTACTATTGTCTCCAACATAGCAACATCTACCTTTTCCCCAATAAAGCGTAATACTCATAGTATACAGAAGTAAGTGTCCACATATATCCTAATGTTTGATGATCCCAAATATCTTAGCTATTTGTGCAAGAACTCACTATTTAACAAAAGCTGGGAAGACCCAAAGGCAGTCCAGCAGAAAGTAGGCATGGACTAAGATCTCATACTGAATACCAAGATACGCTCAAAATGAATATATGAGTTAGCCATAAAGCATAATGTCATAAGCAAATTAAGGGAGAAGGGGAAAAAATATTCGTCAGACCTATGGATAAAGGAAGAGTATATCATCAAACAAGAGATAGAGAGAATCATGGGAAACAAGATGAATTATTTTGATTACTTTAAAAGTTTTTTGCACAAATAAAATCAATGCGACCAAAATTAGAGGAAAATCAGGAAATTGGGGGAAAAAATTATATCAAGTTTCTCTGATAAAGGCCTCATTTCTCAAATATATAGGAAACTGAGAGAAATTTTTAAAAATAAGGACCACTCCCCAATTGATAAATGATGAAATGATATGAACAGTTTTCAGAAGAAGAAATCAAAGCTATCATTAGTCATATAAAAATGCTCTAAATCACTAGTAATTAGAGAAATGCAAATTTTTAAAAAATCAGAAGTACCACCTCACACCCATCACATTACTATGACAGAAAAGAAAAATTATAAATACTGGATGAGATGTGTAAAAATAGGTACACTAATGACTTGGTGGTAGAGTGTGAATTGGTGGGACCATTCTGGAGAACAATTTGGAATTAGGCCCAAGGGGCTATAAAACTGTGCAAACTCTATGACCCAGCAATACCACTACTAGGTCTGTACTCCAAAGAGATCAATGAAAAAGGACCTCTATGTCCAAAAAACACTTTAGTAGCTCTTTTTCTAGTGTCAAAGAATTGGAAAATGAGTGGATGCCCATCAACTGGGGAAGGACTGAATAAGTTAGGGTATATGAATGTGATGAAATATTGCTATGCTATAAGAAATGATAAAGGGGATATTTTCAGAAAAACCTGGGCAGACTGACATAAACTGATGCAAAGTGAAGTGAGCAAAACTAGGTGAACCCTAAATACAAGGACAGCAATATTGTAATGATAATCAATTATGAAAGCATTAGCTACTCTGATCAATACAATGATCCATAACAATTCCAAAAGACTCTTGAAAGAAAATGCTATATACCTCCTGATGAATTCTTAATGGAGATTGAAGTATTATTTTTTCACTTTATTTTTCTTGCTTTTTTCTTCATCATGGCTAATGTGGAAATATGCTTTGCATGACTCCATATGTATAATGAATATTGTATTTCTTGCCTTCTCAATTGGTGGAGGAAAGGATGGAGGAAAAAAGAAAATTTAGAACATAAAATAATTTTTTAAATTTATATATATATACATATGTAAGTATATATATATACATATATATATATATATATATATATAAATTAATACTCCCCTTTCTCCTACAGCTATGCAATCTCCCAAACTTCCATTTTCTGAGTCAAACATTGGCTACTAACCTAACCCTTACAGCATCTGTTCAGGTGCCATTAAGGGAAATTGAAGTACCCTCTTGGCCCCTCTCTTCCAACACACTCCAATAACTCTGACACCCACCATACTCAACAAGAAAAAAAAAAAATATATATATATATATATATATATATATATATATATTTTACTCATGGGAGTGTGATTTTCAAAGTTTAGAGACCATTAAGTTCAAGAAAATGTGATATACCTTATTGGGGTAGTGAATGGGAATTTTGTAGCTTTTCTACATGGTCAAATTTCTTTCTCTGAGAGCCCCTAGGAGATGTCAGGTGACCTCAATCAGCCACAAACTTTGTTTCACTCTCTGTTTGGGGGAGTTCCCTCTACCTAATGGAGGAAGACACTACCTCACTTCCCTCTCCTATGACTGACTCCTCATTACAAGAACTTAAGAGGAGAGAACTTGTGATTCCCAACATACAATGTGATCTTAGATAGGCCCCCCTTTGTGTTTATAGGAGGAGAAGTCTATTGTTTCGGTGGGGGGAGGGAATGTGAAAATATCAGCCAAGATGGTAGAGGAGAAGGAAACAGTATAGCCCAGTTTTTCCCACAAGTACTATAATAAAGACTGGAGACTGCAAGCCCAACTACTGGCCTGGAAATATGAAAAGAAACCACAGTAGGGAATCTCAATGGGTATCATATTGCTTGCCTTCTCAATAGGTAGAGGAGGACAGGGCAGGGCGGGGGGGAAGCAGGATAATTGGGATTAAGTGACTTGGCCAAGGTCACATGGCTAGTAAGTGTTAAGTGTCTGAGGCTGGATTTGAACTCAGGTCCTCCTCACTCCAGGGCTTTACTCATTGTGCCACCTAGCCATCCCAAAACTCAAATTTTTTTAAATGAATATTAAAAGAAAAAATAAAGTCATTGACCTTTTCTCAAAATAATAATGATGATGATCATTGTATCTTCGCCTTAATCCTGCCTGACTAGGAAAGGAAGTAAGGTACAGGTAAAGGCAGTGATTTTGGACTCAATCCAGGCCCAGGTCAATGGCAAAGGGGACCCAGGATCTCAAACCCAGTAACCAGGGCTCTGAAAAGTCAGCAGAGAAGTGGAGCCCAGATAGATCTCAGGCTCAACGCCACGTTGAGAACAGAGCAAGGCCAGCAGTTTTATTGACCCAGAGTAGAATGGGGTCTCAGTCCAGAGCAAGTTTGAATTGATCCCTAGGTCCAGGCCAGCAGCTTGAGGTCTCACAAGAAGGGCCAGACAGAAGACTCAGCTCTCAGAGCTTTGAAAAGCATTGAGGAAACAGGTAAAGAGGCATTAAGAGTTGACTGTTGATTCAGCAACATACCCATAACAGAATTAGGACAGTAGCCCAGGCACTTTGCACCTGCTGAGTCTTTTAGCTGGCTGATGGGTGCTGAGACCAACTACTGTCTACTGGTGCACCACCCATGGGGCAAATCTGAGGCTGTGCTGCCCAAGCACAAGCCAAAGTCTAGAACCTAGAAAGCATACGATGGCAACAATCAGAACATGCCACTAGTCAGACTACATAAGGCCCACTGAAAGTCTATACCTTCCTGGCTCAAGATGCCTTTGATCCTTGAAGGTATCTAGGTGGCACAGTGGATAAAGTGAGTACTGGATCTGGTGTCAGAATGATCTGAGTTCAGATCTTGCCTCAGATACTTACTAGCTAGATGACCCTGGGCAAGTCACAATACCTCTGTTTGCCTCAGTTTCCTCATCTGTAAAATGGGGATAACAATAGCACCTACCTCTGGGATTATGAGGATCAAATGAGCTATATTTGTCAAGCACTTTGTAAACCTTTATTATTTAAAAATATTGCATTTAATATCCAAAGAACATAATGGCAGGATTCTAGGTAATATAGGCAAGTATATACGAGGCCTCAGTTCCTCTAAAGGTTCACAGAACATGACTTAAACACAATATGTGAAGGAAGGTTGGAAGAATTTGTACATTTTTCTTAAAAAGATAAAATGCTATTTTGATAGTCAGGATGTCCAAGATGAAAACCCAGGGGAAGGTCACTCTAAAATGCCTACAGTATAAAGCCCCAAAGGAAAACATAGCTTGCTCACAAGACCAATTGAAGTTTGGAGAAGAAATGAAGCAAGATATATTTTTTTTAAGTTTAAAATGATATTACAAATGAAGTGAAAGCAAAACAGGAAAGAACTTGAAAAAATGTATATCTTTAGGGGCAATTGGGTAGCGTATTGAAGAGCTGGAGTCAGGAGGACCTGAGTTCAAATCTACTCTGATACTTGGTCACACTTACTAGCTGTGTGACCTTGGGCAAGTCACTTAACCCCATTGCCTTGCCTTCCCCCCCTCCAAAAAAAAATCATATCTTTGAGGAAAATAAAATTAACAACTTAATACAAGAAGTGCAAAAACCTCACCCAAGTAATAGATTGTCTTAAATTTAGAATGAGCCAAACAGAAGTTAATAGCTCCACGAGACAACAACAAATATTAAAACAAGGTCAAAAGATTTTTAAAATATCCAAAGTAGGGAGAATTAAAACAGAGAAAGAAAATTATAGCCCAATATCTCAGTGATTCCCATTGATGTAAATATTTTAAATGCAATGTTAGCAAAGTGTCTATAGCAACATATCACAAAAATTATACACTATGACCGAGCTGGATTTACACCAGAAATACAGGGCTGGTTAATAGAAAAAGTAAAAACATAATTGATCATATAAATAACAAGAACAATATAAATATAACATATAAATAACAAGAACAAAAGTGAGATGCAGAAAACGACAGTATATAACACCCATTTCTAGAAAAAAAATAACAACTAGAAAATATAGGAATAAATGGACCTGTCCTTACTACTTATGAAGCAAGTAACATAGATCTAAAACCAAGAGCCAGCATTTTGTATAATGGGAATAAACTAATGGCCTGTCCAGTATGATCAGAGGTAAAGCTAGGATGTCAACTGTCATTACTATTATTTGATATGGTGCTAGAAAAGCTAGCTATTGTGATAAGATAAGTAAAAGAAATTAAAGAACTAAGCATGGGCAAATAAGAAGAAAAATCACTTTTGCAGATGATTTGATGGTTTACTTAGATAACCTAGAGAGTCAACTAAAATTTTAATTGAAATAATAACTTCTGCAAAGTAGCAGGATGTAAAATAAATCCACGTAAACCATCATAAGTTCTGTATGCTACCAACAAAAATCATCATGGATAGATAGAAAGAGAAATTCCTTTTAAAATTAAACTAAGGAATACATAAAATACTTGGAAATCAACTTGCCAAGAAACACACAGGAATTATATGAATAAAACACTTTATAGAAATAAAATAAACGTAATTGGAGAAATAATAATTACTCATACGTAGACCAAGCTAATATGATAAAAATGATGCTACCTAAATTATTTACTTATACAATGCTGTACAAATGAAACTAATAAAGTATTACTTTATAGAGACATAAAAATGATGAAGGGAGCCTGAATAGAATAATAAATTTTATCTAGAGGAATAAAAGGTCACAGCTATTAAGGGAAATAATGAAAAAATAGGAAAGTAGGGATCTATCAGTACCAGATCTCAGATTGTACTACAAGCAGTAATCATAAAAAAATTGGTACTTATTAAGAAATAGAGAGGTAGTGACCAATGGAACAGATTAAGTACACAATGAACAAAAGCAAATGAACACAGTAGCCTAGTCGTGGATAAATATAAAGACCCCAGCTAGGAGTTCAAACTAGAGGTCCAAGTATAAATTAGACCCTCAAGCAAACAAGAGTAAAAACTATTTGACAAAAACTTCTTGGAAATTAGGACAGAAACAAGGAATGGACTAGTATCTCACAACACATATGAAGATAAGATCCAAATGACTTAGACAAAAATGATGACATCACAGATCAATTAGAGAAGGAAAGAAGAAATTACATTTCAAGCATATGGCTAAAGGAAATGTTCAGGATCAAACAAAGGATAGAGAAATATAGAAAATAAAATGAACTATTTTATTACATAAAATTTTAAAAGGTTCTGCAGAAACAAATTCAGTGTAAACAAAATTAAAAAGGAAATTGGTAACTGGGGAAAATTTTACAGCAAGATTAATTAATAACATTCTCATTTCCAAGATGTATGGGTTGATTCAAATCTATAAAAATAAGAATCATTACCCAACTTTTAAGTGGTCAGAGCATATGAACAGACAGTTTTCTAAGATAGTACTTCTTAAACTGTGGGTCACAATCTCCTATGTGGTCATGGGGGTTGCAAAAAACATAACTGAGTGTGGGGGTTGCAAAAAAAATTGGCAACAGTGAATGTGCAATTACCAAAAATGAATTCAAAATCAAACAAGTAATGAATTTGAAGTGTTTCTGGTAGTGATTGCTCATGTAGCATTGTGTGACTTCACTGCAGCCTTGGTTCTGAACACAAAAATTCACACTTTGCACTGCACATGTCATCATACCACACAATGCTAACAAAAGCTGCCATAAACATCTTGACTCATATTTGAGACTATTGTATGTTATCAACTGCACTGTTTTTACAGTACATACAAAGTTTTCTGCTCTTAAAGAAATATAATATTTTTGGGGCAGTCAGATAGCACGGCGAGTAAGAGTACCGGCTCCAGTGTTGAGAAGACCTGGAGATCGAATCCCAGGCTCAGACACTTTGCACCCACCCAGAAACACCTGGCCGTGTAACCTTGAGGAAGTTACTTAACCCCAATTGCTTAGGGGCGGCCAGGTGGCTCAGCGAGTAAGAGCACCGGCTCCAGTGTCGGGATGACCTGGATCAAATCCGGGCTCGGATACTCAGCACCACACCCAGAAATAACTGGCCGTGTAACCTTGAGCAAGCTACTTAACCCTGATTGCTTTAAAAAAAAAAAAAACCTCAAAAAGATTAAGAACTCCTGACTAATCCAATCCCTTGATTTTACAGAAACAGAAATTGAGGCCTAGAGAAGTGAAGGGGCATACCCAATGTCACCCAGCTAGTCCTAGCTTTTCCAGGAAGTCATTAAATGTCTACAGTTCGATCACTTCTCTCTGATTTTCAGTTTCACCACCTGCAAAATAAAGGTCTTAGACCAGATCCCCATGATTGCTTTCAGCTCTGACATATAAGATTCTAATTAATTCATGTTTATTGAAAACCTACTATGTGTCTGTCTACCAATCACCATCTGGAAGACAAAGACGTATAAACTGTCAAAGGGTCCACAGATTAGCTGGAAAGATTACTCATCTACACATTCCTTCCAAAAAACCACAGTGGAGAACAATGCAAAGTAGTCTATAAAGAAATATTATATTTGGGAAGATGATAGTGCCTAGTGAATACAAAGAGTTTTATGTGGATTAGAACACTGGCAAAGCTATAATTAGCTAAGACTGCTGGAAGTAAACTCTTTCAACAAAGTAAGAGGAGAAGAGAACATGGACTGGTTACGGAACAGAAAAGGGGAGCTATAGATCCACAGTGGCCGCAGGGCCAACAGACTATAGACTATTTGTGTCTCCCTCTTTCTCACTCCATCCCACTCCTCCCCAACCCAAGCATTTCCCCAACCTCCCCTACTTCTCAGACAGTCTATATTCTTTTCTTCCTTCCCTCCACAGGTAGCAAACCTTCCTCTAGAGACAAAAAGTGGTAATCCAACTATGTCATCTTTCCTCTCATCTTGTGTGGAAGGGAGTTCACTAAGACCTCTGGCAGAAGAGAAGGGGCACAGAACGCTAAACCAGCATATTGGACTAGATGACCGCCAAGATCCATTCAAACTCTGATACTCTATCCCTCAAGCTACTGTGGTAACCAATTCTCCATCCCTGCTTAATTAAATTTGTCTTTACTACCTTATGTATTATTTTCACATCATGAATTACAAGGAAGATTTGAGGGTGCTTTCTGTGAGACTCACTTCAAATAATGTTGCTTATAGCCAGACAGTAGTTGCCCCAGGTGCCACAATGTCTAGTCATAGTTCTAATCATTGGAGAAGTCCTGGGGGAGGTAGAGCCTGATTAAGGCCTTGAAAAATGAAAAATTTAGAGAAATTGAATAGAGGGGCAGGGTACCAAAGAGGGGCGCTACATGCACAAAGGTGAGGATAAGGGAATGGCCTTCATAGGACCATGTTCCTCAGTAGCTAAATGGAGACACCACTAAAGAGTGAATCTAAAGGACCCACTATCAGACACCTCCTTCTTGTTCTCCTTCCAGCTCTTTCCCTTTGCTCACTCCAACACCACACTTCAATCAGACTGAACTTTGACCATCACAAATGCTCAAAGGATGGATGAGGCAAGCTTCAGAAATATGAAGAGACTATTCTGACAGGATGGTGATGAGGGAAACTGGGCATAGGCTTGGGAGGACAAAAATTAAGGATCCCTAGGTTGATGTCTCATCTCCAGATTCCTCTGCTAGGCAAAAATGAGAGGAGGCTTCTAACCCTACCCAATCCTATCCTGGTGGCTATACTATCTCCTGCCTTTCACAAAACTTTTGATAATGTTGTCTGCTCCTGACATCAGTCATCTTAATCCAAGAAGCAGGCAGCAGTTTTTTCAACATGGAAATGAATGCTGAGGGCATCAACGGGCTTTTCCAGCATGATTTCCTAGGTGACTTTTCAATCAATTAATAGAAAACACTTAATAGGAAGAAATGTGCTGTGATAGAAAGTGTACTGAACCAGAAACCTTGGGTTCCGACCCCACTTTTGCCACTTTCTAGCTATGGCACCATGACTAAGTCACTTCACCGACCTCAGTCTTAGTTTTCTCAAGTATGATTATTCCTTGTAATCATACTTGCCTTATCTAGCTTGAGGGGGTACTTGTAAGGATCATAGGAAACAAGATGAACAAATGTTAGGCAAAACAAATGTATTTATAATCTAAACAAACAGGAATCTTTGAGATTGTCCAAGATGTTCAGTCTCTTCAGGAAATTTTCAAATACCCTTTTAGCAAACTGGTCTACAGCAGGTTTTTTTTCCCCATTCTTTGTGGAAGTGTCTGAAGTTCCAAATTTCAGAAACAGTGATTAAGTCAGAACAGAGCTTTTCAACAAGTAAACTATTTCAAGTCATTAGGGCTTTGTTTAATCTCTTTCTGTTTGAAACATTAATCCTTTCCAACACACATTTGGATAGTATCAGCCACCTTTCCTTCACACTCTTTCTTTCCCTCTCTAATCCCACAATAATTTAAATTTGTGATTTCTCATCTCCGAGACAGAAAATAATGAATGCAAAACCAAAAGAGGGAGAGGTGAAACATTGTTTCTCTGGGCTCTGACTCATTACCATAGGAAACACAAGCAATGGGGGAAAAAAAAGGAAAAAGGGGGTAGGTAAAGATTGGAGATAGAACTATTGCTTTGAAATGTTGTTTTTTAATAGAGGAAAATTTTGGAACCTAGACTCCCTGGAGAAATACTAATTTGAACTAGAGAATATCCTAATTAATAAGAAGTCATTATGATATCTTATTAAACCAATTAGTTCTAAAAAGATCTTAACAAACTGAAATGATGGTTTTCGGATAAATGTAAAATTCTATACTCAGGTTCAAGAAATCAGTTGCACATATATAAGATAGCAAATATACAAGAAAGCAGTTCACGTGGAAAGCATTCAGAGATTAATAGAGGTTGATGTCTTCATTAGTGATAATCTCATTATACTCTAAACTGATGATGCCACTTTGAGAGAATAAAAGTCAGCTCTAGGCCTAAGATTCTAAGATGGATGTTGCCAAACTGAAACACAATCAGGAGAAGGTGTCCTAGATTGAGAAGTATCAAAAATATCCCTATGACAGTTTAAAGAATTGGAAGTATTTGAGCTTGAGGATAGAAGACAGAAGATTCATTATATTGATGAGGAACCACACTTATTCTGTATTGCTCCAGAGGGGGAAAATTAGGATCAATGGGTGAAAATGGTAGGAAAACAAATAATGACTTAGTGAAAGAACTTCTTAACATTTAGAGTTGTCAAACAACGGGGCATTCTACCATTATCCATAGTAAATTTTCTAGAAATGGAAATATCTGAAAGGCATAAGGTGAGGATCCAGCTGCAGATTTCTCTGCAAAGTAGGATATTGGACTAGATATTTTTTAATTGCCTTTCCAACTCTTTATATCTTTGTGATTCTAAATCCCCTTAGAGAGAATCTCTGCCTGATGCCTGATTCTGTTCTAGAGTAAATGCCATTATAGTGAGTTCTAATCTAGTCTTTCCACAATATTTTTTCTCCAAAGTAAAGACAAATTGATTATGTAAAAACATACATAGTCCCAGCATGATCATAAACCCTAACTCTTGCCTTATAATTCAATTTTCATTTTCTCAAATAAATATTAATAACATTTTAAACATTTATTATTTAAAAATTTGAGTTTCAAATTCTCTCCCTCCCTCCACTCCTCCATCCTTGAGAAGGCAAGCAATTTGATATAGATTATACATGTGTGCTCAGGCAAAATATTTCCATCTTAGCCATGATGCAAAAGAAAATGCAGACAAAAAAACAAGAATAATAAAGAAAGGTTAAAAAATATGGCTTCAAGCTGCATTCATACTCCATCAGTTTTGTTTTGTGGAGGTATTTTAACTCATACCTTATCCCATGCATTGAGATGTCTTGGGTGGATGAACCATTGAAGACATGAACTTTCTCCTATAACCAATGGTATCTTTTATTGCCTATACCTCTCCTGAGAGATAATCCAAATGCTTTCAGGAAGCATCTAAAATCATCTCCTTATGCAAGCAAGGGAGGAGCCACTATCTCTGTTCCAATATTTGCTAAGGTAACATAAAGGACAAAAGGAGAAATTACCTGTGTGTATTGATTATAAACCTCTAGTTCAATAAACAGAGTGACAAAGAAAGTTTCTCTAAAGTAACATTAACTATTCTTTCTCTTTTGATTCTAAACAGAACACAATTTCCCGCATGGGGTAGCAGGGAGGGTTCTAGGGCCCTTCCTCCTGCCACCCATCACTTGATGGACAGCTTCCTTTTTATTTATTTTATTTTTAATTCATGGAACAAAATAAACATTTCCATAACAGCACAATAAAAAAGATGATTGCACATGAAACTGCAAATCTATCATGTACAACTTGCTATTCCTTCCAAATATACAGCAAAGTTATCTCAAACTTCTTTTTTTCCATTTTTTTCCTCCCCCTTTCACTCTAGAGATGGCTACCATTAGACACACACATATAAGTACAATTATATAGATATAGATATCAGTTCTTTCTTTCGAAGATGATGAGTCTCTCTGAACTAACCCAGGTTGGTCCTAGGACTGTAACCATGTACATAATCCACTGTTGGACCATTGCTAGTCCGTTGCTGAAAACTTTTATATTGACTCCCAACATTGTAACACCAATGTGATATTTACAGTGCCTACAGTGACTGTAAATATGCTGGTGTAGTTGTGAACCACAAAATGTAATAGGCTCTCCACATGGAAGGCAGAACCAAAGCATTTATTCAAACACCAGAAAACCGAGTCCCAGAACCATAAAGTCAAAGTCAATACAGTAACCGCAAAGATGGTAACATAGTCAATGCAGTTAACACCCATGTTCCCAAGCCTTCACAACAAAACAGGCTCCCTTGGGCAAAGATGCTCCTCTCCTTACTCATGGTAGCTGCTCAGCCTCCATGCTGCTTGCTCCCAGCAGTTCTCAGCAGAAGTTCTGGCTGGCTCTCAGGACAAGTTCTGCCACCACAAGTTCTGTTCTCCAAATCTCTTCTCTCTCCAGCCTGGGCCTCTCTTTATATATGGTATTAGTTCCTCCCTGCCCCAACCCTTCCTGTTATGTCAACAAGTTCATTCCACTGTGGAATTCACAAGTTCTGGGTCTTAATACTTGACACAATTATGAACTTGAAACTAAGTGCTCAGTATCTGTTAGCTTGCCAATACAAGGGGCATGGAAGAACTTTAAGTCCTATTACCATTACAAATGCAAAGGAAGCAAGAAAAGAATATGAATCCTATAGTTTAGATAAATTACCCTCCCCAAGAGTAATGTGAAACACGGGGAAAATCCCTTGATTTCATGGCCATGCCAACATAAAACTTTACATCTCTCTCGATATGGCAAAATCATAGGATCTTGGAATTGAAAGGGTCTTCAGAGGTCATTTAACCCAAGCTATACCTGAAAGTAACTTTCTTTATAGCATCATTGACATGAAGACTTTCAATGATAAGGAGCCTACTTCCTCCCAATGGAGCCCTCTACACTTTTGAACAGCAGTAATTGTTTTTCTTTCTGTTAAACTGAAATGCACCTTGTGGCAACTTCCACATATTTTTTTCTAGTTTAATCACCAAAGAGTATTGGATGGACACTTTTTTTATTCTGTTCAAATACTGATAATTACATAATCACCTTGGTGGTTATGTGCTTTAACATCACCAGAGGGTACTAGGAGAAAGTGGAAGGTACTGTGTGGTTTTGAGTAAGTTAGTTCCCTTGATTCTCTAGTTCCACCCTTTTTTGAAGTACAATGCTTAGCTTATTGGTGTAAGTAGTAGTCTATGTGGATTTATGCAATCAGTCTCTTGACAGCCCTCACCCTCTGAGAAAATTTCACTTTCCATCCCAGCTGTGTGTTGTCAAAACCACAGTAACATGACAGAATGAAATCAATCATACTAACATGGTTTCATAGACTATAGCTCTTGATGCATTGAATCAAAGGGAATAAAATCAAATATATTTAAAATATTAAAATATGTAATACACAGGTTGTGTGCCCATAGGTGCTTGCAGACCCAGAAAGCCTTTAACCAATTTATAAATAAGGGTTGCATCTAGTTTCAGGAGCATATACTTGGTTTTTATGATTTTGTTTTTTGTTTTTTTGTAAATAATATTTTATTTTTCCAATCATAGGTAAAGATAGTTTCCAACATTCATTTTTATAAGATTTTGAGCTTCAAATATTTTCTCCCTCCCTCCTTTTCTGCCCTTTTCCCCAAGATGGTAAGTAATCTGATATAGGTTATACATGTGCAATCACAGAAACATATTTCCACATTAGTCATGCTGTGAAAGAAGAAACAGAGAAAAAGGGAAAAGTCACAAAAAAACCCCAAAAGGTGAAAATAATATGCTTTGATTTGCATCAGACTCCATAGTTCTTTATCTGAATGTGGATAACATTTTCTATTATGAATTTTTTTGGAATTGTCTTGGATCATTGTATTGTTGATAAGAGCTAAGTCAATCATAGTTGATCATCAGACAATGCTGCCATTCCTATGTACAATGTTCTCCTGATTCTGCTCTCTTTACTAAGCATCAGTTCATGTAAGTCTTTCCAAGTTTCTCCAAAATCTACCTGCTCATCATTTTTTATAGCATAACAGTATTCCATTACATGCATATACCACAACTTGTTCAGCAATTCCCTAGTTTATAGCATTCCCTTAATTTTTTTATTCTTTGCCATTACAAAAAGAATCGCTATAAATATTTTTGTATATGTGGGTCCTTTTCCCTTTTTTATGATCTTTTCGGGATACAGACCTATTAATGGTATTGCTAGACCAGAGGTTATGCACAGTTTGATTGCCCATTGGGCATAGTTCCATTGCTCTCCAGATTTGTTGGATCAGTTCACAAATTCATAAACAATTCATTGGTGGCCGAATTTTCCCCACATCTCCAATATTTATCATTTTCCTTTTCTATCACATTAGCCAATAGGATAGGTATAAAGGGTACCTCAGAGTTGATTTAATTTGCATCACTCTAATCAAAAGTGATTTAGAGCATTCCCTCATATGATTACAGATAGCTTTCATTGTTTCATCTAAAATGGCCTGTTCATATCCTTTGACCATTTATCAATTAGGGAATGATTTGCATTATTTTAAATTTGACTCAGTTCTCTCTCTCTCTCTCTCTCTCTCTCTCTCTCTCTCTCTCTCTCTCTCTCTCTCTCTCTCTCTCTCTCTCTCTCTCTGTATATATATAAGAATTGAATTTTCCTCATCTGGCACATCTTAAAGGGCAGTTAGGGGGTACAGTGGATAGACCACTGGGACTGGAGTCAAGACTCATTTTCCCTAGTTCAAATCTAGCCTAAGACAATTATTAGCTGTGTAATCCTGGGCAAGTCACTTAAGCCTGTTTGCCTAAGTTCCTCATCTATAAATGGCAAACTACTGCTATATCTTTGCCAAGAAAACCCCCAAAATGGGATCACAAAAAGTTAGACACAACTCAAAAATGACTGAATACATGACATATTCTATATCATTTCTAGCTCCTACCCTATCCCCTCCCATGCTCTTTAGATCTTTTCTTTCGGTTAACTGTTTTCTTATGGTAAGTTTGTAGAATGAGGTGGACACAAAATACAGTGTCCAGATCTCATTTCTTCCCACTTCTTTGCCCTGGTAGAGAATGGTAAGAGAACAGGCTTGGTTCTACTCTCTGGAGTCAAGTAGAATAAGTTTAATTCTTTTTCCAAGTTGACAGTCTTTCAAATATCCAAAGTCTGTTTCTATTCTCTCCCCTTCCAATTTTTTCCCTTATTCAAATGAAATATCCCTAGTTTCTTCAACTGATGTACATATAGAATGACTCAAGATCTTCTGATATTCTTGCTGTCCTGTTTTGGACACTTTCCAGCTTACAAATGTCCTTCCTAAAATGTTGTGCCCAGATGTGAACACAATGTCCCAGCTGTGGTCTGGCCAGGGCAGAATAAAACAGGATGACTACTAGCTAATTCTGAATACTCTGTACTTATCCATGCAATTTAAAGTAACATTAACTTTTTGGCAGACATATTACACTATTGACTCATATAGAGCTTATAACCCACTAAAAATTCCAGATCTATTTTTTTTCATTTACATGAAAAAAAAATCTGGTTATTCTCTCATCCTGCATTTGTTCAATTGAATCTACAAAAAATAAAAAATTAAGTAAAAGTATAAATATAAATTATCCCATTTGCTCTGATTTTTAGTTGTCCTATTTGGTTAGATTAAACCATTCCCTGAGTCAAAATAACATTTTCAAGACCGCAGAGCTGATATATACCTTGAATTACAGTGTTTCGTAAACCAACACTAAGAATCTAATGGGAATAAGGCATTGAAGCATTCTATGGGAATTTATGTGAAAAAAATAAATATTGCCTATTGTTTTCAGATTTCATTCCTATTTTCCTTTGGAGTAGAGAAGAGCCCTATCTTTCCCCACATGATTAACCCACCTTCAACCCTAGAGAGCAATATGTTGCTACAATTAGTACTATTTTTAAGAAAAAGAAAACAGAAACAGCAAGGTATTGTATCCAACCAGGGTTTGAAGGTTTTGCCTTCTGCATTTCATTTTCTTTAGAGAAGAACTTCCATTTTCTTAAGAACAAAAACAAAAACCTTTCTCACTACAGGTAGTACCAAAACACTCCATCAGTGAAGAAGGCAGCAGGACAACTTCAGACATTCTCTTTTGAAATAATAATGCCTCTCCAGTGTGTTTTAATAAAGGAATGAGTTTGGGAAGAGAAAAAAATAAGTAATGAGAAGAGCAGAGGAAACTATTTAACCCAGCATCCAACTGAGAGAACTCAGTTTCTCTGCGGATCCTGGGTTGGCCACCATATGATTAAAGTATCTGAGCCAATCAGGCTTCTCTACCTATGGGAGCAGAAAAGAAAGTTCTTTAATGCTAGGGAAAAAATCCAACAGTTACCAAACAAACCAGTCATTATCAAAAAGAAACACTGTTGGAGATCTGCTCTTTGGTGCTCATGAGACTCATGATTTCTCCATGGAGAGGGAAGAGGGGACAAGAAGGAGGTAAGGAATGTAATTTATGTTCCCTTTATAAAAGCACATAATAATAATAATAATAATAATACTTGATGTTTTCATAGTATTTTGCTAATTTCCCCCATGTCTATGAGCACATTCAATTCTCACAAAAATCTCACAAGGTAGGCAGGACAGAAATTATGATGTCCATTTTATTGATGAAGAAAGTGAAACTCAGAAAGGTTAAGTCACTTGGCTAAGATCACATAGTTAATTAGTAGCAGAGTTGGGACTAGAATCCAAGTTTCTTTCCTCTTAATAATATCAATAATTCTAGGTGACATTTACATATTACTTTATGCTTTATACATCACTTTGAATCCATAATAATGTCAAGTCAAGGAACATTTATTAATTGCCTATTGTGTTTCAGGAACATTCAAAACTGTTGGGACACCAAATAAAGGTGGGGACAGAAGGCAAAAAACAGTCCCAGTTCTCAAGGAGTTCACAGTCTTTTGGGAGAGAAAGCATGTAAACTATTATGTATAAAAAAAAGCTACATGCAGGATGAATTGGGAATAATTAACAGAGGGAAGATATTAAGGTAGGCTAGGGAAGGCTTCTTGTAGAAGGTGGGACATTAGCTGAGACTTGAAGGGACTTGGGGAAGCCAGGAGGCTGAGATGAGGGAGAGAATTCCAGGCACTGAGGGAACAGTCGGTGAAAATGCCCAGAATCTGGAGATGGGGTGCCATGTTTGAGCAACCACAAGGACAGTACAGTCATTAGATCACAGAGTGCTTGGGGATGGAGGGAGCAGAGAAGTGTAAGGTATAAGAAGACTGAAAAGTTAGGAAAATAACAAGTTATGCAGGACTTTGAAAGCCAAAGAGAGTGATTTATATTTTACCCTAGAGGCAATAAGAAGTTGAATGAATGGGTAGGGGTGTAGTGACATGATAGAACTTGTGCTTTCAGAATATCAATTTGGTGATTGAATGGAGGATGGGTTGGAGGGGGAATGACTTGAGGTAGGCAGATCCACTAGCAGGCTATTGCAACAATACAAGCATGAGGGGATGAGAGTCTGCATCAGGATGGTGGCAGTGTCAGAGGAGAAAAAATAAAAATAATGGGAATGTTTGGAGAGAACTCAATAGGATTGAGGGCGTTAGGATGACATCTAGGTTGAATGACTGGATGACTGGGAAAGGTACCATGGAGCAGAATGACATCAGAGCCTGGTCCAGGTCCTGTTTGGGGCCATGCAAGCATTAAATAAAGCATCTATCACACTGGTACCCTCAGGATAGTTCCTGCTCTGTATTTGATTCCAACATACCTGCAAAAATAGTACTTCAAATTCTGCCCACACTGCTGTGCTGGGAGTTGTTGGAGCATTGTTCTGTATGATGAGAACTGAGGAAGAGAGTCTGTTTTCTTCCTCTCCCTTCCCCTCCCCCCAAACTTCACACAAGACCACATCATAGAGGGATTCTGAGTGACATCCCTGGAGGATGAAAGGGGACATACCCAACAAGGGAAAATGCTGATGGCTGTGGCTGGGTCACCACAGGGCTTCAAAGAGATTTTCAGGAGGAAAAGGAAAAAAAAACAGCACCATCATTGGAAGGCTTAGTCCTTTTGATGCTGAGGATGTATTCAGCTCAGATAGTTGGCCTTTTAGTTCAAGGCCAAAGTAATGAAATCTTCCAAGGGAATTAGCCCCATGCCCACATAAACTTGCAAACCCCCACAGCCACAGTGGAGCTCTCCTGTATAGATTACCCAGAAAAGTGTTTACTCTCCAAACTGCCATCAGAGATGGACAAAGAAAGACTGCCATGGCCAGTCCACACTTTTTGCTCTTTCCATAGACGAGGTCATAGCAAACCTCTTCCGCAATCATGTTATAGTAAATAATAAATAATAAAAAGGGCTGTGAGAGTTTGAGCCAGATTTAGAGATATGTTTGCTTAAGGGAAGGTTGATTTATTATCCCCACCATTATTTTCTGCTGTGTTTGCATTTTGGGTAAATATTTGTACATTCATCAAAGCCTCACACATTAATTTAGCCTGCCACTGAGAACAGGAATGTGATGCATCAAAAAGAGTGGGAGAGGTTCAAAATGATTAGCTTTTAAAAAAAATTGATATAGGTACTTCCTCAGCTTGGGGATGGTACCTTAGTTACAAGACTGCAGGAAGATGACCTGCCTCTCCCAAGGCAAAGCAATTAGTATTAATTAGTCTCCCTTTCATTTTTATTTCCCAAGTCTGTTTCCTCTTCCATAGAGACTGGCTCAGCATCTCCAGTTGGAAGAAGTAAGATTCAAACACTTAAGTCCTGGAGCAGTCTGTTGTCCATCAGGCCACACCTACCTCTCTGGTCACGAAGCAGAAGATCAATAAGGGGGCACAGTGGAGTGGAGTGGGCTATAGATTTGAAGTCAGAAGACCCGGACTTAAGTCTCAGCTCTGTCATTGACTGTCCATGTGACCTTAGGTAGGTCACTTAGTTTCTTAATGGATCAGGGGTACTTTTTTACCATGTACTTTTTTAAAATTGATAATTATTTCAATATAATGTTTCCTTTATATTTTTATGTAATACATTCAAAACATTATTATAAGAAAGGGTCTACAGGATTCACCAGAATGCCATGAGTACAAGAATCCCTAGGCTACATGATCTCTGAGGTCCTGTCCCACTCTAACCTTGTATGATAAATAGCAGGACAAGTCAAACATGGAAGATTGGATAGAGTGTTGGACTTTAGAGTCAGGAAAACATGGGTTCAAATCTCATCTTCTCCATATACTATCTGTGTGACCTTGAGCAAATCACTTAAAGTCTTAAGGACTCAACTTCTAAAGTTCTTTCCAGCTCTAAATCTATGATCCTATGAAACCAGCAACTGAGGGGAGAGGGATTAAGCAGGGGAAGCTTCTTAGATAGAGTAATCAAAGGTGTTTGTTTTCTCATCCTTTCCTCAACTACCTACACATATATTCCTTCTTCAGAAGATATAAACTCCCTTGGGTTCCACAATCTATCAACAAGCATTTATTAAGTATTTACCATGTGCTGAGAACTGTTGGAAACAGTTCCTGCCCTCAAGGAGCTTATGTTCTAATGGGGGACAATAGAAATATATGTGTGTGTGTGTGTGTGTGTGTGTGTGGTACCCCATGAGTCATGTGTGAAAAGTGTTTTTGGGAGGGACATCAATATGGGGTTTCACTAGCAGCTGAGGAGATCAGGAAAGATTTCATGTAGATGGTGCTGATTCAAGTGGGGCTTGAAAGAAATCAGGGATCCCAGAGGCTGAGGGAAGGAGAGAAGGCTACATGTAGTGACAGAAGGTGCTGGACAATTAGCTGCAAAAGGGAAGGAAAAGTCATCTCCTCTCAGGTGGACAGTTACGCACATTCTGAGGCTCACCTCAACAACAGAACACAGGGCGCTGGGTATGAGGGTCCACACGACAGAGGCTGAGATTTCTGCCCAGTGAAAACCCCCAACAGAATTCTACTGGCCTTGGAAAATGTAGGGCAAAGTGAGGAAAGGAGAATGCCTTTCTCCAAGATGGGCCCTATGCCGACCCCAGAAAGCTGGGCTTGGCAACTCAGGTAATTACATGTTTCATTTGTGCAATGGGTCACCCTGCTAGTCCCTGGAAATCCACCTCTGATCTCAGGAGGCCCTTCAGGATATAAAGCATGGAGCATCAGGAGGAAAACCATAAAGAAGGAAGCCCATCAGAAAAGGGTGCCTTCTGAAAGATGGCTTCTCCATCATCTTTCTAAACCAGGGCATCTTAATCTAGGGTCCAAGGGTCCTTGGATAGATTTCATGGGATCTATAAATTGTGTGTGTGTGTGTAATTTACATATATATACACATCCATATATATGTATATATAAAGAGAAATATAACTTTATACCAGTATAATTGGTCTCCTTTGTAACTATATATTTTATTCTATGTATTTAGAAAACATTATGAGAAGGGGTCAACAGACTACTAGATTGCAGCTAGGTGGCAGAGTGGATAATGCAATGGACTCAGAGTTAGGAAAGTCTTAGTTCAAATCTAGATTTAAACAATTATTAATTGTGTGTTTATGCAAGTTAGCCTTAGCTTTCTCATCTGTAAAATGGAGATCATGACAACACCTATCTCCTAGAGCTATTGTAAGGATCAAATGAGATAGTATAAGTAAAGTGTTTTGCAAACCTTAAAGTACTATCTAAATGATAGCTATTGTTATTATTATCATCACATGCAGAAAACCCTGCTCTAGACTGTTATTTATGTTATACTTCTCATCAAATGGGAAGGCAGACAGTGCTCAATTCAGGGTCAGATCTCTACAGTTTCCCTTCCCTGTGCCTGCAAGTCTCTGCTTTCAAGAAACTTACATTCTATATGTAGAGAACATGCATATACATATATATATATATTTGTGTGTACATATATATGCATATATATGAAATAAATGCAGGTAGTTTAAGGAGAGGAAACACTGACTGCTGGAAGGAGACAATGAAACTTTGTCTCGATTTATCTATATGTAAAATGGAGAAATTTTTCCAGATGATTCCAAAGTCCTGTCTAGTTCTATAATTCTTTGATTTTATATTGGAAAAATACTCCAGGTTTAGCCACAACTACTTTGGGACTAAAATGAAATTGGGAAGTTATCTGTGAATTTAACATCATCATTTTCTCCCTTCTCCAGTCTTCTTCAACAGGTAAACACACACACACACACACACAAACACATACACACACTATGATCACGTTCATTAAGCATCAACTATACTATCTATATGTATATGTATATAATGTAATGTATAAGACACTTTGCAAATCTTAAAATACTATCTAAGTTTCAACTTATTACTATTATCAACACAATCATCTCATTCTCATCTTTTTAATGGGGTTCAAGTAGAAACAGTCTCAATAATCCAATAGATGACTATTATTATTTGGATTTAATGTATTAGTGAATTAATGAAATTATGTAAGTAGACAAAAATTACTGTTTCTTGTAAATCAATAGGGATGTGAATTATTCTTCTGTAGATTAGATAAAATCATCTCCAGGATTATTCCAATAGCAGAAAAGATGGTGGAAATAGCATATACCTTGTCCTCCATGATTTTTATTTCTTCTTCTAGGTCTCTATATTTTAAAAGTTTTTTCATTTCATGCAGCTTGGAGATTGAGTATGTGGTAGCATGACATTTATTTAAAATGTTTTCTATAAGGTTTTATGAATCAATATAGTGTCCAGGCAATTATGGATAACAGTTCAGTCTATGCTATTCGTTGAGTTCTTGAGAATATTTTGAGGTATGCTTGAAATATGGTGATCATTTTCTTAGCAATTAAAGCAGCAAGAAAATCATTATTATAGCTGGACTTAACTGTAGTTCTCCCCACTTCACATTACAGTAAATTGAGCCCTGTCTTCAGTATTACACTATTTTCTTCCTAACAATGATTCATCACCATCTCATCCTAAGCTGCCCTTCCGAGCACACTTATATCTGTTCACAAATGTCTCTAAGAAGTAATGTCCATTGGTGGTTACTTATTGCTAGATAATTAACCTGAGTGTCTTGTGGCCATGCCAAGGACACTCAGCAGAAAGCAAGGTCAGTTATTTTAAGACAAATGTCAGCTCTTACACCATTATCACCATGATGAACTATCCTTTGATATTATAGATATGGAGCTTTGGGATTCATTCTTTTACAATCTTACTTTAGTTATTGACCCTTTTTTCTTTGAACATTTTGTTCCCCAAGAAGATATTTCAGGATAATCATCATTTTTTTGTTTTGTTTTTTTAAACAAATACTCTTTTAGATCATATCTCCTTCCCTATCTTTGTCAGTGGTTATTATGCAAGATGGTAGAGTAGGAAGAACAACAGACAAGAAGTCAGAAGATCTGGGTACCAGTCCTTGGTCTAGCATTTACTAACTGTGTGATCCCTGACAAGCCACCATTTTCCCATCTATAAAATGGAGATAATGATTCTTTACATGGATGGTGTAAGGTTAAAGTTCAATCAGTAAATATGGAGTTGATTGATAAATTATAAAGCACTATACATGTATAAATGTGCAGTTTAATTATTTTTATTTGTGGGCTTAGTATCCTTATCATTGATGTTGTTCAGTCACTTTTTAGTCATATATGACTCCTCATTTGTGGTCTTCTTGGTAAAGATCCTGGAGTGTTTTGTGATTTCCTTCTCTAGCTGAAGATGAAGAACTGAGGCACATGGTTAAGTGACTTGTCCAAGATCACACAGCTAGTAAGTGTGTGAGGTCAGACTTGAATTCAGGAAGATGAGTCTTTATGACTTCAGTGCAGGAACTCTATCCACTGTACCACTTAGCTGCCATTAGGGTTAGTGTCTAGTTGGTACAAAAAGAATCAGGGGAAACCCCTTATCTAGTGCATTGGGTAGATCTTTGGAGAGCTGATGGAGGCCACTATGGATAGTGAAGCTATACTGGATAGAGGCATAGCGTTGGAGTCCAAAAACACTCAGGTTCAACTCCCACCTCTGACATATGCCAGTTTTGTGATCCTGGGCTTTTAAGAATGTAAATTGCAGAGTCTGGAATTTATCTGCATTGGTAGATATTCTCTCTAAATTAAATAACAACAATAAGAAAAGACTCATAGAAAGACATGAATAAGACTTGTACAGGATGAAAGGGATGAAAGGGTATGGATTGGTTGCCATTTGAATCACTGGTGGGAAACTGTTACCCCAAAGCGATAGCAAATTTACTGAGATTGTACTACTGTTGCTATTGTTATTAGTATTATTTGAATGCTAGAGAAGAGGAGCAGAGGCTAAAAATTATCTCTAAGGGAAATAGATATTGACAACGGAGCACAAACTAGACAGGAAAGCTAAAATTAAAACCTCTAAGGAAATCATAGGCAAAAAATAAAAACACATAAAACCACTCTATCTTCGCACTTCCCTCCAACTAACACATAATTTCACTAGTGTGGCTACTCCTTCCACCAACACAGATTTCCTTTCTTCCATATCTTAGAAGACAGTATTGAAGAGTTGCTGTGGCTGAAAAAAAAAAAAGATATGTTACCTAAATGTATCTGCTGAAGATCTTTCCTAGATTTAGGTAGGTGCTATAAAAATGCGGATAGTTGCTATTGCTGCTGCTTTTGCTATCGTTGTTGCTGCTATTGTTGTTTACTACTACTGCTACTACTAAATAATAGAATTTGGAAAATTTATTACATACATTACAGAGACACTGTGTCCAGGGAAAGCAGTGAGAAGACATGATGAGAAAAGAAGAAACATCAGAGCCTTGCATGACCGGAGGTGTGAGTTGCCTTAACCATATGTGTTCATTGCAGTATGCCTTCCTACTAGTGCATTCCATAAATGCACCTAGCATATCCACTGGCATCGTATATATTTGTTGTAAAGTATATCCCAGATGTATGGAGAGAATGCGTCGTATTAACTGTTCAAACTATCCTACTTCAGCAAATTCCTTTGTTTTGAGCTAAATGTGTCCTCTGGATGATTAGTAAAGAAAAACCAATTGTAGCAAATCCTGAGCTATAGGCTTAGGAATGTGGGCCCTTAAAGAACCTTGGAACTGGGGGAGTTGTTTTCTCTCTTGATACCCAACCTGCTAACATGAGTGCTTGAGTTATGCCAGAGGGGGAGCTACAAACTAAAATGTATACAACCTACCCTGCAAAACAAGTCCCATCTAGTAATAACATTTCACAATTAATTTGAAAGTATCCTTTGCTTTCTAGGTTTTATTTCCTTGGTTCTAATTATTACAATGATAAGACCTAGATATCATGGCTTACTGGATCACATTTATGATAGGAATGATTGATAGCAAAGCAGTCTAGGATATTGGTGACTGAGGAAAAATATTTGGTGACCATATCTCTCAGTAGATACAAAAGGTCAAATGCTGAGAAGGAAACAATGAAGAAAAATATGGCTGATCACTTTTTGTGTTTTGTTGTTTCTGCTATTTATTTTTAACATTCATTTTTTTTAATGAGAATCCTAAATTCTCTCTATCTCTCCCATCCCTGCCCCACCCACTGAGAAGGCAAGCAAAATGATATCGGTTATACATATGAAGTTATGGCAGACATTTCCATTCTAGCCAAGTTGCAAAAAGAAAAAAAATGAAAAGAAAGAAAAGAAAAAAGTGAAGCAAGTATGCTTCAGTCTGTACTCAGGGTTCATCAGTTCTCTCTCTGGAGATGGATAGTTGTATTGTCATGCGCAGAAGCTTTCCAGAAGAACTGCTACTGTGAATGGTTTTTACTAAGGTTCTGATTACTCAGTATAGTGATCACTCCATTCCATAGCAAAAGCAAAACATCCATGGAAAACCAAGGTACAGCATAATTCAAAATACAGCATTCACCATATTCCAACTTATCACAGAAAATCACAATATAATATTCACTACATAGTCTCAAAGTAAAATAGTCACTCTTAAGCTAATTCAGTCACTTATCAGTAGTATCAAAGTACACAGTCAAAGCCTTCCACTCTTGGGGCAAAGTCTTGATTAACTCAATCAGTCACTAATCAGTAACAATAGTCAAAGTACTCAAAAAACAATCAGTCACTTATTCAGCAAAGTCTTACTAAGTGTCATACACAAAACCCTCCACCCCTTAAGTCACTAGTAAACTATAATTTCATAATTACTCAGTACCCAAGGAGAGGTCTTTTCATCTTGATTTGGGGCCTGTTTTCAGATTCCCTGGATCCCTTTCCATGGTCCCAGATTCTACCTAGATTCAACAGACTGTCACCTGGGTCCAATGGCAGACAGCTCCCAGTTCCTTGTCCAACTCTCTGGGGAGGTCCTGCTCCACACCGGCATTCACAGGGTCTGGTCCATGTCAGCTCCTTCACCATTTCTGCTCCAAGGAATTCAAGGCTCAACCAAACCACAAACAAAGTCTCAGCATCCCAGTCATTTGCCTCAGTCACCTGGGCTCCTGGCCTCCAGGGCTCCTGCTCCTAGCCTCCTGGCTCCTGGGATCCTGTTCAGAAGAAGCTCCACCACCACAAGTTCTCAGGACTCAGTTCTCCATTCTTCTGTAGCTGTTCTGCCACCAGATCTCTGTCTCAAGGAAATTCTGACCGTGCCTTTCTGGGGCTTTTCTTATATACACAGTATTACCTACTTTACTTCCTTCAGCCAACTTCCTGTTATGTCATAACAAGGGGCAGGAGTTCATACCTTCTGTTCCCCCAATCAGAGGCTTGATCAGTTACTAAGTGTTAAGTACCTGCTACTTTTGCCAACACAAAGGGATCTTCAAATTCAAAATTACATTGCCATTACAATAGTATCTTTCATCATGGGTCCTTTGATATTGTCTTGGATTATTGCCATTATCAGTCTTTCACAGTTGATCATCATTACAATAATGCTGTTTCTGTCTGCAATGTTCTCCTGGTGCTGCTCACTTTACTTTGCATCAGTTCAAAAAACTTTCCCAGGTTTTTCTGAAACCATCCTCCCTGTCATTCCTTTTAGCACAATAGTATTCTATCACAATCATATGCCACAACTTGTTCAGTCATTCCCCAATTGATGAACATCTCCTCAATTTCCAATTATCACTACAAAAATAACTACTATAGTTTTTTAGTAGAAATAAGTTTCTCCCTTTTATTTGATATCTTTGGGATACAGATGTAGTAGTGTTATTGCTGGGTCAAACGGTATATACAGTTTTATAGCTCTTTTAGCCTATTTCCAAATTGTTCTCTAGAATGTTTGGACCAATTCACAATTCTACCAATAGTGCAATAGTGTCCCAATTTCCCTACGTCCCTCCAACATTTGTCATTTTTCTTTTTCTGTACAATTAGCCAGTCTAATAGGCATGAGATAGTACCTTAGGTGTGTTTTAATTTGCATTTCTCTAATTCAAAGTATTTTTTCATGTGACTATTGTTAGTTTTGACTTCTTCTGAAAGCTTCCGTTTCATATTCTTTGACCATCTATCAATTGGAAAATGGCTCTCATTTTTATAAATTTAACTCAATTCCCTATATATTAGGAAAAAAATTCATCAGAGAAACTTGCTGTAAATTTTTCCTGAGTCTTCTGCTTTCCTTTTAATTTTGGCTGCATTGGTTTTGTTTGTGCAAAACCATTTTAATTTTATGTAATCTAACTTACTTATGATACCACCCTTTGTATCAAGATAATTTGCTCATTTTGACCTCATTTTAGAATACAGTGTGAGAATAATGTTTTATTTATATTAATATTGCTATTAATCATCTTGTAATTTGAATAAAAGTTTTGGAGATATTGGGGTGTGATACATTATAATAGCAGAATCCTCAGGGAAATGCACCCAGTCACATGATATAATATAAATTGTCTGCAGGAGGAACACACTAGTATTTTATAGAACATTCTAGAATGTAGATGTAGTCATGGGATGGAGATAAGATAAAAGTGAGTTCTTATGAGAAGGTTTGAGAAAATTCTTGGGCAGGCTAAAACAGTGTGTTTTAAAACTATCCTTCCAAGTTAAAGAATAAAGCTAACCTAACCCTTTAATCTTCTGAGGGTTCAAATGACTTCATGTTTCCAGGGCCAGAACTCAGAAAGTGGTAATCTACAATAGAAGGAGAGACCATTTTCTTTTCAAAATGGAGTATGGAGATACTAGGAGGTCAGGATTACTAGCAACTACCCTAAGACTCACTCATTTGTTCAAATAAGAATAATGTTTGTCTGAATTAGAGAAAAATCTCAATTATATAAGATTTTACAGAAAATATATTTATAACTCAGAAAAACATCAATTTAAGCTAAGAAAATAGTATTACCCTATAGAGGCCCTGAGGTACAAGCTTTAATGAATAATGATTTGTACATGCCATACCAATTCTTTATGCAGAAGTGCAGAGAAGCTGTATGTTACATTAAAAAGGGCATGGACTCCAGAATGAAAGAAATAAGTTCATGACCAGACTCTGACATTTACTACCTACATGATTCTGGACAAGTTACTTAACCTTTGTGGTTAAGGTTCTTTCTGGTCCTTAGTTTCCTCATCCTTTGAGGTACTGTCTAATTCTAAATCTATACACTCACGATCCAAAGACATGAAGGGAAAAGGCCCATCATATTTATTTTTATTATTATTGTGTAATTATTTATTTTTAGCATTTATTTTTTTTTAAAAATTTGAGTTCCAAAAGCTCTTCCTCCCTGCTCCCAATCCTCCCCCATCCATTGAGATTCCTTTAATTCCCATTAAATTTTTTTGTTTTGTTGTTTCTGATTCCCATTAAACATATAAAGCCAGGGCCATCCTCTCAATTAACAGACATTAATTCTGCTAAACTTCACATGAGAGACAAAGAAGACATGTCCCCTGCCCTCAAAAAGCATGCAGTTTAGTTGAAGAGAAAAAACTAACACAAAGAAAAAGGACTATGATGCAAGACAGTATAGGATCAAGTGGTAAATTATTTGGAACAGGCTACAAATGGTATACACACAAACACATGTGTGTATGTATATGTATATATAGTATTTATGTGTGTATATAGTATGTATGTATGTATACACACATACACACACAGAAAAGAGTGAAGTCAGGGTGAACTTAAATCAGTGAGGTGAGGCTTCATTGAGAAGACTGGATTAATGAGACATGAAGGATGGGTAGGACTTTGGTGGGCTAAGAGGCATAATCCCATTTATTCTTTTAATTTGCTTAGCCAATCCCCTTTTGTAGATACTTCAAAAGTAGAATTCAGCCCAACTCATGTTACCACAGTCCCACTCCTGTTTTAAGGGGCTTTGACTTAAGAGGGCTTCCCAGCATGCTGATTTGAAGGATAGGGCATTCACTGGAGGGCACACTCTAAGGATGTGTTGCATTCAGCTGTCTGCATGTAAATGTTGCAGTCCTAAATCTGCATCCCAGTCCGACCCATGAGTCCTGAGATCCTCTCCAACAGTTTCCCATTTCCAAACCCAGGCATCCCAGGTATCCCGAAGAGGTGCAGCTGACAGATGAAAGGAAAAATTGTCAGGTTTTAAGGATCTGAAGGCAGCAGCTCCAAGAAGATTAGCCTCCACAGAACAGAGAGAAATAAGCCTTGATATACAAAAAATAATGAGCTGTGATTTTATTTTGTGTTGCAACTCTGATACTGACTGTATCCCAAAATGCTTTTCTGAGCTGGATCATGCATAAAAGATGTAGAAAGAAATTAAGAGGCATCAGCGAGGGAGTAAAGATGGAATTTGCAAAGAAATGGAGATTTGAGAGGATTGCAGAGGGAGAACACAGGCAGGGAAGTTCCCATCTGCGTGTCAGGAGAGGAATCTCAACAGTGCCATCTGTTGGACCTCACGAGGGTGATCCAAGGATCTTGTGGAAAGGACTGTAAATATGTAAGATTCAGGGGCATCAAGCTGACTTTCTACACAGACCATGTATGGTGTTCTACAGTGGAATGGGAGTGGATGAGACAGAGCCTGTGTTGGGATGTTAGGGGTGGGCAGCCTGCGGCCTCAAGGCCACATGTGGCCCTCTAGGTCCTCAAGTGCAGCCCTTTGGTTGAATCCAAACTTCACAGAACAAATCATCTTAATGAAAGGATTTGTTCTGCAAAACCTGGACTCAGGCAAAAGGCCATACCCCAGGACCTAAAAGGCCACATGTAGCCTCGAGGCTTCAGGTTCCCTACCTCTGGTGTAGACTATACTCCATTCCCCCATAGTATACTTACACAGACCCCCAAAGAGTGTGCTGCCAGATAGACAGGATTTGCTTCAGATCCCCAAGGGAGACAATCTACAATTCTCAGTTTATGATACAGAGAATGTAAGGCACCATACCTCATGCCCACAGGTCAGGGTTCCTAGAAAGCAGTGGATCTCACACCATCTCTTCTCTGACCTGGGAACTCCCCCACAATTATCATCAAATCAGATAAAGTCTTCAACAAAGAATCCTGAATCTTCAGCATTTACACCTCTGTGCCCCACCTGAATGGTCAGAATCTGACTTGCTCTACTTTGTGACAGAGAAAAGGAATATAAAATGGTCCTGCCTAAGGCTTAGTGTCACTATTGGGGAGGGGGATGGCCTTTTGTTTTTAATATCTGTGACCACCTAAGGGGAAGAAAGATAGGCCCACACTGTTTCCTTTGGTTTAATGAGTTGTAAATCTTGCTGGAAGCCAAAATCAAAGCTTCCCAGAGCTAGACATGTAGCACATCCACCCAGACAGCCATCACTAGTGCTGCACTACAGGGATTAGAAGTTTAGAAGTGGAAGGACCCTGAGAGGCCACTTAAAACAATCTTACCATTTTGTGAGACATGGAAATGATACGTATTTTTCATACATTCCACCCTCCCCTACTGCACTGTAAGCTTTTTTCAGGACAGGGATTTTGTTACCCTTCAGTTTTTTAATCCCCAGACTTTAGCACAGGATCCTGTATATTGCTTAACTGTTGTTCAGCCATGTTCAACTCTCTGTGACTTCATTTGGAGTTTTCTTGGCAGAGATAATAGAATAATTTTCCATTTGCTTCTCCAGATCATTTTACAGATGAGGAAACTGAGGAAAACAGGGTTAAGTGACTTGCCCAGAGTCATACAGCTAGTCTGGAGTCATACAGTGTCTGAGGCCAGATTTGAACTCAAGCAGAGGAGTCTTCCTGACTCTAGGCCTGGCACACTATGGGCTAAGTGACTTACTAGAAATCCCAAAGCAGCAGAACTGGGATTTGAAACCAGGTTTTCTGATGTTAATCGAGTGCTTTTGAGTTTCCTAACGGCCCAGATAGATTCTATGACTTGACCAAGGTCACCCAGCTAGTATTTATCAGAAACAGATTTGGTCTTCCAGATTGCATGCACTATAGCAACAATATTGTGCCTGCTGAATCATTAGTTACCCAAAGACCTAAAATGGAGTAGTAAGAGGATACCCTGGGGTGTCTGCAAGATGCAGAGGAAAGAAGGCTAGAAAAAGAACCAAAAGACTGGCATCTAGTCTCAGCTCTGCCGTTACTAGCTGCATGACCTTCAGCAACTTACTTAGAATTAAATTCATTTTAATATGTTTAAAAAATAAGCATGTACCTGATACAGGATGAGACAGCTAGGTGGTGCCATAGTGCACAGAGCACCAGGTCTAGAGTCAGGAAGACTCCTCTGCTTGAGTTCAAATCTGGCCTCAGACACTTACTAGCTGTGTGACCCTGGGCAGGTCACTTAATCCTGTTTGCCTCAGTTTCCTCCTCTGTAAAATGAGCTGGAGAAGCAAATGGAAATCTGTTCCATTATCTCTGCCAAGAAGTCCTATGACTGAATGATAGCTAAACAATATACAGGATCCTGTGCTAAACTCTGGGGATATAAAAGCTAAATGGTAACAAAATCCCTGCCCTGAACAAAGCTTACAATTCAGTAGAGAAGGGTGGAATGTACAAAAATATGTATCACACTTCTAATGTCCAAAATGCAAGTCTACTCTCAGGGCTTCACTTTCTTCACCTGTAACACAAGGTAGCTGGAGTAGATGATCTTTAAGGGACCTTCTAGCATGAACAGCTTATAACATTACGTGTCTTCTATGGGCACTCTATAAGTATTCACTTATTGAATATACATTGAATCACACCTTAGTTGTCTTCTACAAATCAAATTTGGAAAAGAGAAAGGTAATTATGTCATTCAATTGAGAGGTGGCATGGTATAGTGGGAAAAACATTGGGTTTAAAGTTGGAGAATCTGAATTCAAGTCCTAGTCCTGTTACTAGCTGGGTGATAAGCAAATCACTTGCTGACCACAGTTTCTTCACCTGTAAGATGAGCCTTAATGGTCTTCATGACTATATGAATGCTTAAACTACATATATAGTCCTATGAACAATGTATGTTTTGTAATCTCCAGTAGCCTTATAGTACATTTCCCACAGAAACCCAGGCCAAGAAGTCAATACTTGATATTCAACCCTTCACAGGCTTATTGCCTACTACATGACTTTCACTAGAGATCTATGGCAAATATTCAAGTGAAAAGATGACAATTTTATTCATGTTTTATTAAAGTACAGTTTGTCATTATGTATATTTCTCTGAGATGAAATGACTTGGGCAATTGGGGAGAGACAGCCTTCTGATTATTTGCCGAAGTCTTTCTCATGTCAATAAAATACAGTAAATATGAAGGTCAGGCCCAGTTTTCCTTCCTTTATTTGTAGTGGTAAATGTCATTTAGCAGAAGCAAAGCGATTCACCCAGGTTTATGCATTCATACGGCAATAGAACAATTTTCTTTTTGCTGTTACTCCAATCTCCAAAGCCCTCTGCTATTTCTCAGGGTAGATAGCCAGTAATCGGCCAAGTTATGGAGTTAAAAAGCATTGTTTGCTCTTCAGGTTTGTTCCATAAATATACCCCGTGACTGCTGCCTACTCAATGTTTGGGGAATATTAAAGAAGTGGCCAAAAACCCAAAGTCCCCTAGCGGCTAAACAAAGCCCCCCGCTGCTACCCAAACTTTCTGTTTTCTCCCACAGCCCAGAAAAATTCTCACATTCTTAATAAGCAGACTTAAAATTCTACTCGCTCATTTGTGTCATTCATATGAATCAAGTTTGTTCTACTGTAAGAGAAGAGAGTCTTTTCCTCCAAATTAGAACTTAACAAGGGGAAATTAAATGAACCCGCAGCTTCTAAAGAGGCTTGATTCTTCAAGTGCCAATTTTCACAAATACTCATATTCTTCCAAGTACAAAAGTCGGGGGAAGTTCATTCTGTGACAAAGCACCCCAGAGTTTGCCCCCAATGTCCTGTGCCTTAGCCCAAAGAGGGTGTGTGTGTGTGTGTATGTGTGTGTGTATGTGTGTGTGCCTGCACATAAAAATCTTCCATGTTTTCCTCCTGAATTTAACTATTGTGGTATCAACTGGAAAGACCAAAATAGGGCTGAAACTAGAATTTAGTTTAACCATACACTGGGCAAAATGAGCATGACTGTTCTAGATATTTGTGTTAACAGGGGTGGGGGATTGGAGAACCAGAATTTCATAACTAATAATTAGTATTGCACACCAGTTTACAATCTGAGAGCTGCAACAGGTGTTTAGGGGGCAGGGGCCCAGGGTCTTGAGTTCCCTTGCCTATGCAATGATAAAGCATCATGAAGCCAGCTGATTATAGTCTCACTCTAACAGGAGATTAACAATAGTAATCATTATTTTCATAGCTCACACATTTAAGCTCACACAAACAGCTGGATGATGCAGTAGAAAGAGTTTTGGATTTGGAATTAGGAAAATGAATGTTGAGGTCAGAAGTCAGCCTGTAGAGAGTTTGAAAGAGTTCAAATCCTGCCTCACTTACTAGCTATGTGATCCTGAGCAAGTCACTTAACCTGTCTTAGTCTTGGTTTCCTCATCTGTAAAATGGGGATAATAATAGCATTTACCTCATAGGGATGTTGTAAGAATCAAATGAAGTATATGTGTATGTATATCTCTGTGTGTATACATAAAGTAACTTGCAAATCTTAAGCTATATAAATGCTATTATTATGTATAATATTTTATGATATCCAAAAAACGCTTTATTTGATCTACAAAATCTCATGGTAAAAGAGCTATTAATAGCTAGAATTTATGAAGCTTTTCAAGGTTTACAAATCACTTTACATATGTTACCTTCTCCCAACGACCCTGTGAGGAAGACACTCTTATTATCTCCATTTCACAGATGAGAAAATTGAGGCTGCCACAGCCTCACAGCACCACACAGCTAGTGAACATCTAAAGTAGGATTTGAACTCAGGTCTTCCTGGATTCACATCCAAAATTACTTCAAGGGCTATCTTGCATTTGGTCTCAAAGGGCAAAACAAGGATCAATGAGTGGAAATTTTAGTGATATCAGGAAAAAATTCTCAACCACTAAGGCTATCCAAAAGTACAGATAGTAGGTTCCTTCTCTTCCTTGGAGAGCTTCAATCAGAGGTTGGATGACTACTTGTCAGATGTGCCATAGAAGGGTTTCTTGGGGGATATGAGTTGGACCATGTGACCACTGAGGTCCCTTCTGTCTCTGAAATTCTATAATTATATGAAATTGAGGCTCAGAGAGATTTAGAGACTTGGCTATGGTCCCATAGCTAACTAGTGTTAGAAGCATAATTTGAACCAAGGTCCTCCTGGCTCCAAAGTCCAGCACTCCATGGTGGGGGTATACACAAGTACATACATACTCAAAACCCCAGAGTGTCACAGGACCTGAAGACAGAAGTAATATCATCTTACATTTGTCTATTAGCAATCCTCCCACATCTCTTCTCAATTTTGTGTCTAACCTCCTGGAGGATGCCAACTACAAGAGATACCTCCACTTCCTCTCCTCTCCTCCTTCCTTTAAACACTCTGCAAGTTGACTTTTGACCTCAATATCCAACTGAAACTACTCTTCAAAGTTATCGGTGATCTCTTAACTGCCAAAGCATATGGCCCTTCTTTGGCCGCCATGCTCCTCGACCTCTGGGCAGCCTTTGATATTGTCAGTGGCCCTCTTCTCCTTTGTACTCCCTTCTCTTTGGATCTCCATGACACTGCTCTCTTCTGGCTCGTCTCTTCTCTGACTGTTCTTGCTCACTCTCCTTTGGCAGATCTGCCCGAGGCACTAATTGTGGGTTTTCCTGCAGTGTCTTTGTCTAGGTCCTCTTCCCTTTTCCCTCTCTATTGTTTGTTTGGTGATCTCATCAGCTTCCAGGGATTCAATGACCATCTCTATGTTGGTGATTCTCAAGTCTTCTCTAGCCCCAACCTCTCTCCTAACCTCCACGTTTGAATCTCCAGCTGCCTATTAGCCATTTCAAACTGGACGTCCCATTGACATCTTAAATTCAACATATCCAAAACTGACCTCATTATCTTTTACCCAAACCCTCCCCCACTTGTAAATTTCCTCATTGCTGTCAAGAATGCCACCATCTTCCCAGTCACCTTACTTGATAACTTAGGTGTCACCCTCAACTCCTTATTCTCTCTCACATCAAATCTATTGCCAGGTATTGATGATTTTTACTTCATACCATCTCTTGTATATGCCCCCTTCTCTACTCTGACATTGTAACCACTGTTGCCTATGCCGCCATGAGTTCATATGTTGACTACTGCAGTAACCTGGTTGGATGATCTCTATGCCCTCAAGTCTAGATTCCTGCTCCAGTTCATCCTTCACTAAACTCTCAAATTAATCTCCCTGGAGTGTGGATCTGATCAGTCACATGGTTACACATGCACCCACAAACGCACCCTATTCAATATTCTCTAGAGGCTTCCTATCACCTCCAGAAACAATATGAATTTTTCTGTTTAACAAAGTCCTTCATAACCCCCTCCCCCCTCCTACCTTTACAATCTTCTTAGACTCCACAATGTACTCTATGATCCAGTGATAATGGTGTCCTTGCTACTCCTACCCAAGGCATTCCACTTCCCAATTCTGGACATTTCTACAAACTGTTCCCCATACCTGGGATTTTCTCTATCCTCACCTTTGCTTCCTGGCTTCCTCCAAAACCCTATAGAAGCTTCCACCTTCTACAATAAGCCTTCCCTGATTCCCCTTAGTGCTCTAACTTATCCTGTATATATCATGTTTGTACAGAGTTGTTTTCATATTATCTACACCATTAGACTGTGAGCTTCTTGAGAAAAGGGGCTATCTTTTGGCTTTCTTTGTGCCCCCAGGACTTAGCACAGAGCCTGGCATGTAGTAGGAACTAAGAAATAGTTACTGACTGAAGGGATACAATTAAAACTTTTCAAAGGGCTCTCCTTATATTCATTTCATGGAGTCCTCAAAAGAGCCCTATGAAGTAGAGATGGTTCATATTGGAGGCAGTGAGAGGTTGTAGAGAGCACTTCTC
Organism: Petaurus breviceps papuanus; assembly: GCF_028583685.1. Taxonomy (NCBI): domain Eukaryota; kingdom Metazoa; phylum Chordata; class Mammalia; order Diprotodontia; family Petauridae; genus Petaurus; species Petaurus breviceps. Next base: position 12,765,839 of record NW_027185754.1, on the reverse strand, counting down.
TGGGGCTCAGGTTCCTGATCTGTAAGTTAAAGAGGCTGACCGAGATGGTCTCTAACATCCCTTTTGGTTTAAAATTTTATAGAAGGAGGGGCAGCTAGGTGGTACAGTGAATACAGCACTGGCCCTGGAGTCAGGAGGACCTGAGTTCAAATCCGACCTCAGGTACAACACAAAAACTAGCCATGTGACCTTGGGCAAGTCACTTAACTCCAATTGCCCTCCAAAAAGAAAAAAGAAATCACCATGAATGTACCAATCTGTACTGTTTCATGACAAATATTCTTTTATTAAAGAACAATACATTTGCATTGGGATCACATATACACTAATACCACTAATACCTAATATACACGTGTATATTTGCCCAAACAAGAGAAATGGCTTTGTTTTCTCCCTCTAAATTCCATTTATACTAAAATATTTCATTGGTGGTTGTTTATTTAAAGGCAATAGACCATAGATCCACAAAATTACCTTTGCAAAGTATTTCTCTATTAAAACTTCATGTTTGTTTCCAAACAGTGCAATAATAGTCTTAGGGGAGCAGGAGAATCTAATTAAAATGGCAAGACCCTGTCTCTGGGTAATTCTGGCAGCCTTAGTACTTTATGGCTACAAAGAACTCAATTCTAGTATTTCTCTTTCCTTAGGGAATTATTTTAAAACTATCTGACCTAATATATCCCAATGCACAATAGGTAAGGCAGGTTAAAATGCATCCTGTAACATCACCGGGGCACCACCGCCCTCAAAGAAGAGCTCAAACTATCTGCCACCATCTAGATTAGAACAAGCTCTGAATGCTGTCTCTTCCCTGTGTCTGAGGTCCTCCTCCCTGGGCACCTGGTTTTGGAAACCTTTTCCTCCCCCTCCAGAGGGGACATAACTTTATACTCCTCCTCCTCATCTTCCTCCTTTCCTTCTTCCTTCTTGTTCTTATCATCATTTCATCAGAATCAGTATAATCACTTTTCAAAAACACTTTATCATTTAGAAAACATTTTCTATCAAAAAAGTCTTTAAGACCCACAGTTCAAAAATCTTTTTTTAAATGATCTCTATTGTCTTCATCACTTTTTTTCTTGCTTTCTTTCCTTTTTTTTGAGGGGGGAACGTAGGGCAATTGGGGTTAAGTGACTTGCCCAAGGTCACACGGCTAGTGTGTCAAGTGTCTGAGGATGGATTTTAACTCAGATCTCCCTGACTCCAGGGTCAGTGCTCTATTTACTGTGCCACCTAGCTGCCCCCTGTTCAAATATCATTATCCCCATTTTACAGATGAGCAAACTGGGACTCAAAAACATCCCCAAGATCTCATGCCTTTTTAATGGTAGAACCTGAGACTCAAAGTAAGTCTTGTTTCCAGGCCTGTGTTCTCATAGAGCAGTCCTGCCCCCAACATTCCAGCAAAAACTTGTTGATCTGAACTATTTACGTAAAAGAGAAACCTGAAGTAATTGAAAATGTGAATGGCCAAATATTTCAAAATGAACTGTCTTATTATTTTTAAGTATACTTATTAACATATACGTGCTTGCTGCAAAATGTTACTAAGCAGGCCTTGAGGGGTCTACTTTATTGAATAAATATAGGAATAAGTATAGGGAATAGTCCTATGATTTCATTATTATAGAGAACTCCCAGGTGAGGAAAATCTCTTTACCAATGCATATCAGCACCTTTCCTACAATTGAATATCTTAAAGAATTATTTAGAATGCTGAGAGCTTAAGGGCCATGCCCAGGGTCATATAGCCAGTACTGGTTCATGAACTCAGATCAGTTGCTGTACCAATTAAAAAGTTCACCTATTTGTTGATTGAGAGGCAACTGTAATGTATGAAGGGGTGGGGAACCTATAACCTCAAGACCACATGTGCCTTCTAGGCCCTTGGGTGCAGCCATTTTACTGAGTCCAAGTTTTATAGAACAAATCCTTTTATTAAGAGGATTTGTTTTGTGAAATTTGGATTCAAAGCATCACACTTAAGGACCTAGAGGGTCACATGTGGCCTTAAGGCCTGCATACATTACAGCTGCCCCTCAATCAACAAATAGGTGAAATTTTTAATTGGTACAACAACTGTATGTAGACTAACTAATAAAATGCTTTAAAGCATTTGTTCATGGAAAGGATTAGGTATACAATACAGAGTAGTAAGTGACCATAGTAATCTAGTGTTTGATAAACTCAAAGATGAAAACTTTTGGGACAAGAATTCTCTATTTGAAAAAAACTGCTGGAAAACTGGAAAGCAGTTTGGCAAGACGTTAGGCATGGACCATCATCTCACACTGTATACCAAGATAAGATCAAAATGGGTACAGGATTTAGACATAAAGGGTAATACAATAAGCAAATTATGAGAGCATGAAATAGTTTCCCTGTCAGATCTATGGATAAGGAAAGAATTTATGATCAAACAAGAGATAGAAACATTATAGAATACAAAATAGATAATTCTGATTACATGCAATTAAAAAATTTATGCACACACACACACACACACACACACACATACACCTGCATGTGGCTGATATTAAAAGGAAAGCAGAGAGCTGGGGGAGGGAGGGAATTTTTAACAGCAATTTTCTCTGATAAAAGCCTCATTTCTCAAATATATAGTGAACTGAGACAAATTCATAAAAATATGAGTCATTTTCTGACTGATAAATGGTCAAAAAATATGAACAGGCAGTTTTCAGAAGAAGAAATCAGAACTATATATAGTCATATGAAAAAATGTTCTAAATTGATTAGAAAAATGAAATATCAGCTGTCAGATTGGTTAATATTACAGAAAAGAAAAATGACAAATTTTGGAGGGGATTGTTGGTGGCAAAATTGGGACACTAATGTACTGTTGGTAGCATTGTGAACTGATTCAATAATTCTGGAGAGCAATTTGGAACTACATGCAAAGCATAATCAAACTATGTATACCCTTTGATCCAGCAATACTACTGCTAGATCTATATCCCACAGAGAGATTTTTAAAGAAGGAAAAGTAGGGGCAGCCAGGTAGCACAGAGAATAAGAGCACTGGCTCCAGTGTCGGGATGACCTGGAGATCAAATCCCGGTCTCAGACACTTAGCACCCACCCAGAAATACCTGGCCGTGTAGCCTTGACCAAGTTACTTAACCCCGATTGCTTTAAAAAAAAAAAAAAGAAGAAGAAGGAAAAGTATCTATTTGTGCAAAAACATTTATAGTAGCTCTTGTTGTTATGGAAAAGTATTGGAAATTGAGGGAATGCCCATAAATTGGGAGATGGGTGAAGTAGTGTGGTATATGATTGTGATAGAATACTGCTGTACTTTGAGAAATAATAAGCAGGATGTTTTCAGAAAAACCTGAAAAGACTTACATGAATTGATGCAAAGAGAAGTGAGCAGAACCAGAAGACTATTGCACAGAGTAACAGCATTATTATACCATGATCAATTATGAATGATTCAGCTATTCTTAGTAATACAATGATCCAGGACAATTTCGAAGGACTTAGGATGAATTAATTTTCTCCCACCTCCAGAGAAAGAACTGATACAGAATTGCATACTTTTTAAATCTTTCTTTATTTTACTTGGTTTCTTCCCTTTTTTCTTCCTTCCTTTTCTGCTTCCCTCTTTCCTTCCTCTCTTCCTTCATTTCTTTCTTTCACAACATGACTAATATGGAAATACATTTTGCATGACTGCACACGTATAATGTATATCAAATTGCTTGTCTTCACAATGAGGGAAGGAAGGAAGTAAGAGAAAATTGGAACTCAACATTTTAAAAAATTGAATGTTAAAATTGCTTTCACATGTAATTGGAATAATATATTTTTTAAATTTTTAAATTTATTTTCAGCTTTCAACACCCACTTCCACAAGACCTTGAGTTCCAAACTCTCTCCCCATCTCTCCTACCCCCTACCCCAAGATGGCAATTATACTGATTATCCATTCCCCCAGTCTGCCCTCTCTTCTATCCTGCCATTCCCCCCTCCTTCCCCCTTCCATTCTTGTAGGGCAAGATGGAGTTTTATACCCCATTGCTTGTATATCTTATTTGCCAGTTGCATGTATAAACAATTTTTAACATTTGTTTTTAAAAGTTTGAGTTCCAGATTCTCTCCCTTCTTCCCTCCTCAATCCCCCTCCATTGAGAAGACAAGCAATTCAATATAGGTTATTCATGTGTAGTTATGCAAGACATTTCCATAGTAGTCATAATTGTGAAAGACTAACTATATTTCCCTCCATCCTATCCCACCCCCCATTTATTCTATGGAAAAATACTTTTTTAAAAAAAGCATTTGTTTATGAAATATACTCCCTACAACCTTGTTTACACTGGTAACTTCATAGGGAGAATGAAAATAATCTTCAGCTAGTGGTGGAAAACAGACACACTTGAGTTTAATCTGTTTTAGTAAAATTTTCCTCATCATTTTCTTTAGTCTAGGCCATCAACAAAACAATAAAGCAAACCCTGATTTGTGATGTTTGCCTATTTTCAAGGTGTAAATTCTCATACTGAAATATTAACAATTGGAAAGATTGTTTAAGCTAAGGACAGTAGAACTCTGCTCAGCCCAACCCAGCTAGAATGATCCAAACTTGCCAATTTACTACCTATATGATAGGAGATTGTCTAGCTTAAGCAAAAACATTTTTTTAATATGAATGAATATGTGCAAATGCAGTTATTAAGTGCTTGCAATGCCCTAGGCACCATACTAAATATTGGAGTAACAAATAGTTAAAAAAAAAAAAAGACAATCCTTGATTTCAATGCGCTTATATTCCAATAGGAAAAAACAACATATTTAGTGTCATGGTAGACAGAAAATGTTGAAGTGATAAGAATAGTGAGTTGAACTATAGTGCCATCAAATGGTGCACATTATCTAAAAACAATAGAATGATTTGATTACTCTTACCAGAACAAATTACTTTGAACAGAACAGAGAAAGAAGAGAAAGGAACATGCATCTGTGAGGTAGCAGGAAGATGATGTGTTTGTGTGGCTAGGATCAGTTAAATGTAATAAACTCTAACCATTTAACATGGTTCTAGGACAGAGGTTGAAGGTTCATTTGGGAGAACTGGAGGGGCAACATGGCTCTACTAGACATGGTGCTGGTAGCTTCCCTTCTAAAGGCAAGCCATTTCCACAGTCTGGTCCTCATTTTCTTCACCTATAAAATAAAGGATTTGATCTATGTGATGCCCAAGGTCTCTTTTAGACTAATGATCCTATGAATCTTGTAATGACTAGTTAATGAGATCTTACAGAACTTCCACACCCTTCTAGGTAACTGCTGAAGACATCACTTGGCAGGGGACCCCAAGGACTATCTAGAAGTCCCTGATAATGGCCAGTTCTGCTATAATCATATTGAATTACAGCAGGAAAGATTTAGGGTCAAAGTGCTTGTAATGATAATAATAACAATCCCATATATTTGGATAATCATTATAAACTTTTCATATATGTTCTCTCAGTTCCCATAATGGCTTTGTGATGCTATGGGAGTATAAATCATGGAACACTAGAGCAAGGCTTCTTAAACTTTTTTCCGTTCATGACCCCTTTTCCCATTTCAGCAGCAGTTGTTGGCACTGTGTGACCTGAGGGCATGCCCAGTGCAAAGTTCACATGCTTTGTGTTCAGAACCAAGGCTGCAGTAAAGTTATTCAATGTCACACTGGCAAACACTACCAGACATGACTTGGATTCATTACGCATTTGATTTTGAATTAATTTTTAGTCATTGCACATTCAGAAACCTTTCACTGTCTCCAAAGTTTTCATGACCCCATATGGGGTCAGGACCGACAGTTTAAGAAGCACTGCACTAGAGGCTCTGAAGAAGCCAAACTACAAGTAATGTAAAGGTCAGAAGAAAGATGAATGCTAATGGGTGTAAGGAGAGCACAGCCTCAGTGATGAAGTGACATAAAAGATATCATTGAAGATACATAGGATCAGAAAAGCAGATGGGCCAGCCATGCACTGAGAATGAAAGAAAACAGGCCAGCAGCCTCGGCATTTCATTATTAAGTGAAAAATATTCAAAGAACCTGAGGAAAACCTTGAGTACCTCGAGTTGCCCCTATATATCAAATTTGTAAAAAGACATGGATAGAATCCCATAGAAATAGAAGGAGTCATTCTTCTGTTCAAATCTGATGAGAGCATGAATTATGCTGCCTACCCAGAGATTCTTCCAAAAAACCATATTTAATTATAAATAGTAGAGATTGAAGTGTCTTCAGCTTTGTCATGGGAACACTTTAAGCTCTAAGGCTTTATTGGGTAGATGGCATAAGAATAGCAATAATAACTGGTATTTATATAGCACTTTAAGATTTGCAAAGTGATTTACAAATGTTAGCTCACTTAATTGTTATAACAATTAGGTAGGTGATCTTACTCTTCCCATTTCACAGTTGAAGAAACTGAGGCAGAATGAGGTTGAGTGACTTGACCAGGGTCCCATTTGAACTCAGGTCTTCTTGATTGCAGGTCAAGGGTTATATCCATTGTGCCTCCTGTGGGACATATATCAATAGTTGTCAATGAAATGATGGATATATCAAAGAAACAAAATAAAATTACTCTACTTGGGAAGTAAAACAGGAATTTCATCATTATCTGGAAGGTGCCTTAGGTCAGAGAGGTGTCATGTCCAAGGTCATATGGCTAGAGCCAGAGGTCAAATGCAGTCCCCAGGACTCTGCACCTACCACCCCATGTGCCAGCTGATACAGCTAGTCAGTGGAGAGACAAGAAGAAATCTAATCCAGGTCTATGATTTAGGATAGCATCTTACTCAAAGAAGAGGCTGAGTAAATGTTGGTTGAATTGAATTAAATAGAATTGACTCTAGATTCTAGGCTCTTTCTTCAACATTACAAGACTTTTCTGATGAAGTTTCTGCCTCTGAGGGTTGTTCTGTTTCAAGGAATACTGACAGATTCTCTTTCTTCTCCTTTAAATGCAGAGTAAGCATCTATTTCCCAAGGATGTACAGTGCCTCTGAAAGGCAAAGGGATACAAATGATGGAAGCCTAATAAAGCTACCCCCAGCCCCAATATTCTAACTTCATTATAGGCCTGGCCCCCCTGAACAGCAGGCCCACTGTACTTACCTAACCGCGCCCCCATCACCACCAAAACCCTAACTTTTTCAAAAACTGAGATTTGCTATATTCGAAGTCCAACAATCTATTCATTCTAGTTCCCAGATACCTGATAACCAGGGAGATCAGGAGAGGTCTCATACAGAAAGTAATGAATGAGCTGAGGTTTGAAAGAAAGTAGGATTTCTAAGGAGGGCAGCTAGGTGGTACAGTGAATAGAATGTCAACCCTGGAGTCAGGAGGACCTGAGTTCAAATCAGGTCTCAGGGTTTTTACCAGCTGGATGACCCTAGACAAATCACTTAACTCTGCTTACCTCAGTTTCCTCAACTGTAAAATGAGTTGGAAAAGGAAATGGCAACCACTCCAGTATTTTTGCCAAGAAAGCATCAAATGGGGTCAGAAGAGTCAGACAAGACTAAACAACAACAAAGGGTTTCTAAAAAGGTCAAAGTAAGGAGAGAGCTGGGTCATCCAGGGTTTTATTTGCCTTAATGTTGGGGGGGGGTGGAGCTTGATACCTCTTTCTGTATTGTACCTTTTTATCTGATTGTAGAAATAGATCATGAAATGCCAAGTGAGAACCTGCCATATTTATGCTCATTTTTATCTATTTATTGATAATTATTGCCCTAGTATTCTTGTGGTGGGGGAGGGGTCAGGGGAAAGAGGTTCAGAGATAACGATGATGAGATGGAGAATTGGAAGGAAGGTAACCCCAATGGGAGAGAGGAGTTGACACTGCTTGCCTTTTCTGGGCAGGACTAAAGCAATGGTTGGAAGTTTCAAAGAGGCAAATTTCATTCCATAGGATAAAATATCTTATCGTCATCAGAACAATTTGAAGTGCAATAGCTAGGTAGTTTTGGGAGGTGGGAGATCCCCCTGAAGATCTGCAAGCAGAGTTTACTGTAAAGGAATGGGCTGTATTGAGAGAGATTACTTCTGTTGTCCTTTCTACCTCAAAGGTACTGGGATTCCAAAATATTCTTGCTGCTTCCTTTAGAGAGTAGTTGCAGGGCAAGCATTCAGTGAACCTAAAAGCTCTGCAGAATTGTGAGTTGCTATGATGATAACTTGAATGGCTCTAAAGAGACCCCCTTCCTGGTAGCTACGTCCCACCCACCCCTTCCCCCCAATGAAGAGTTCTCATTTTTCAGCTGCCTCTGGTAATAGCAAAAGTCTCCCATTGTGCAAGGAAACCTAAGCCTACTCTCTCCCACTGAGATGATAAATGTGAGGGGGTTGAGGGAGTCCAAGGAACATGGTGGACACTCCAGGAGTCCTGTCTTGGGGGTCTTCTAATACTGTGTTAGGCTCTGCTTGTTGACAAGTCCTTTTCTGCAAGATTTCTGGTAGGCAGCCTGTCCCTTGTTCCCAGACTCGTTTCTTTCTTGATTACAAAAGTTGTATTACAACTGGGCTTACTCTATCAGGTGCTGAACTTTTGTATTAGTTGGCTTTCAAAGGGGATAAATTTTCTTTCTTTAGTATGCTAATATCCAGAGGAAAAAAACAGATTAGTGGATGCATAGAATAACACACATACATAAATATATATACATCCATGTATACCTATTTGTGCCTAATGATAGCCATGGGGGGGAGCACCCTGGGGTGGGAGGAAAAAAAAGGACAAAAAATGCAAAGAGCTCTGTACATCTATGTGAATTATATGGGAGTCAGTGATCCAAAGGCACTAGGTGATAAGCACCAGTTACAGCAACCACAGGATATTCTTTGTATGCAGAGTCTCAAACACCTGGATGCCTGTTGTTTTCCTATTTTACATTGTTTTAATATATTAATTTTTGGTGGATTTCTTTTAGCCTGTTATTCAAAAGCAGTGCTGTCAAAAGCACTAAAATGTTTTTTAAAATTCTGTAGTCTTAAATAAAACTGTAAATTAGACTTATAAAAAAGTTATTTTCCTTAAGAACTGATGTCACTTTCCTACTCAACAAATTCTAGTTGCCTCTAGGATAAAATATAAACTCTTTCCTTTTTCTTTCTGTCTTTCTCAACTTAGTCCCAATTTGTTTTTTCAGCCTCTATTGTTATATTTACTGTACTCTATAGTCCCACCACACTAGCTTTCTCTCTGCTTCTCACACCACACTCTGTCCCATGTCTCTGCCTTTTCACTGACCTTCTCATGTGGGGAATGATGAGTTCCTTCAAGGACCACCTTCTGCACAAAGTATTTCCTGATCCCAAACTGGTAGTACCTTCCACCTGTATGTTTGTTGTTCAGTCATTTCAGTCATGTCTGACTCTGTGATCCCATTTGTGGTTTTCTTGGCAAAGATCCTGGAATGGGTTTGCCATTTCTTTCTGCAGCTCATTTTACAGATGAGGAAACTGAGGCAGAGTTAAGTAACTTGCTCAAGGTCACAATTAATAAGTGTCTGAGACCACATTTGAACTCACAAAGATGATTCTTCCCTACTCCAGGCCTGGCACTCTATCTACTGTGCCACCTACCCGCTTCTTCCCTCCTTTATTCTCTTGTATTTATTTTATTTTTCTGAATGCATTTATTCCATATATACTTGAAAATGTATGTACAGATGAAGCCTGGCAACTCTTTCTGTGATGTCATGGTGAGAGCTACTGAAAAACCCAGGAAAGAAAGTTTTTTGCTACCAATGTTCTTGGCACTTTCAAATCATTCCCATCAGACACTGGTACCATTTTATCAGTGCAAATGACATTAAAGAAAAGGCACTGACATCTCCTTTTCTGCTGCACCATAAGGACCAGGGGACCTTTCCAAGTGACTTGCAACTGAAACCTTCATTGTGTGTCATCTCCTCCATAGAATATAAGCTTGGTGAGAGCAGGGGCTGTCTCACTTTTCTGTTTGCACACCCAGTGCTTACCTTAGAGCTGTGCACATAGTAAATGCTTAATAAATGCCTTATTCATTCATTCATAGAACTATAATGGTAATGGGAATTTGAAGATCTTCCCTGCCCCTGAACAGGCCAATGTGGTGGGAGGAACATGCTGAAGGGTGGAGCAGAGTCCACAGGAAGCTGAGAGTCGGAGCAGTTAAGAGTTAGAAAAAAGGAAAGGATACACCATTTTTTCTTGGGCAAGTTTACCATTCTCTCCTAAGCTAATTATTCTCCTTCCAGTTTTTTTCCCCTTAAAAACTTGTGTTGAGTTATTCTCCATTTGATGAATAGTCAAAGAATAGAAAGAGTCAGTTTTCAGAAGAAGAAATCAAAGCTATCTCTGGTCATATGAAAAAATGCTCTATATCATTACTGATTAGAGAAATGAAAATTAAAGCAACTCTGAGATACCACCTCACACCCATCATATTGGATAATATGACTGTAACAGCAAGCACCCCAAGCATCCTCAGGGTTTGCTGCTACCACAGGTTCTTGGATCTGCTTTGATAAAGGAAAGCAATTCAAAATGGGTTAACAAGCTTACTTTAATCAGTCAGACATATATCGTTTACTTTGTTCAGGGGAAAAAGGTCAGCACCCCAAACTTCAAAGCATACAGGCAGAATTATCAAGACAGAAACAGATCAAGTAGACAGCTTTCCAAACTGTCCAGCCATTACATACATACCCAGTCAACATCTGGGTTTCCACATCTGGGTTTTTCAAAGCCGGGGGACTCTCAACAACCACTTCCCAGAATTCAGATCAAATCACAGAACACTTCTCAAAGTGAGTCCCCAAAACAAAGCTACATATCAGGGCTTATATAGCCTTCCCCTGGCTCAGAGAATGTAACAACCTTATTGACTCACTGGCCAATCAAGAAGTAACTACTGAAAAACAAGCCTCCCACCCCAGACTTCAGGTGCACTTTAGCCTAGGGGCAGGGAAGATCTTCCAAATTTGCATTCCCATTACAATGACAGAAGAGGGAAATGGCAAATGTTGGAGGGGATGTCGGGAAATTGAGACATTAATACACTGTTGGTAAAGTTGTATACTGATTCAAGCATTCTGCACACCCAAAGGGCTATAAAACTGTGCATACCCTTTGATCTAACAATACTACTACTAAGTCTGTAACGTCTATACCCCAAAGAGATCAAAGGAAAAAGAAGAGGACTCAGATGTACAAAAATATTTATAGCAGCTCTCTTTCTGTTGGCAAAGAACTGGAAACTGAGTGGACACCCATCAACTGGGGAACAACTGAACAGGTTTTGGTCTATGAATCTGAGGGATTACTATTGTGCTATAAGAAATGACAAGGAGGGATGGTTTCAGAAAAAAAACCTGGGAAGATTTATATGAACTGATACAAAGTGAAGTGAGCAGAACCAGAAGGATATTGTAGAGATAAGAATAATATATATATATATATATATATTTTTTTAAACTATCAGACTTTCCTCGCTAGAGAAAAGGTTCCTGATTCCCTTTGGGGCCCCAGAAAGGCCTTAATTCTATGAGAACCTCAACGAAGTGCCCAATTCTGCATGGGGTCCCAAAGGATGTGTCATTCTACCTGACTGCTTCATTTTGTGAGTTTTACTGTCATATTGTGAGCTACATGCTTCCATATACTAGACTGATGGCATTCTGAACCTTCCTAAGCCTCTGTTAAGACACCTCTCTCCTTTTTTACCTTGAATTCTTCCTTGAGGTGGAAATATGACCATAGGTTGAATCTTGCAAACACATTCTGTGATCAGAACTTATACAGCTTTGGTGGTATTTCTAAATAAATATTTTAATTACAATATGCCCACAGCGTGCATTTGAAATCTCTTGTTCCCCAAACTAAATAAGTTGATAGCTTTCGGGAACATTGCATACAGTAATAATGAATAATTAGAGCACCTCTTCCCTTTTAGTGCTTCAATTAAAAAGTTAATTATATTTCGTTTTCTTCCCCTCAGTGAAGCTGTAGCTAAAGAAAGGAGATTTCTGAGAGAAGATCTAAGCTGTGGAATAAAACCAAAGCTAGAGAACAGAAAATGTATTCATTTTTTAATACTGTTAACATAGGCAGATTTTAAAGTGTCCAAATCAATGAAATTTGAGGAAACAGGTTGTATCTTTACAAGGAAGCAAGGAGGGTAATTGACCCATTACCTGGTCAATTAGATCAGTGTAATTCATATCCTTTACATCTGCTTAGCTTTTTAAATTTGACTGAGTGCTTATAACCAAGATTTCATCTGGTCCTCACAATAACCCTATGAGATAGATAGGAAACATTATTTCTCTTTTATATTTAAGTTTGGAAGGTAAATATCTCTTACCCAAAATCCCATAAACCACTTGGGTAACCTTAGCTATATTACCAAGGAAAGATCTTTTAGTCTCACTCTCCTAATTTGTAAAATGGAAGCAACAGTAGCATGTGTCTAGAATTGGTGAGAAAATGAAATATATGTAAAACACTTTGAAAACCAAAGTGTTGTATAAATGTCAGCTGTTAGAATTAAAAACCACTCCCCTTCTCTGGATTTAATTTTTTTTTTTTTCAAAAACAGCATGGGCTGCCTCGAGAGGTGATGGGTTTCCCCTCACTGAAAGTCTTTCAAGCAAGTGTTGGATGACTCTTTGTCAGATATGTCAGTGTTCATCTTGAGTATGAGTTAGACTGGATGGGTCCTGAAGGCTCTCCTAAGTCTCAGCTTCTGATTCTATGACTAGATAGGATATGAATTCTATGTCCCTAGGATGGAGAAGGGACCAGAGCCAAGGTCTCAACTGCAAGGCAAGGTCATGTTCCACTGTACCAGATGACCTTCCAGAGTGATTTCCCCTCAAGGAACAACCTCACTTTCTAAAGTCTCTGAAATAATGGAAGTTAGTGAACAACAAATGGTAGCAGTTAGTGTACCATATGGGCGCATACATGGGAACAAACCTACTTTTAGGCAGGGACAGGTTGACTAGAGGGCACAGTGCTAATAAAAGTGTTTGTATTTTGTGGTCATTCATGTTGGAATGCTTCCTACTAGAAGATCAGTGATTGAAAATCAAGCTCAGACAATTAGCAATTAGGTGGAACAGAATAACACATGATTGATTGGCTGTTGGGTAATTGTGGACCTGGAAAAAAGAAATTAATCAGAACACTTGGAATAAATATTTGGTTCAAGGGCTCATTCAAAGAGGTGTATTTCAGGACATCAGTAAGAGTGCCAGCAACTCATCCAGGCCCCATCCCTCCTGCCTAGGATTCTGCCTCTGTGGGGAAATTAAGGGCTGTCCTACAAAGGCTTAGCCAAATTCAAATGATGAGAGAGCCAGGACCCAAATTCCTGTGATTCAAAAAGGGTTTCTCAGTCCTTCTTTTTAAATGAAATAACTTTCACCAAGTAGGTGTTCCTAGTCAAGGCTGGAAAGTCGGAAGAGCCCTCCTGCTTTTCTTTTCATTTTCTGTGTCCCATTCTCTGACTTTCCCAGTTGGGTAGCCACAGAAGAAAACCTTAGAATCAGAGAACTCAAAGAGACCTCAGGATGGAGCTCCTGTAGTTTGTCCCTCTCATTTTAAAGACTGGGAAAATGAATACATAGAGGGGAAGAAAATTTCCAACTGGTAGTCAAGCTGAGGCTAGTCCTTCCTTCATGCTGTCTCCTCAGCCCACAGTCCTTTCTATGTCTATCAGGACCCACCCTCTCAGATCTATCCCTCTCCCCTCCCCAACACTAAAACTGATCTATCTAATTTCTAGTTCTTTGGGGACTCAGTGAGATGAGTGGTAGATTGGTGTTTGATAAACTAATTCACTTTAAGCTAGGGTTTTAAAGTCTTAACTCTCCAAAGTAGAGGTCTCCCGGAAATCGTAATGCCTTAACCCAAAGGAATGAGTTTCTAAAGGTAGGATCTTGGGCTTTATGGAAAGCAAGTTATGGAAAGATTTGAGGCCAGAGATTTTTCTGACAGCTCCCCAAAAACACCACCAAGGTAGTTTCAGCTCAGGTTGGCCTTATTATGAAGAGAAGTTTGCCAATAGTGACTGACAGCAGTGTGGTATAATATTAAATGAGCAAGCAAAGTGATTCTCATTCTCTCCCAAACTAGCTGTGATGGTTTTTCTCTCCACTAGGTTTCAGTTTTCTCCTCTGTAAAATGAAGAGTTTGGAACAGACAACCTCCGAGGTCCCTTCTTATGGCTTGATGGCTCTCAGCAGAAAGAGCAGGACTATCAACAGTAAAAGGAAGGAAGGGAGGGAGGAAAGGAGGAAAAGAGGAAGGAAGGAGGGAGGGAGAGGAGGAATAAGAAAACTAAGGAAAACAGAAGAGAGGGAGGGAGAAAGGGAGGGAGAAAGGGAGGGAGGAGGAAGGAAGGATTTAATAAACACCCACTATTTACCAATTAGGGTGCTAAGCACTTTACAAACTATATCTCATTAGATCTTCACAACAACCCTGGGAGGTAAACGCTATTATTATTCCTTTTTTGAAACTGAGGAAGACCAAGGTTAAGTGACTTGCCCACGGCCACACAGCTAATAAGTGCCTGAGTCCTCTTGTATATCTACAGGTCCTTATGCCTCCCTATCCTCAAGTCTGGATTGGATTCAGGCCGCCAGACTGGAATAAGTCTGAAAAGTGAAGGCTCCGGGGCTGCAGCTAGCAGGCCATAGGACAGAAAGCCTGGGCCAACATTATTCAATCATTTGGAGCTGAAGGTCTTTCCCTTTGGGGGAGGTAATGAATTTGCTGAAGCTTTGCCAAAAGCCCCCATAGCCTATCTCCTCAGGAGCCACTGGCTGGTGATCAGAGTGGGTGTTTGAGAGCAACATCTCAGGAAATGTGTATTTCATCACATTCACGGGACCAGGGCAAAGAGACATATTTCCTGAGTAAAAGCTTCTGAGTCCTGCTACCACTTTCTTTTCATTACCTTTTATATGTGTTGGTGTTTATGCTTCATTACTTCAAACTTTTCTATTTTACTACAGATCTCAACTTATCTTTAGGGTACGGAGCTTCAAGCTTTTAAATCAGGCAGATGTGTGCCTTATGGTGGAGAAAAAAAAATATAGCTACTTTTTATACCAAGAATAAATTTTAACAACTTTAATTGCTTTGGGGCCTGAAGTAGTGGTTTTTTTTTAATTATATGTGTGTATATGCACATATACTATATATAATACTACATATATACATATGTGTGATGTATATATCCATGAGTGTGTGCATGTGTATAAATGTCAAAGCGGTATAGAAATGTACTATGTGAAGGAGGTCATTTTTATGGAGACACTGTCTTTGCCCAGTCCTGTTGTCAGGCTGGACCTTCTCATCTCCAGGCAATGGTGTTCAGAAGGACATTCCACATCTAGTGTTTTCAAAATGTGCGGAGTGTGGAATAACTTATCAGACGTGCAGTAACAAATGGGGTTTTGTTCATGTCCTCGAAAAAGCATCTCCATCCTTCATTTATAATGCTGGCATTTAACACCTGCATTACAACTTCTCTACATGTCAGCACTTAGAGTGCCAGGTCTAGAGGCAAGAAGATTCAGGTTCAAATCCAGCCTCAGATATTTACTAGCTATATGACCCTGGGCAAGTCTCTTAACTTCTATTTGCTTCAGTTTACTCATCTATAAAATGGGTATAACAACCAACCTCCCCAGGTTTTGTTGTGATGATCAGATGAGATAAAAATTGCAAAGTAATAACACAGTGCCTAGAAAACAATAAGCCATATAAATGTTAGTTATGATGATGATATTGCCCTGCTCATAAGAGTTCTTAATAAATGTCTATGGCATTGAACTCCGTTATAAGTAGAGTTTATTATATTATAAATAGAGGTTATAGAAAGAGACTATTACAAGCTCTGAGCCCACATGAACTAACCAGAAAGTAGACCAGCTATCACATTTGGATCCTTTCAATGACTTGTTGCAAGACCTTAGACAAACTCTTTCTTCTCCCTGCCCTTCAGTTTCCTATCTCTTAAATAAAGGGAGTAGAACAAGGAGATCTCCAAGACCCTTTCCATACCTGATATTATTCCTAATGTTGACTTCAGCTTCACCAAAGACATTGCCCTATTCATTGCTTGACCTTCAAGATTCTAGTCTGGTTTAATCTGGCCTATTTAATGCAGACATACTCCCCACCCAGTTGGAGTACTGCCTACCAGCCTGCCATTGAAATACCCAAATGATGCAATTACTCTTTTTCAATCTGACTACTTCACCTTCCAACTTTTGAGATAAAAGTCAATGAGGAGAATAGCCCCCAAAGAATCCAGAAGTCTGCAGCCTTTCAGTAATGCTGATGTCAATCCTCTCCCTCCCTTCTAACCAGCCTTGTCTCAAGCCATGACAGCTGCTCAGAAGGGTGGAGACCTAGCTCAGCTGCAATAGAAAAGGAAAAATCGCTGCTACTTCCCATGCTCCTTTCCACTGCACAGAGTTTGTCCACCCGTCTCAGACTGCTGGTCAGAGCCTTGAATTGATAGCAGTCATTTCGTTGAGTGTTTAGGCAGAATACTTTGGATTTGCATTTTTAATGAGTGTTCCACACTCATGGAGCATGAAAGAGCCATACTGCCCCAGGTTAATTTCATGATAACATACACGATTTTATTTTCTGCTCACAGTGATAAAAAGTCTCCATAGCATATACCTTACCCATGTAGATTAACAATTCATTTCAATTCGATGAACACTTGTAAAGTATCTACTATGTGCCGGGCACTGTACTAAGCTCTGGGGATGTAAAAAGAGGCAGAATTAATTCCCTGCCCTCAAGGAGCTTACAGTCTAATGGGGGAGACCACATGCAAGCAAGTCTATACAAAGCAAGCTATATACAGAATAAATAGGAAGTAATTAACAGAGGGAAGGCACTGGAATAATATAGCTACTTGGGCTCAACAATCCTCTGGTAAGAGGAATAATGGCTTTATATCTATTTAGAACAAGAGTTCTTAACTTTTTCTATGTCACAGATCCCTTTAGCTTATGGATTCCTCAGAATGCTTTTAAATGCATAAAAATAAAATACATATGTTGTACCCAGAAACCACGAGCAAGACCCAAGTAACAATTTAGAATTAGACCCTTTATTTTACGCCATGTTGGCTGATTGGGCCACATGGTAGGCTGACAAAGTACCAAAAGGAAACCATTTTTAAAGTTGTATTTATCAAAATTTTGCAAATTTTCAGTGCACAGACCTCCTGAAATCCCCAGTGCAAGTTGCTGCCTGTGTGTCTTTGTCTCCCCATCAAGGGAGTTGAATTCCAAAAAGAGTGTCTTAAAAACTACTTTAGTGACAGGAAATGAGTGAATAAGTAGATTGTAGGGTATCTGGTCTTTCAGACTCCCTAACATCATGGGTAAATAGAAAGATCTCTGGGTTAATCCATACCTAACTTCTCCAGGGCCAATCTGGACAGTCAAACCTTATCAGAAGGAGGAAAGCTATAGAGGAAGTAAGAAATGTCCAAAAAGGACCCTGACTCCCAGGCAGTTCTAACTGCCTCATCTGCTTGCCCCACATATAAAACATAGTTTCCTCCATTTCATAAAGTTCCAATTTGCAAGGTTCAAGTATCAGGGTCTCTTATGGAAAATGTGTGTCTGAAAGATAAGTATTAAAAATAGAAAGGAAAACAGAACTGTGAACCCAATTCACATCTGAGCAAATCTGCACCTGATTTTAAGGTGAAACAAAAGCACCAGAGGCCTGGAGGGCTTTCTCTCCCTGGCCCCACAGGTAGTTAAGCTGGAAAGAGGCCTTCAGAAACAGTAAATTGCAGACACATTATTGCTTCCTGTGTGCATACCAATTTGCTAAGGCTACTAAGAGGCTGACCCTTTGTTCCTCCTTCAGCTCTTTATTCCTTTTGGGACATTTTCTTGCTTCTCTCAAAATCTGCTCCATTTAATTTAATGGATTTAATATTTCATGAAGTGACACTGTTCCCAAAGCTACAGGGCTTTGGCTTCTAAAGTTGTCCTTAAGTCTCACCACCTTCCATTCCTCCACTGTATGCTGCTGCCTGTTTGCCTTTGTTTCCTCATCAAGGCTGTCGAATTCCAAAGAGAAGTTCTTTTTTTTATTATTATTTTTGGAGGGGGAAGGCAGGGCAATAGGGATTAAGTGATTTGCCCAAGGTCACACCGCTATTAAGTGTTAAGTATCTGAGGCTAAATTTGAATTCAGGTCCTCCGGACTCCAGGGGTGGTACTCTATTCACTGTGCCACCTAGCCACCCCAAGTTCTTTTGTTTAATTTAGTATTTTATTTTTTTCCTCTGACATGTGAAAAGAACTTTTAATATTTGTTTTTTTTTTATTTTGAGTTCTGAATTCTCTGCCTCTCTCTCCTCTCATTGAGAAGGCAAAAAAAATTTGATATAGGTTATACACGTATAGTCATGCAAAACGGATATGAGTCATATTGCAAAAGGAAACCGACCAAACACACACACACACACACACACACACACACACACACAAACACACATACACAAGAAAAAGAAAGTTTTAAAAAATGTATGCTTTAATTTGTATTCAGACACCATCAGTTCTTTCTCTGGGGACAGATAGCATTTTTTCATCATAAATCCTTTAGAACAATTGTCTTGGATGATAGTATTGCTGAGAATAGTTAAATGATTCATCATTCACAGTTGATCATCTTATAATATTGCTGTTATTATGTACAGTGTTCTCCTAGTTCTACTCATTTCACTTTGCATCAGTTCCTGTAAGTCAAAGAGAATTTCTTAAAAATTATTTTGGTAACAGGAAATAAGTAAATGCCAGAGAATAAGACAGCAAAGCTACCCAGTAAGAGGCCTCTGGCTAAAAGCTGGTTTGGGTTACCATTCTTCAAGAATTCACTGGTTAAGAGAGAGGATGGTGTAGTATGGCTAGATCGTTGAAATTGGAGTCTGGAAGACCGAGTTTAAATCCCCCATTTGAGACTAATCTCCAACACCTCAGTTTTCTAATCTATGAAATGGAGCTGTCCTTGTCTCACAGTGTTATCATGTGGTTTAAATTAGAAAAGGTATATAAAGCTTTGCAGATCAGTTGGAAATAGTAGTGTTAATCCAAGGCTGTTAATAAATAAAAGACAACACAACAAAATATTCATTAGGCAGATACTTTACGCAGAGAGATTTGTGCTGGAGCCAGGAGGCAACACAAAGTTTAGATGAGAGGTGTTCCCTGTCCTGGTGAAGATGACATTCTAACTGGGGGAATAACTTATAAACATTGTGATATATATTACATCATTATGTGATCCCAATGCATTGGTAAAATGCAAAACAAATTACTATGGGTAGTCCCAGAAGGAAACACACACACACACACACACACACACACCACGCAAAAACAAACAAACAAAAAAAGAGAAAAGAACTAACCTAATCATTACTGGGATAATAGATGAGCCTAAAGTCAGAAAGTCACTCTCAATATACAGAATCCTCTCCATGGTTAGTATGAGACTAATAAAACCTCACCCAATATCTGATATTTCACCATTCATTCCATTGAATCTTTAAAAAAAAAAATTATACCAGATCTCCCTCTCCCTTTCTCTCCCAGTCTGGAAGTGCAGTGGGCACCCAAAGACCCTATTCTCGTGCTGATTGGCACAAGACATCTAACCTTCTTTCTAACCAGGGTCAATTCATAGCTCCTTAAGCAGCCTGGTGGCTAGTGGGTGAACCTAGTGGTTCACTATACTGGTGCTAGAATTGGAGTGGACACCTGATAAGTTTAAGCCCTACTAGAGCTCAAAACTCCTGAGCTCAAGCAATCCATCAGCTACAACATCCCACAGTAGTAGGAGTTGAAGGTGCTACCATGTCTATACATTCAATTGAATCTTAAAACAAACAAAAAAAAACCTTTAAAAGACTCTATTTAAATATAAATACCACTACCACCACCCAAAACCCTCTCCCCCAGAAGAAATGGACACTAAACTCTTACTAACACTATAGAGTGAAATGTCTTGGTTAGATGCTTCCCAGCCATGAAAATCCACTAAGCTACTTTCAGAATGGGTCATAGGCTAGTTGCTAAAAGAAGATAAGAGAAATAACAGGAAGAAGGTTACTGAAAGGGTAAAAGAAAAACTATTGACTTTGCAATGTGGATTGAGGCCAGCTATGATGTATAAAACAACTTGGTAAGATCTAACCAGGCTGTCACCTTCCTGTTATGAAATATGATTCAACAAGGCATTTCTGTGTATTAATACAAAATGGACTTGGATGGGATTGTAGATCACAGGATCATAGATTAGACCTCAAAGGGGTCATAGAAGTCATTTAGTCCAAACTTCTCATTTTACATATAATGAAACCGAGGCTAAGAGAAGATAAGTGACTTGCCCAAGGCCACACAGGTAGTAAGTGGCAATGCTTGAATTTAAACCTAGTCTCTTTGACTCCTAATACACAATTTTTTTTCTGCTATGCTATCCAGGCTTCCCATTTATATTGATCTCCAAGGGGTATAGTAGAAAAAGCACTATATTTGGAGTCAGAGTTCCTGACTTGAATCCCAGATCTTCAATTTATTGTCACCTAAGAGACCTTGGCAAGTTACTTCTTTGAAATGCATTTTCCATATTTATAAAATGAGGGCATTGAACCAGTTGGCTTCTTCTGTTTCTAACAATTCTAAATGCTATGCTTCTCTCCTCTGTGGTCTTCTCACTTTTCCTCATCTAGGGTAGGTAGATGTTGGGTGATAAAGTTGCCATCATATCATAAAAAAGGGAAAATGGCCCACATGTACAAAAAATATAGCAGTTCATTCTGTAATGGGGCAAAGTATTGGAAATTGGGGGGATGCCTATGTAGCGACAAGCACCCCAAGCATCCTCAGGGTTTGCTGCCACCACAGGTTCTTGGATCTGCTTTGATAAAGGAAAGCAACTCAAAATAGGTTAACAAGCTTACTTTAATCAGTCAGACATATATTGTTTACCTTGTTCAGGGGAAAAGGTCAGCACCCCGAACTTCAAAGTACACAGAAAGAATTATCAAGACAGAAACAGATCTGTAGACAGATTTCAAACTGTCCAACCATTACATCCATACCCAGTCAACATCTGGGTTTCAACATCTGGGTTTTGTCAAAGCCGGGGGGCTCAGGACAACGGCTTCCCAGAATCCATATCAAATCACAGAACACTTCTCAAAGTGAGTCCCAAAACAAAGCTACACATCAGGGCTTATATAGCCTTCTCCTGGCTCAGAGAATATAACAACCTTTTGGACCCACTGGCCAATCAAAAAGTATCTACTGAAAAACAAGCCTCCCACCCCAGGCTCTCGGTGCACTTTAGCCTAGGGGCAGGGAAGATCTTTAAAATCTACATTCCCATTACAGCCTATTAATTGGAAAATGGCTTAACAAGTTGTGGCATATGAATGTAATAGAATACTATTGCAGTATAAGAAATGATGAGCAGGCAAATTTCAGAAAAACCTGGAACGACTTACATGAACTGATGCTGAGTGAAGTGAGCAGAACCAGGAGAACATTGTACATAGTAATAGCAACACTGTATAATGATCAGCTACGATTGACTTAGCTTTTCTCAGAAATACAATGATCCAAGACAACTCCAAAAGACTCACCATGGAAAATGCTGTCCACATCCAAAGAAAGAACTACAGAGTCTGAATATAGATCAAAGCAGACTATTTTCATATTTTTTTGGTTTTTGTTTTGCCTTTCTGGTGGTTTTTCCCTCTTGTTCTGATTCTTCTTTGACAACATGACTAATGTGGAAATATATTTAATATGATTGCACATGTATAACCTATAACACATTCATTGCTCACAGTTTTCTGAGGGAGGAGAAAAATTTGGAATTCAAAAACTCATAAAAGTGAATGTTGAAACCCATTTTTATATGTAATTGGAAAAAATGCTATTAAATGGGTAGGGAGATGCTGATTTGACTGAATTAAAAGGGTTTGAGAAAGAAATGCATGTCCCATATGCACCAAAAAATAAAATGAAATAAAAAAGTTGCCATCATAGAATGTCAGACTTGCAAGGGATTTTAGAGATCATCTATTCCAAACTCCTCATTTAACAGAAGAGAAAAACTGAGTCCCAGAGAAGGAACTGTATTTAACCAAGGTCACACAGTCAGCAAACAACAGAGTCAAGGCTAGAAACCAGGTCCTTGGCAGTCCCTATCCCATCTTCTTTCTTGTTGAAAATCATGCTGCTACCTGCAGCATCAGTCATATTCTAATGATACACTCAATTTTCTCTGTTCAGTATGGATTCTTTAAACTTACCTAGGATCCTTGAATCAATATTCAATTGCATTTTCTGTTACCTGTACTGTATTCACTCTCCATTATTTTTTCCCTTATTTAATTCCTTCAATGCCTCCTCACTTCCTCCTTTCTTGCCAAATTTTTCCCACCCTAAGTAAACTTATACTGTGATGGGGCCTCTAGCAAGACTATATTCACACACACACACACACACACACACACACACGTGCATGTTATATGTATATATACATATATGCTTGTATATACTAAACACATGTGTATGCAAACACAAGTACATGTATTTATGCACATACATGTATATGGACATAGTGTGTGCACACACAAAAATACATGTGCATTCAATGTATGTGCATGTATGTAAGGTATTAGCA
This sequence comes from Petaurus breviceps papuanus, assembly GCF_028583685.1. Lineage (NCBI taxonomy): Eukaryota > Metazoa > Chordata > Mammalia > Diprotodontia > Petauridae > Petaurus > Petaurus breviceps. The sequence continues at coordinate 12,743,068 of NW_027185754.1, read as the reverse complement.
CATTGTGTACATATACACATGCTTATATGGCTACATATACATATTGTACATGCATATACATACCTAAATTCTTTATTCTTATATATTTCATTTAATATCTATAAATGTAATCTATAACATATTAGTAATGTAGCAATTCTACTGTATCAATATATTTATTTATTATCTTGGTGTATTTTGATAGGCTGTTGGTTGGTTGTTGTCCTTTGTTCTCAAAGAGGACCAAAATGACCTCATTATGTTAGAGTTGAGCTTTTTCACTGTATCCAACTGATGAGGGTTGGCTATTAGGTTCAGCAGGGACTCTGATCTTATCTAAGACCAGAACCTGCGATTCAGTCTGGAAAAAATTCAGCTCAGGCTAACTTGGAGTCAGAGTTGAAAAAGTTAAAGTTTATTATACAAGCGGGCAAGGATCCTTAGGGGACCTGCAAGCTTAAAGAAGACAGGCATAGTTTTTAGAGAGTTAAGGCTATTCATTAGATGTCAATTAGGCTGACCAGGTGAGAAGAGGGTGGGATTAGGGAGGAGTTAAGGTGGGGCTAAGGTGGAGCCGGTATTTAAAGGGGCATGCATGCTTTATGTAACTGCTCAGTCATACGTAGTACCCATGATTCACTGGGGAAAAGGCCGGGGGGGGGGGGGGGGGGGAGCTACCTAGAGGTGTGGTTTTAGGCTTGAAACCTCACTAAGTCAGTTAACAGTCAAGGGCTGATGGAGAAGTGCCCAGTCTGCCACCCATCAGTGTCATGCTTGAGAAGATTGATGTCTGGGAACCAAGGTTAGGGAAAGATAATTGCTTAAAGAGTTAACCTAGAAAGGGGATATTGAAGGATTCATGGGGGCAATGAGACACTATGCAAGGGGGAGATAATAGTTGCCTAAGCTGGAATGTTTATAGATACTTTTGTGAAGGATTGATAGGTATAGCTTGTTAGTGTTTCAAGGCTGAGATAAACAATTCATGAGTTGTTGCTGGGCACAGTTAATGCTTTGAAGTTAGGCAGAGTGCAGGTAGGGAGAAGGGGCAGAGTTAATGTTCTGTGACTGGGGGGGTAGTGTGATTTTACAGACTGGTTTTACAAATTGCTGTTACAATTTTACAGACTGGTTTTACAAATAGATGTTACAGAGTGATGCTGCAAATTGATGTTACAGATATAGATCCCAAGCACCCCAAGCACCCCATCACAACTATGGCTAATCAGACCAATATGAGCTTGGAATGCATACGTCAGGCACAAATAGCCCATGGAAACATTTGGGGTGGATTCTCTAAATTTGCACATCCTTTGAGCTGTTTCAATTGTGCTTTTCTCAGAGAGCACAGCACCTTCTCTGATGTAGGCACACCATGATGGGTGGTCCTATCCCAGTGTTTCCCATGGCACACAATCAATTCCAAAGTTCTTAAGAGAGACCTTGAGAGTGTCCTTGTATCACTTCTTCTCATATGATATAGAAGCTGGAGAGCTAACCTCAAAGTTAGGAAGATGTGTTTTCAAATCTTACCTCTGATATGCAGGCATAGTCCATCTGATGCCTCTTCTCTCCCACACTTTTTTTTCAGAGACTCATAAATGCTGAGCTAGCTCTGGAAATATGTGTGTCAACCTCATCATTTATGTGGACATCTCTGGAGAAGGTACTGTCAAGGCAAGTGAACTTATCCACAGCATTTAAAATTTCTCCATTTGTGGTGACCAATGATTCTGCATATGGATGGTGCTGTGCTGGCTGGTGGAGGGTCTCTGTTTTCTTGGTGGTGATTATCAGGCCAAAATTAGCACAGGTGGCAGGGAATTGATCCATACTCTATTGTATCTTGGCCTCAGAGGCTGCATGGAGTGCACAGTCATTTGCGGAAGCCAGGCACCAATTCCACTTCCACTTTGATCTTGGCTTGTAGCCTTTTCAAGTTAAATATTTTACTGTCAGTGCAGAAGCTGATATAGACGCTGTTTCCATCCTCCTTGAAGGTGTTTGATAGCATTGTATCGCTGAAGGACATGGGAGCAAGCACACAACCCTGCTTTACTGTGTTGCTGACTGGGAAAGCACAAGAGCATCCTCCTTCATCCAGAACCTGTGAGAGCATGCCATCATGAAATCGGCATATCAAAGCTGACGAACTTCTATGGGCATCCTAATTTCTCCATCATCTTCCCTCATGACTGGCAGAATCAAAGGCCTTGGTCAGATTGAAAAATATTGTATACAGACCTCTGTCCTGCTCCTGGCATTTCTCCTAGAGTTGTTTTGGTTTTTTTTTTTGGATTGGGGAAGGTAGGGCAATCAGGGTTAAATGACTTGCCTAGGGTCACAGAACTAGTAACTGTGTTAAGTGTCAGAGGCTGGATTTGAATTTAGGTCTTCCTGACTCCAGGGCTGGTGCTCTATTCACTGCTCCACTGAAAGAACATGACTAAGTCACTTGCATTCTCTAGATCTGTTTTCCCATCCATACAATGATATCCCTGCACTCAATGAACTCTGGGGTTTTGTTCTGCTCTGACCTCTTATGATCTATGGACTATTTTGATCGAACTGTCTTGTTAACTCAGTCAAACTCATTTGGCAGAATCTCTTTATTGAATGGCCTGCCTGTGTTAACAGTGAGTTTGGGTATTGGGTAGACACTGACTCACTTTTCAGAATGATGCTTATAAAGTGGCCTTTACTTACCCAAATTGGTCCAAAGCTATTCTGTGGAAAAGAAAAAGAATGAGCAATGCTAGACTTTTCAGTTGGTGATGTTTCCAGGGGCATCATTTGGATACTGGGCTTGTGAGCAGTAACTGTTAATTGATGTCCCTGAGAAGCTAAACCCTACAGATGTAAACTGGTGATCTTGGCTGTAACTCCAAAGTGGAACAAGGCCAAGAGTGTTACTTATTGTCCTGAAAAATCTGTGCCCATTGAATGAAATTTTAATGAGGTTTAGCTGAGATTAGCAGAGGATCCATTGGGCAACAGAGAGTGCAGAGACAGAAGATTTTCCATTAGCTGATGGCTCTCCACCCTCTCCTGGTTATAATCAATTCTGGAGGTTTTAATGAAATGTCTTAAAATTCCTATATTATGCCAAGGTCAGTGGTGAAGCCAAAGGCACACTAGGCTTAGTGGACCTACATGCAAACATAAACTCTTGCTATTTGATTCTTAGGTGGTTGTGTGTTAAATTACTTTCCCCTTTTTTGGGTCTCAGTTTCTGCCTCTGTATAATGAGAGGGCTGGACTAAGTAATCTCAAAATTTCCTTCTAACCCTAAATACTCTGAAAGGAGTATCTGTAACCCTCTCCTGTATCATGATAGCTGATTTCTCTCTTTAACTTCTGTCTCTCCCTCCAGGACATTTCCAATTTGCAAAATATTCCTTGGAGTTAAAAAGGGCCCTTATAGTCTAAAATCCAGGAAGGGAAAAGAACAGAGATGACTAGACAGACCTTTCCTAACCTTTTCTTTCTGTCCACTCTGATAAAAATCTGACCTTAACCATAACAAATAAACTGCCATGTTGGGTCCATACCAAACAAGTTGTCAATTCAGCAGAACTGATCCACTTCATGCTGCCTACTCCCATTGTGGTCTACTACTAACTACTGAGATTTACATAAAAAACACTTGCAAGTTTATAAAACACTTTGCATATGTTACCTCACTTGGACTTCTGATGATCTTGCAATATTAAGCACCTACTGGTGACACACACTTTATCTGGGGAGACAAGGCACTACATGTATCATTCCCTTTAATAGATGAGGAATTTTGAAGCTCGACAATATAAATTGACCTTTCCAGGGACATAAAATAAGCAAATATAGGAGGGAATTGAATACAGGTCTTACTGCTCTATCTGCTATCAATCAGGCTACAAGAAATTTTTCGTTGCGTAGTAGGGGTCAAGCACTTGAATCAATATAATAGTGGCAATACTACCTAAATTAATTTACTTTTTCAGTGCCATACCAAACTACCAAAGACTTACTTTATAGAAACAGAAAAAAAAATTTTAAATCACCTGGAGGAACAAGAATGTCAAGTAAATTAATGAAAAAAGTGGGAAAGGAAGGGGACTATTAGTACCAGAACTCAAATGACACCACAAAGCAATAATCACAAAAACAATTTGGTCTTCGATAAGAAATGGGTTGATTGATGGATTGTCATGTTAGGTACATTGTATACAGAAAGAACTAAACACAATAGTTTAGTGTTTAGTAAAGACAAAAATCCCAGATGATGGGGCAAGAACTTACAGTGTGATTTAAAAAAAAATTATTGGGAGAACAGGAAAATATTCTGGCAGAAACTGAATATAGACCAATATTTCACATCATATACCAACACAAGTTTCAAATGAGTAATGGATTTAGATATAAATGGATAATAACATAAATAAATTAGAGAAATATGGAAGAAAGTACCTGTTGATGGATGCAATCTATAGATAATGGAAGAGTCCATGACTAGAGAAGAGAGAGGTTCATAAGAGATAAAATTGAAAATTTTGATTATGTAAAATTAAAAAAAAACTTTTTCACAAGAATTCAGATAAAATTAGAAGAGAAACAAGTAAATGGGAAAAAAATCTTTGAATAAGGTTCTCTGATAGTCTTATTTCTAAAAAAAGATGCAAATTTATAAGAATAAGAGTCATTTCCCATTTGATAAATGACCTTATGATATGAATAGGTAGTTTGTAGAGGAAAAAAATCCAAGCTATCAAATGTCATACATAAAATTTCTCAATCACTAATAATTAGAGAAATGTAAATTAAAATGACTATGCATGTTTGTAAACGGGCTTTTGTTTTTCTTCCTTTTTAATAGAGGTGGGAAGAGGTGAGAGGGAGAAAACATAGACCTAAAAATAAAATAATTTTCTTTAATGTCAAGGATTGTGCTAAGCCTTGGATATACAAATGCAATAACCCCTGCTCAGAAGGAGCATATTGCAACCATTCTCTTTGAAAGTCCTCATTATCATTCACCTGGACTACTATAGTAGCCTCAAAACTAGTCTCCCTGCCTCTAATCTCCCTCTCCCCCATTAAATCCTTCCTGTAAACACTAGAAGAATAATCTTCCTAAAGCACAGCTGTGACCATATAAGTAAATACTTAATGAAGGCTTCTCAGAAGGATCATACCAGACATTCAATACTGAAAGTAAAGGGCCCATGCATCTGCTATGAGGGAAGGCTATGAGGCTAGACTCAGAAGAATCTAAGACTAAGCATGTAGAACAGAAGGCAAAGGCGACAAAGGATCCTAAGCAACCCCACGAGGCCCCTCAATCACATCACTGACCTGCTAAGAGGATGGTTAAACAAGGGAAAGAACACTATGAGGGCTATTTGCCAGAGCTTTCAGAATTATAGAGGAGGGAAAACCATGATATTACAAGAGACCATCCCTTGGACTTATTATATCATTAGCCAAGCTCTCATCAGGTTGAAAATGGGATTCTCAAGTCTGACATCATTTCATGGATGAAACAGCTCAGGGATGCCAAAGGAGACCAGATATTTTATAAGGAAGAGGCAGGGTCTCACTCACTCAGGCACATTCGACTGGTTTCTCATCCTGATGTCACAGGCAGGGAGGTGCCAATCTGCATAGTTACACAGGATGAAAGTTTTTATCATGGTAATTTTCTAGCAGATTTCATAAAAGGGAAGTGATGCCAGATTTAGAAAATAGGGGTGAGTAATATATCTAGACAAATAACTTATAAAAATATTGTAATAGTAATGTAATTTGAAGATCCCTTTGTATTGGCAAGCTTACAGGTACTTAGCACTTAGTTTCAAGTTAATTATACTTAGTTTCAAGTTAATTATATCAAGGCCCTGTTAAGAAACAGAAGCTATGAACCCCTGTTGTTGATGTAACAGGAAGGGGCTAGAATAGGGAGGAACTAATAGCTTATATAAGGAAAAACCCAAGCTGGAGGGCCAGAATTGCTCTCAGCAAGCATCTGGAGGCTGGGCTGCTACTGCTGGACTGAGGACTGAAATGATAATTGAAAAGTACTGAGAAGAGAAATGAGAACTGAGAACAGAACTTGGAGAAAGCAGCTGGAGGCTGGGGAGGAGAGGCCTAGGCTAGAGAGAGTGATTTTGATTTTGAGAACTGAGCTGGAGAAAGTGATTTTGATTTTGAGAACTGAGCTGGAAAAAGTGATTTTGATTTTGAGAACTGAGCTGGAGGAAGTGATTTTGATTTTGAGAACAAAGCTGGAGAAAGTGATTTTGATTTTGAGAACAGAACTTGTGGTGGCAGAACTTCTCCTGAGAGCCAGCCAAAACTTCTGCTGGGAGTTTCCAAGAACCAGCCAGAGCTGCCAGAGGAAGCATGACTGTGGTGTCGGTACTTTGTGTCTGTCTGTTTTGGGTCTATGTTGATTTCACAAGCAGAAAGTGATTTTGATAAGGCTGCCGGCAATGTTCATGAATGTTATTGTGGCTTCTTAAGTTTTCTCTTCCCAGGAATAGAAACTGTGAAGGACTTGAGATGGACTTCACACTGTGAGCTTCAATATGGAACAGGAACTGCAAAGAGAACTGGACAAGGAACTGGGAACTGTCTGTGTTTGAATTCAGGTGGCAGTTGGTTACATTTGGGCAGGAACTGGGACCATGGAAGAGGAACCATGAAAGCTGAGAGCCTGCCTCAAGTCAAGATGAAAAGACCTCTCCTTGGGTATTTAATGCTAACTGATGGAACTGTAACTTACTTGTGACCTAGGGGTGGATGGCCTTTGTACTTTCCACTACCCCTTAAGAGGGTACTGAGTAGTGACTAATGATATTGTAACTTAACTGCACCCCATGGGTGGAAGACTTTGACTTTTGTACTTTGTGATTGAATTAAGTTCTTTGGGAATTGACTAAAGGAATGTACTTTGCTTAAAACTATGTAACCACTTTTGTGAAAACTATGTTGCTATTTTAGTGATAAGTTGTGAAGTTATAACATTGTGAATTCTGTACCTTGATTTTCTTTGAATGTTTTGTCTTAGTTTGTTACTGAATAGAGAGTTTACTATACTGTGTAATCAGAGCCTTGAAAGCTGTTCACAGCAGCAGTCCTTTGGAAAGCTGCTTGTGCTTGGCTTTACAAATATCTAGACCTAAAAGTCCAAGTATGGAAATAATTATTTCTGGGCTATAATAGCTGCTGGTTACCTAATAAATTCCCTAATCCAGCATTCACAGTAGTGGATTATCTTACCCCGTCTAATTTTTCCATTGCCCTGACACTCATTTCCTATACAGGCCCTTGAGTTTAGTCAAGCAAAGTCAAGCTGGCTTAATCAATTTCTACAACGCATATTTTGTGTCATTCCACCACTCTTTTGTGCAAGGTAAGCCACTTGCTTGCCTTCAATTTCTCTCCTCTACTTCCATCCCAGTCAAGACTCCACTCACCCTTCAAAGCCCAGCTTAAAGTGAAACTTCTCTTTTAAGCCATCCATGATTGTATAAACTAGAAATAAATGATCTCTCTATTCTGTTACATAAACTGATTTACTTTCTATGTTGGTCATTTGACATTTACCACCTTACAATATAATGTTGTTGTTTTCCTATATCCCTGTCTTGTCCTTCCAAATAAACTAGAATTTCCACTGGGACAGGCACTGTACCTGAATAATATTTGTCTCATCTAGAGTTCCTAGCACAGGGCTGGCCATGTAACATATTGAACTCATTATTACTCTATTAATGGTGACTAAGTTCAACAGTCTAGTTGATTAATTTTTTTTTTCCCTTTACAACGAATCATTTTTGTATCAACTCAAAAAATAATGTAAGACATCAGATACAGACAATTCAGATTGTGCAGTGAATTTTGGATTGCATGTGGATTTGGAGGCAGAGGATCTGGGATTGAATCAATCCCTGTTACTTACTGTATGACCTTGAGCCAGTCATTTACCCCCTATATGCCTTGGTTTCTTTATCTGTAAAATGAAGTGCCTGGACTAGATAACTTCTAAGGTCCCTTCTAGATCCAAAATGCATGATTCTATGGTATTTTTCTTTCTCATTTTTAAAAGGAGAGACTGTAGTTGAACTGTAGTGGCTAATTTCTGTTTTACACATAGTAGATATTCAATAAATGTTTATCATGGGAAAATTACATTTATGGGGCAGCTAGGTGGTGCAGTAGATAGAGTACCAGCCCCTATAGTCAGAAGGACCTGAGTTCAAATCTGACCTCAGACACTTACCAGCTGTGTGACCCTGGGCAAGTCACTTAACCCCAACTGCCTCCAAAATTTAAAAAAAAGGAAATAAAAAAGACATTTTTTATTGCCAGTAGTTGATATTTATAATAACTGATATCCATTTAGCACCTTACATACATTAAATCATTTGAATCTCACAATAACCAAGTAAGAGAGAAAATATCATTGATGTTGCCCCCATTTTATCGATTAAGGAAGGTGAAGCACAGAAAGATTAAAGGGATAACCCAAGATTACACCACCATTAACTGGGCAAGCTAGGATACAAGCTCGGCTTCTGACTGCCAATCCTAAAACTTAAATGGAATGTGAGTCCATACAAATGGGGGTCCCTTAATAGAATCCAAGCTCCTTTAAAATAAGGACTGATTCATTCTTTCCTTTGTATCTTTGGACACTGTGCCTGACATATAGTGAGTACTTTAAAAATGCTTTTCAAATTAATGGCTAAATTTTTCTACTTTACTACTGGTTATTTGTATCACCTAGAGCTGGAAGCATCCCACACAGACAATCTAAGTTGTCTTCTCCCTTCCTCCTCTTCCCATAGTATCTGTTTCATCGTTACAAGAAGTAAGGAGGGGAGAGGCTACAGTTAATTCATACTGGCTAATCCTTGTTTTGGCATTTCTTTTTACCAGAGAGACAGATGAGGATGGCTTCTCTGGAGCAGCTATCTAGTAACTCTTCTTGCAAGGGATCAACCAGACAGCTTTCCAAAAGTAACAATGCATCTTAAAATATGTCGGCTCATTTTTGAGTTCCTCCCATCTCCTGTGATGCATTGCCATGCAGCTCCTTCCAACTACATAATGCTCCCAGTCTTCAAAGCTGTAAATTTTATGGAATGTTTTAGGATTGATCAATTTGAAATTCCCACATTTGGAAAAGGTGAGAAACTCTTGGCAATGTATAATACCCCTTGCTCAAAGGCAATTACTTTTTATGTTCAAATCCTTTCTACATTTTGCTGCAGCTTACAATAAATCTTTACCTTTTTATTATTCTACTTGCAATATACATACTCTTGTAGTTTATTCATAAATAGATATGATCTTGCTTTGAAGCTGGATCATGTACTGGGATGAAATAATTATGAATGATATTTAAAGTGGAACTGTTAGAATAACGGATGTCAAGATGACCTATTTTTTCCATCCCCTACTACCCCCTAATTGCAATTGCTAAGGCAGATGAGTTGTATTCTCTCTCTCTCTCTCTCTCTCTCTCTCTCTCTCTCTCTCTCTCTCTCTCCCTTCCTCCCTCCCTCCCTCCCTCCCTCCTCTCACTTTCACCTCTGCTCATTTAAATCTCCCTTCATTGCTTTTCTGAAAAGTGTGGTCACACTTGAGTTCTAAGCCTGCCCTTCACAGTTTTATGAATCATCACCTACTACATAAGCCCAGACCAACCTCAGGTTATTTGTGAAATATGTATTACATATAAACTTACAGTCATTCCTGATAATGTGGTTGTATGGCTGACCTTGTGCACAGCACAAAAAAAAAAAGTTTAGAGACTGGACACATTAGTATCTCGTTTTGTACTTACATATTGTATTTTGAAGCTGATTACCTCTAAAGATCATTCCCTTGGTAGTATTTTGACTAATTAACTGTGGTGACAGCCCAAAATAGCACATACAAAAGGATGTCTTGACAGCAAAGTTACCCAGAATTTGCTCTGTAAATCAAGAAAGGTTTGGAATCAGGTTTCATGTAGGGACAAGAATAAAATAGGTCCCATTTCAGAGGATGACAAGAATGATAAATAAATCTTCCACTCCCAAATAGAAACAATTCCATTTAATTTGAGGAAATCATTCTGTAGCATTTCAGAAAGAGAAAAAAGGAAGGATATTGATTCCATTTACTAAAGCACAAAAGCATTTCTTAAAATATTAAATGTCCTTAAACAATTCAAGTAACCCTGTTTACCTCAGTTACCTCATCTGTGAAATGAACTGGAAAAGGAAATGGCAAACCACGCCAGAATTTTTGCCAAGAAAACCCCAAATTGGGTCACAAAGAGTTAGACAGGACTGAAATGACTGAACAACCAAACATTCAGGTATTGTGGAGTCCAGATATTTTCCAATTCATGAGCATTGGAATTTAGAGTCAAAAAACTGTTCACATCCTAGTTCAGCCACCCACCTACTGCCTCTATAAGAACAAGTCCCTTGACCACTTGGTTTGTTTTCTCATCTATAAAATGAAGGAATTGGACTTACTGGTGTCCAGATCAAGTGGGAATATATCCCTGTAGCTCCATATTGATTTGGACAACCATAAATTGATTTTATTTATGTCATATTGTATTTTTATTAATTTTGTTAAACATTTTCCAATTACATTTTAATCTGGTTCCAGAGTTTTGTGGGCTGGGAGTTTCATACCTCTGCACCAGAAGACCCCTAAGGATCTCTTCCAGTTCTACAACTTTGAATCTATACAAATAAATAAAGTCAGGGATGTTTTGGTAGAATCTCAGCTTGAATGCATAACTGTATGTTGTGAGACAGTGTGGACTTGCGTGATTGGGGCAACTGTAAGCAACTGCCTACATCTACTTCACTGCCATTTTGAGTTACTTTTAATCAGAGACTATATTTACTATTTATACTATAGTCACACGTTTCATTCATGTGTACAATCTTGCCAGCTTCTTTTCATTGACTATAAAACAGTTTTATTTAAATTATATAACACTGAGAAAGAACAAGTGACAGGATGGATAGAGAGCCAGCCACTTATTCAGAGAGACCTGAATTCAAGTGCGGTCTCTGATACATACTTGGCCCTGTGACCCCAGACAAGTCCCTTAACCCCTCAATGTGTCAGAAAATTCTCTTTAGACTGTAAGTTGTAGAATAGTTACTGATTTGCATTGATAGAGGGAGTTGCCTTATTAGGAGTTCCTTATACCAATGAAATTGGAGGTTGTATTAAGTATATATACACATAATATTAACAAGACTTGTAGCATAAGTCTGGCCTACTCATTTGGTAGGATCATCTTGTATGCCATGATTTCACCTTTATACCCATACACAGTTACCAAAGTTGTCTAATGAACGTGAACTTAAAACCAAAGAGCAGACTCACCCTCTGACCCCATACCTTCACTTTTTAATTTGTTTTACTGGTTAGTTGTGAGTGGGATTTGTACTAATTAGACTCCCTCACTTAATTTTTTTTACTCCCAAATAATTCTACATATTTAAAACAAGCCTATATATTTATAAATGTTCATTTACACATGATCTTACCAAATTAAAATGCTTATTTAAACTCAGCACTAAATGATAATTATAATCAAGATTGGACAAATGGCACATATTAAAGATAGAAATAACATGGGTTGTAAAAAAATGAATTTTTTGTGTTCATGTCCCCTAATCACCATCATCAAAACCATCTTATTGAATATTTTCATGGAAAGTTCAAGCCCTTTAATGTTATTGCCCTCTGATTTCCTTTTAGAAAGAAACCATTGATCCTTTGTCAAACACAGATTATTTTTTATTCAAAGGAAACTCTTTATGGAGAACAGATATAACAGTATAAAGGACAATAGGAATTTGAATCAATTTATTTTAGTGGCTAGAAGCCAACCATTTTACTCGTGAGGCCAAAAAAAGATATCTTGAAGAACTATGATAATATTCATGGGATAAGATTCCTTCTTTCCTTCCTTCCTTCTTTCCTTCATTCCTTCCTTCCTTCCATCCATCCTTCCTTCCTGCCTTCCTCCCTCCCTTCCTTCCTCCCTTTCTTCCTTCCCTCCCTCAAAAAATTTACTAAGAGCAATCTAGATGTTCTGTATCATGCTAACTGGTATGTGATCTCTGATTTTTTGGAGTCAGCATTAATTTCAACATTTCATTTGATTCTCACAACAACCCTGGGAGGTAGGTACTATTATTAGCCCCATTTCACAGTTGAAGAAACCAAGGGAAACAGAAATTAAATGACTTGCTCAGGGTTACAAAGAGAATAAGTATCACATGTGATAGTATTTGTAAAAGCAATTAGCAGAGTGCCTGGCACGTATAAATGTGTATTCCTTTCCCAGTATCTCAGATCTTCAGTAGGTTCTCAGTGACTGAGCCATGTCACTTTCCTGATTCTAAGGGGATCTTTCCTTTTCATTATGTTCCTTACTTTGGGTAACTAAAATTTTTTTTTGTTGTTGTTTCAGATTTTGATGCCTGGAGTCTAACAGGTTTCTAATTTCTAGTATAAGTATCTGAGAAAAATATTATATTGGAATTTAATAGTGATATAAATCAGTGACAAGTCAGTGAGAATAAGGAGCAGACAGAGTAAAGATTAACTTAGGAGAAAGCATCTTTCCAAGTCTAGACTGCAGAGACCTTACTCATGCCCTAAAATTCTTAAGTGCCCCTACAACATCAGTTGAGGCTACTGAAGAGGGAAGACCAATGACAAACAGAAGGGAAGAAGCTTCTCCCTAAATATTGTTCAAGTTTTATCCACTTATTTCTTCCTATTTTGTCTTTAATTCATCCATCAGAATCAAATATCATAAAACAGCTTTGAATCCCATACATGTTAGACCTCTCTTCAGTAAGCTTCTAGCAGACAGACCCTACCATAAAACAGTGAAGAACTGCCCTCATTCTGAAAGATATCTAAATGAAAACATATCTAAATATCTAAATCAAATATTTTATACTTAGTACTAGCAAAAAAAAGTACTGGAAATTGAAGGGATAGCCATAAATTGGATAGTGGCTGAACAAGCTGTGGTATATGAATGTAATAGAATACTATTTTTCAATAAGAAATTATGATTAGGTAGATTTCAGAAAAACTTGGGAAAGACTTGTATGAACTGATACAAAATGAAATGAGCAGAACCAGAAAAACATTGTACACAGCATGAGCAACATTGTGTGGTGATCAAGTATGAATGATTTAGCTCTTCTTTACAACACAACGACCCAAAAGATCAAAGGAGTCACGATGGAAAATGTTATCCACATCCAGATAAAGAACCAAAAAAACTATGAAGGCAGATCAAAGCATACTTTTTTCACTTACTGTACTTTTTTTTGTGTTTTTTTTTCTTTTGATATGTGTCTTCTTTCACAACTGTGTTTAATACGGAAACGTGTTTTATATAATTACACATATATAACCTATATCAAATTGCCTACCACTTTAAGAAGAGGGGAGGGAAAAGAGGGAGAAAAAATTGGAACTCACAATCTTGTAAAAATGAATGTTAAAAATTGTCTTGACATATAATTGGGGAAAATGTTATTAAAAATAAATAGGGTTAGATTAAAAAAAATCTACCCAACATTAGCAAAAGGGAGGGGATTCTTGAGTGTTCTTATGAATAGTCCACAAATAACAGTGTAGAAGGCAATGGATTCTCTAAAAATTTTTGTGTCACTTGCTGAGTGGTACCACAGGAAAGCTAGTCTGGAGGAAGAGAGAGAATTCTCAAGAAGTGGTTGAACTTTAGCCCCCATTCTGACCTATCAATAAAAAAGAATAGGGCTACAAACCTGTTAGCCATCCATGCAGTAGCAAATATGATCTTCTGAAAGGGGAAAGTAAAGAGGGGGCTGGAAGTTCAGTTTATAAATAAGAAATTTCAATGAGCTGGCAAAGAAATGGAAATTGCAGGGATGCCCATCAATTGGGGAATGACTGAACAGGATGTGATATGTGATCATAATGGAATATGACTGTGCTATAAGAAATGATTAGCTCAATGATCTTAGAAAAACGTGGAAAGACTTGCATGAAATAATAAAGAGTGTAATGAATAAAACCCAGAGAACATCATGTACAGTAACAACAATACTGTTTTAAGAACAACTTTGAACAAGTAAGTCCCCTTAACTATTATAAATACTCAAATTACTTCAAAGGATATATAGAGAAAGATGCTATCTACATCCTGAGAAAAAACTGATTAATAGTAGTATATATAGAATGATTTTACATATATATCCATATACATATGTGTGTATATACATATATGTATGTGTATATATACATACACATACAGATTTGTGTCTAATGGTAGCCGTCAGTGAGGGGGGGAAGAAAAAAGAATTTACATTATAACTTTATTATATATTTTAAAAGAATAGCAAGTTGTACATAATAGATTTACAGTTTCATGTGCAATCATCTATTTTTATCACACTATGTTATGGAAATGCTTGTTATATTCCACAAATTAAAAATTAAATAATAAAAAATCTTTCAAAAGAAATTGCAATAAGGATTTTAAAAAATTAAACATTTTTAAACTTTTTAAAATTAAAAAAAAATTAGCTCTGGTCATCTTTGGCAATAAACTGGACTTAGGCCTGTAGTCTAACCAATTAAATACCAGAGGAGAGGGAGGGAGGGACGGAGGGAGGGAGGGAGGGAGGGAAGGAAGGAAGGAAGGAAGGAAGGAAGGAAGGAAGGAAGGAAGGAAGGAAGGAAAATCAACTTACTGTCAACACAAAGCAAACAACAGGAAATGAACCCAAATAAAATTATTTTACCTAAGTAATTAAATGGACTGATCGTATCAATCATGTAGATTATACAACAGTATTAAAGAGTCATGGCCAAATCAATAAGCATATATTGAGCCCCTTCTTTGTGTCTAACCTTGTATGAGGTATTAGGTAAAAATAATAACTCACATTTATATTGACACTTCAAAGTTTATCAACAGTCCTGAAAGGTTTAGTAGTGTAGATATTATCAGCTCCCTTTTGTGAATAATGAAACCAAGTCACTTTCAATTCTATCTCTACAATCCTATGAAGCAAGATTGCAAGCACTGAGAAAGAGGAGAAGTGGATTAAGACCACACATCCCAGCAAAAAGAAGGAAACAAAAAGAATAACAGCTAGAAGGAGGTGAGGTGAAGTTGTTTTAAAAAAAATCTTGTTTGGGACCTCACCCTGGTCAATAAGGAGAACTCAGAAAAAGAAAGCTAAGAGTATTTCATTAGCACACCAAGGCAGTGAGCAGTTGAGTGCAGCCAACTCGAATTTCAAACTGCACGCTGTTTTTATAGTTCCCCAGAAGGGCAAAAGTATGTGGATTGGTTCATATGGTAATATGGCACATATTGGTACATGTAGTAACTGGTACATTTGGTAATCATGAGGACATGGGATTAGTGCTGCCTCAGCTCCTACCCCATTACAGAATCATAGGGAGATGGGATTAATGCACATGCACAAGGTATTTCTGGACCACCATATCCTGCTGGCTGACTGCATATGTATCCAAAATGTAAACAAGGTTTAAACATGGGGTCACTCAGCCTGCCTCTGAACAAGTTGCTAACTTTGCACGAAGTGAAAGCTCTTTCAAGGTAGTGAGCACCTGAGAGTATTTGAAGACAGAGAGGAAGGAGTGAATGATCAGGAAAAAGTCTGAGGAACCCCAGGCAGTGGTGCTAGGAGACTAGGAGACTGTTTAACACTACTATTAAATTTTTCAACCAGCAGCCCAGAAGAGAAGAAAAACAAAAGAAATTGAGTTAAAGAAGCAACATACCTTCCCTGCAAAATAAAGAGAAGAGGCTGTTGGGTACCTCAAGGAGAAACAATCTGATAGGTCATTAAGGTACACTGAAGGAAGAGATTTGCTTTCGGGGGCTCTGATTGACCAAACAGAAGAGTTCTCCCAAGACAGGAACTAAGGTTTTATTGCCTGAATGAATATGCTTCTTGATCCTCAAACTCTCCCAGGCATTTCTTTTCATGTTCACAAAGGCAGCATGTGCAAGATGGTTTTTCTCCATCCTGGCTGGTTTCCTCTGCCAGTGATCAATTGCTTCACATGAGGTTCAGGAGCATGTGGGAAGCTCAGATACAGAGCAAAGCTGTCTGAGGGAGACAGGATTAAAGCAGAAAGTTCAAGAGGGACATCTCATTCTGAGAGACTTGAAAAATTGGGTACTTTCCTTTGACAAAAGTGTGCAGGCTGCCCAGCTATGGAAGGTGCCACAGTAAATCAAATTAGGACAGAAGTCTATCATTTGGGGGAAGATGGCAGAGGAGATATGGATCAGGATCAAAGGGGACTGATATAAAGATGCAGTTTATACACAAACTTTACTATGAGTCCTATTGGCATCAGCATTGACAGCAATAGGTTAAAAACATGGATAGGAAGCAGTAGCACTAAATATATAGATAAAATCTGACCCTCATGATTTATCTGTCTTGGAGCAAGGGAAGGAAGGTACTGACTGTTCTCTGCAAAACTCAGAATACTTTTTGTACATGATGATAACCTTCAAGAACAGAAACAATAAGTCTAATACAAAGAGGCCTCTTTCTCTCTACTTCATCCTGGCAACAGCTGTCTAGGGAAGACAAGCCTGAGGACATTTTCCCTTTGTCTCAAATGGGCAATGTTTCAGAGTTAGCCAGCCCAAGCCAAAAATAAGTAAATAAACCAATAATCCACTGCCAAAAATAAGTAAATAAACTGATAATCCACTGAAAATCCTTCACCCCAACCACCTAGGTTGTACCCACTCTGCACCAAGGCATTGTCTCTTCTGCAGAATTACCCTTTTGCAGAATTGGTAGGCATTCAGCCTCTAGGATAGAACATGCAATAAGAGACTGACAAATTGCTCATAAAGCAGGATCGTCCTCAGATCCTCTCATCCACCATGGCTTCCCTGAAAGTGTGTGAACCTCAGCAACTGGAGTTGTGTGATTCAACCACAGGTACCTGGGGGAATTTGTCACATTAACTTGTAGGGAGAGCCATCCTACTGCCAGGGAAGTGAGCCTGAGCAGTGTCAAATGCAATGGGACAGGAGGAGCTGAGCAGGTAACCGAATCACTGGGGGCAGGGAACATCACCTACTGCAGAGTAATTGATGCCTTGTCTCAATGTCACCTCTGCAACCGGAGAGCCAGAAAGAAGAAAGATGAGGGCTTGGATCACAACTTCAGCTCTGGCTTGATGGAATTTACTAATTGGATTTTTATCCTTTGGTCCCTTTCAACAACTCCCAATTAAACCTGATCCTTTCATCAATTAATCCTCCCTGTTTTTCTTTTTATCATTTCTCTTTCTTCTCTTTTTACTTCTGACCCTTTTTTCCCTTCTCTCATTCAGTTTTCTTGTAAAGAGATCCCATTTAGCCAAACCTACTTACATTTGCCCTCATTAGAATTAATGTCAACAGGAAGGATCAGCAGAGTAGGAGACTATTTACTGATGTCATAGACCTCAGGAAAACCCTAACAGTCCAGTCTTCTTTCACTTCATCCCCTATTAACTGATACATGAAAATCCACCATTAAAACTCTTTTCCCTGATCTTATAGCTCTGGTCCCTACTAAAACACAGATACTTCTAAGAGAGGGTTTTACTTTAAGTGAGACTAATTCATTTATACCTTAGTATGACCAGTGAAGGGGATGAGGGAAAATATTTATAGGAGGGAAGATCCTAAGGAAGGGAAGATCCTAAGGACCTGCTGGGAGTAGCAAAGGTGAATTTGCTGACTGCAAATTTTGCCAAACCGTCCTTGAGGTAACGATAATGTAACCCATGGCCCAACATATCAATCTCTGGGCTTATACAGAACAGGTTCAGTCTTAGAGAAGGTTTCTTAAAAATTACATCTCATTTACTCATTTTGTCCCCAGAAAAGGACTTAAGAATACAGAATACAGTTCCTATCTAATTCTTCACAGATGTGGGCAAAAGATACCCAATTTCCATGAAAGCACTCAATGCACAGGGTGCAGCACAGTCTTTATTTAACCCTACAGAAAAATCCTAGCAATATAAAATGACTCAGTAGCCCTTCAACAGTTAATATAATTTTCCTCTCTTTTCCAATGAGTACTGTATTCACTCCAGAAACCATACAGTTCTCCATTCTCATAGTGAAACTCTGTAGTTTAGGTTTTTAGGTAGGAAACAAATGTGGTTGCCAGAAGGGTAATATTACCACGAACCTCTTTTTCATCCAAAGGACCCATACAGGCACCTTTAAATCAGCTTGGGGCTGTGAGAGAAATATCTCCCTTCCCTTTTGGTTCTGTACCATGTAAATAACTCACAGTAATCACGGTGGGCAAATGTAGGTTTTTGTATCTCAACATTGTGATTTGGTCCCTTAATGTTCCTACAATTCTGGGGCTATGTTTTTAGTCTAAAACTTTCAATACTCCTTCAGAAGACTGGGGATCAGCAATTCTCACCAATCGTCTCAAATGCAGACATTCATAAACTCTTACCATTTCGTCAGATGGAGTGCCTCTCCATAATCATCACTTCTGGGGCTAAGAGGTTATACCACTGTCTCTCCATAGCTGGAAAAAGGAATTCAAAGGCTAGGAACTTGAGACCCAGAAATTTTCTCCTTCTCTAACCAGGAAGCTAGGCTATGTGGTTACATCTTTTTCTGTGGCCAGGTAATTGAAAGGCCCCATTACTGCCACCTCTTGGTTCTCATAGGTGAAGGCATAATTAACTATCCCATGCTGCTATTATTGATTCCCACAGTGGGGGAGGGATGGCATGAAGGACGTTACAGATGTATGACTTTTCTGTGTCTCATCCCACCCCCTGGACCTAGGGCTATGCTTGAGACTGGATCCTCACCTGTTTCTAACTCTCTCTAACAAGAAAAGACTACTCATCTTGATTACCTTTTATAGGCCAGGTGAAAAGAGTCATCTCTCTAACCCATAACAGCCCAAGTCAATCAATTTATCTTTCATTGATAAAACTCAATCATTTGTCCTCAATAAGGTAAAGATGGTTCATCAAGCACAGTCCCAAAAAATGTTCTGAACCCTCTCCCGCAGGTGCTAGTTGGCATGGCCATACCCTCATATAATCAAATTGTCAAAGGTTTACCTCCTCTTAAATTCATTAAGTTGATCAGGTTCAGCTGATCAAATGCCTACAATTAAAAATAATTCACATTTATATAGCACTTTTTGACTTACAAATCAATTTCCACATGACCATTTTCTGAGATGGGCAGAGGTCTTTACACAAAAGCAGTGATTAAAAAATATTTATTATGATACTAATGATAATGAATATACATCTAGGAACCTAAGGTTTACAAAGAACTTCCCTTAAAACAACCTGGTAAGATGGGTGTTGATCTGTAAGCCTCTTGTGAGTAGAGATTATTTCATTCAAAGTATTTGGATCCTCAACACCTAGCATGATACATGACACATAGTGAATGCTAAATAAATTCTTGCTGACAGACTGATTGGATTACACAAATGTCATTATTTCCATGTTACAGATAATGAAATTAAGACAGAGAGGCAGGCTGAAGGCTATACAGGTGATAATCTGGGATCTCCCATTTCTTCTGCTTCCCTTAATATAGCTGAAATGAAGCATGTTTAGAATCATAGGATTCAGAACAAGAAGAGTCCTTAAGTCTCATCTGATCTAACCTTTTCATTTTAGAGATGTTGGAAGTGAAACCCAGACCCATGAAGTGACTTTCAAAAGTCATGCAGAGGTTATATAACAAAGCCAGGATGAAAAATCAGGTCCTCTGTCTCAAATCTATTGTCCTACTTTCTCCAATTCATGTAAAATGTGACTTTGAAGAAACTTTGGAGCTACAGAACCCACAAAATAACACAAAGAAGCTAACCTCCCGCTGAGGACAGCCTGGCAGGCCTGCAGGAATAGGCCAGCTCAGCACTCTTGGAGCCAACCCAAGCCCTGCCAGAGCCTGACTCAGTGTGGGCCTGACCATCCCCAACTGGAGGGACTTCAGATCACCAGCAACTGTGGTGGTTTCCAGAATTATCAACCCATAGATGCTAAGGAAAAAGTGAGAGGTCAGTGCAGTGTGGACTTTGGGATCCAGTAATTAAGGACTGCAGTTGGCCTTTGCCCCCGGGGCAAGAAGCCACTGAGGCGCCAAGGCCATGCAGCTGCAGTCACGTGTCAGCTTCAGCTCCTGGCAGGTAGTTTGTGGGGGAACCAAGTGACCAGTCTGAGGGGTAATCATTCTTGCTTTAACCTGCTTGGATCTGGATTACAGTCTAGAGTGGAGGTCCTGGAGTGTGTGACAAGCTTGCCAGAGCTAGTGAAGGCTTCAGAGAGGGCACCCAACTAATACCTTCAACAGCTGAAAAAACTTCAGCATTTGGGATGAAGTTCCCCTGTCTGGTGGCAGAGTCCTACTGTGGCAAAGAGCTCAAAAGTCAAGTAATTGACTGGCAACATGAGCAGGCAAAGAAAGCAAAGCAAACAGAAGAATCCAACATTAGACTCCTATTTTGGGGGCAAAAAGGATCAAAGCATGGAACAGAAAGAAGACAGTAAAGTCATAACTCCTGCACCAAATGCTTCCAGGAAAAATACAAACTGGTTACAGGCCATAGAGGACCTTAAGAAGGATTTTGAAAACCAAATAAGAGAAGTAGAGGAAAAATTTGGAAGACAAATGAGGATGATGCAAGAAAATTATGAAATGAGAGTCAACAGCCTGACTAAAGAAAATAACACCATACAAAATAGACTAACAACAATGGCAAAAGAGGCTCAAAAAGGCAATGAGGAGAAGAATGCCTTAAAAAGTGAAATTTGCCAAATGGAAAAAGAATCTCAAAAGCTCACTGAAGAGAATCATTCCTTCAGAATTATGGTGGAGCAAATGGAAGCTAGTGACTTTATGAGAAATCAAAATACTATTAAACAGATCCAAACAAATTAAAAAATAGAAGGCAATGTGAAATAGCTCATTGGGAAAACCACTGACCTGGAAAATAGATCCAGGAGAGATAATTTAAAAATTATTGGACTACCTGAAAGCCATGATCAAAAAAAGAACCTAGAAATCATCCTTCAAGAAATTCTCAAGGAAAACTGCCCTGATGTTTTAGAACCAGAGGGCAAAATAGAGGTTGAAAGAATCCACCAATCACCTCATGAAAAAGATCCCAAAAAGAAAACTTCTAGGAATATTATAGCCAGGTTCCAGAATTCCCAGATAAAGGAGAAAATATTACAAGCAACAAGGAAGAAACAATTTGAATATTGTGGAAACACAGTCAGGATAACACAGCTTCTACACTGAGGGATCAAAGGGCTTGGAATATGATATTCCAGAGGTCAAAGGAGCTGGGATTAAAACCAAGAATCACCTATCCAGCAAAACTGAGTATCATGTTTCAGGGGAAAATATGGTCATTCAGTGGAATAGAGGACTTTCAAGCATTCTTGATGAAAAACCAGAGTTGAATAGAAAATTTGACATTCAGATACAAGAAGCAAGAGAAGGTTGAGAAGGTAAACAGGGAAAAGAAATCATAAGGAACTTATCAAATTTGTGCTATTTGCAGCCCTACATCAAAAAACGGTAATTGTAACTTATGAAACTTTTCTCAGTATGATAATAGTTGAAGGGAATAGAAATGTGTGTGTGTGTGTGTGTATAATGTTTATATATGAGGGTATATGGGTGTATGAATACATATGTGAATGTGTGTATATATGTGTACAGGTATACATAGATAGAGGGCACAGGACCAATTGAATAGGAAGAGATGATACTTAAAAGGTGAAATTAAGAGGTGAGAGAGGAATATAATGAGAGGAGATGGGGAGAGACAGAATGGGGTAAACTATCTCATATAGAAGGGGCAAGGGAAAATAGTCACAATGGAGGGGAAGAACAGGAAGGCAAAAGGGAATGGGTCAACCTCATTCTCATTGAATTTGGCTTAGGGAGGGAATAACATACACACTAAACAAGGTATCTCACCCTACAGGAGAGTAGGGGGGAGGGAATGAGAAGGGGGGGATGATGGAAGGAAGGGCAGGCTGGGGGGGAGGGAAGTTGGAATCACCCATTTTTGAAAAGGGACAGGATCAAAGTAGAGAATAGAACAAGTGGGAGGTGGGATAGGAGGGAGGAAAATATAGTCAGTCTTTTACAATATATCTACTATGGAAATGTTTTGCATAGGTACACATGTACAACCTATATTGAATTGCTTATTTTCCTAGTAAGTGTGGGTGACAAGGGAGGAAGGGAATGAATCTGGAATTCAAAGTTTTAAAATCAAATATTAAATATATATATATATATATATATACTATTATTAATATTATTTTACATGTAACTGGGAAATAAGATATACAGGCACTGGGACATAGAGATCCACCATGCCCTACTTGAAAGTTGGAGGTAGTATGTGAGAGAGAAGATTGGACGAGGGGATTTCCAGTGGCATCGCTATTTTGAGGGGATTGGTAGGGGGGAAAATGGGGAGAAAATTTGTAACTCAAAATCTTGTGGAAATGAATGATGTAAAGTAGAAGTTAATGAAGGCTTTGATAAAAAAAAAATCAAATCTACTGTCCTTCTTACCATGGATACAGCACTGAACCTGAATTCAAAGCAGGTGTCGGACACCTATTAGCTATGTGACCCTGGGCAAGTCACCTAACCTTTTCCTTACCTCAGTTTCCTCATATGTAAAGAGCAAATAATAATAGCGCTTTCCTCTTGGGGATGTTGTGAGGATCAAACAGATCAAATAAGATAATAATTGTAAAGCATGTTGCAAGCCTTAAAACACTCTTTCTCCTTACATATGTGTGTGTGTGTGTGTGTGCAGACATGCTGTTTAGTTGTTTATTTATTTTTACTACACCTCAGTTGTATTCCCAAATAACTCACTTCACAGATTGTCTGGGACAAATGATTAATGGCAGGCTAACTTCCTGCTGCCACTAAGCAAACTTCTGGATCTTCCTATTCCCCTTGCTGCCAGAATCTCCTCCTTATATAACGATGTCTTAGAGCTGGAAGGGACCTCAATGACTGTCTTGTCTAACCTATATCTAAAAAGGTGTCATCATACAAATCACCCTATTGGTGAGGATAACCTACTATGTGCCAGACATTATGCTAGACACTTTACAAATATTATCTCATTTGAGCCTTACAGCAACCCCATGAGAAAGGTGCTGTTATTATCCCCATTTCACAACTGGGAAGCTTAGGCAGACAGTCATTTGACTTGACTAAAGTCACCCAGACTCAAGGTCATACAGCCAGTAAGTGTCTGAGGCCAGATTTGAACTCAGGTCTCTCTGACTCCAGATCAACCTACTCTATCCACTGTATCACCTAGCTGCCTTCAACCTAATGGTTAGGAAGCTTTTTCCCCCTTGACATTAAGCCCAAATTAGCCTCTTTTCAGTTTCTACCCACTGCTCCTAGTTCTGCCTTTTGTACACAGATTGCAAATGTATTAGTTAATATTAGTTCAAGCTCAACACTTTTGTTGAATGAGTAACTAGCATGCTGTGGGATCTCCTTGTACCAAGCCTTTTCCTCATGTGGATGTAGCCATACTCCCTTAGTTGGACTCTGTTTGACACCTACTATCTCTCTATAGGGAGCAGAGTCATAGAGAGTTTGTCAAATCAAATCTAAATCAATATATCAAATCAGCATCAGTTACTAATACTTGTACTGTAGTGGTGATGTTGGACTATATCAAGTGATGTTACCTATGTAGGATGTGGGAGGAAGTTAGTCATCATTCTGTTTGAGTTTCAGATAGAGAAAGTCATCTGTGACTTTCTTTATAGGATTAGAAGCAAGAAGCCTGATTTGGAGGAAGGGACATATTTATAAAAACATTTCTTAAAAAAAAAAAACAAGTTAAAGTGATATTGTTCATAAAGCCAAGTAAACAAGGATAAGTGTGGGACTAGAAGTATTTAAGACCACATTGCTAACTGGGTCCAAGCAGAAGAGGCAATAGGGTGTAAGATAATGATAATGATTAATAATAGCTGACATTTATATAAGGCCTTGAAGTGCAAAGTACCCAATATACATCATACAGCTGAGCCTCACAACAATGACTGGGAAGCATGTATTACAGGCATTTTTACTTCCATTAGAAATGAAGAAATAGGGGCAGTTAGGTGATACAGTGAATAGAGCACCGGCCCTGGAGTCAGGAGGACCTGAGTTCAAATCCAGCCTCAGACACTTAACACAAAAACTAGCCATGTGACCTTGGGCAAGTCGCTTAACCCCTAATTGCCCTCCAAAAATCCAAAAAAATTACAAGAAATGAAGAAATGAAGGAGCTGAGGCTCAGAAGCATATGTGCCTTCTAGCCCAGGCTCATATATCTAGTAAGTGTCAGAGTTGGCATTTGAACCCAGATCTTTCGGATTTCAAATAGTGGTTAGAGTGCTAGGATCCAGAGTCAGAAAAACTTAGGTTCATGAAACTGTGCAACCATTAGCAAGTCACTCAGACTGAACCTGTTTCTTCATCTGTAAAATGGTGATAATAATAATTATGGCACCTACTTGCTGAGAGGATCAAATAAGATAATACATGAAAAGCACTGTGCAAACTTCAAGGCATTGTGCAGTAGTGCAATTATTGTAATTACTTTGAGAATTAATAATATGCTTATCAGAGAATTGCAGAGATTTTAGAGATATCCCAGTGAGATCAGCTTAACCAATCACAAACTCTAAAACTGTCTTGGGCTCTCTTCCCTTTTCCTCCTATATTATCTCACTTGGTGATCTCATCCACTCCCTTGTCTTTGATTATCATCTCTATGCAGATATGATTCTCAGATCTACTCATCCAGCCCTAACCTCTTTCCTGGGCTCCAGTCACACATCACCAACTGTCTTTTGGACATATGGAATTGGTTGTCCCATAGGCATTGAGTATCCAAAGTCAGTCAGTCAATAAGTATTTGTTAAGCACCAACTATGCATCAAGAATTGTATATACTATATATTGTGCAAAAGCAGAATTCACTATTTCCCTGGGAACCCTTCTCTCTTCTCAACTTTCCTATTACTATAGATGGCAACCAGTCATACAGAATTGCAATTTCATTATTTCTCTCAACTCTTCATTCTGACTCAGCCCATACATTCATTCAATTGCCCAGTCTTGTCATTTCTATCTTAACAATATGTCTTCTATATATCCCTTTCTCTCTGTTCTGAAAGTCACCACTCTAGTAGAGGTCTTCATCACTTCTCATTTAGACCATGACTATATCCTTCAGATTGGTCTTCCTTCCTCAAATCTCTTCCCACTTGTACTAGTAATTGAATTTAAAGATCCCCCTGTATTGGCTTGGTTTTTGGTTTGATTGTGTTACAATCAATCAATCAAAAAAATCAGAGCTTGTGAATCCCACTTGTGGGATGGACTTGTTGACATGAAAATAGAGGGCTGAACTGGGAGGAGCTGGTGATGTAAATTTAGAGAGACACAAAAAAAGAGAGAGGCAGAAGAACTTTTTGGAAGCAGCATCTTGAAGGCATAGAGAGACTGAGAGGATTGCTGAGGGCCACTTGGAATTGCCCAGGACTTTTGAGAGCTGCCACCCAGAGTCACCAAGGACTGAGGAGATATGGCTGTTATGCTGGTACTTTGTCTGTTTTGATGTTGTTTTGCCAGATTTGTCCACTGGTGAAGGACAGTGCTGTTGTTGCAGAGGGCTTGGAACCTTGCTGTTGGTTCAGAAGCCCTGAAGAAGGATTTTCTTGTTGTATGTTTACAGAAATCCTGGAAGGGGGTTTTGCTAATGTTTTCAGGCATCCTAGGACTGTTCTGCAGACAGAGAACGAATTAATTAAGACACTGGTAATGTATCTTGTGGCCTTTCTAAGCTTTGTCTCCCCAGGAACAAAGATTGCTAAGAACTTGCCTAGTGTCAAGATGAAGAAAAGACCTCCATTTGGATATTAAATGCTGTGCTTAAGCTTGTTGTAATTCTGGGGTAGATTCAATTGTGATCCAAGGGTGGGGAACGTTTGACCTTTTTGTGTTCTGTGATTGAACAAATGAATGTACTTTACTTATGATTGGAAACTAATCTCCATTTGAGAAGATGGGCTTTGTGATGGACTAAATGAATGTACAGTCTAGGGGTGGAGTAGTATTTAGAAGAGGGACTTTGTGACTGATTAAATGAATGTAATGTCCAGGGGTGGAGTAGCACTTGGAGATTATTGAATCACACTTGGTAAATGCTGTATTTTGAATGATGTTAAATTTTGATTCTATCTGTTCTTAATTTGTCACTGAATAAAATGGAGAGCACCTATGCTAGTATTTTGAACCTTGGGAAGTTGCCTTTGCTTGGCATTATACCACTCCAGTCCATCCTCCACTCAGCTGCCAAAGTGATTTTCTTAGAGAGCAGACCTAACCACAGCACCCTTTCACTTAATCAATTCCAATGGCTCCCTAATAACTGCCAGGATCAAATATATAATTTTTGGTTTGGTCTTTAAAATTCTTCATCACCTTACTTTTTTTGTATTTAAAGTTTGGGAGTTTTTTTACACTTTATTCCACTCCATGTATTCTGTGATGCAGCTAAGCTGACTTGCTTGTTGTTTCTAAAACATGGCACTCTGTGTCCCTGGTCCATACCCTTGCAAGCACTGGCTGTCCCTCATGCCTGGAGTGTCCTTCTCTGTTCGCTTCTTCCTCTTGGCTTCTCAATACTCAGCCCAAGTTCTGCTTTCCTCAAGAGATCTTTCCTAGTAACTCTTCCCATTCCACCCCACCCACATGGCACATACTTAGATACCTGTGCACTTCAATCAATCAAAGGAAAAGTAATAATTGAGTTCCTCCTGAGTGGTCTACCCTATGAGAAAGATAGAAATTGAAGATTTCCCTGTCCCAGAGGAGCTTTACTGTCTAGCTGGGGAAATAACATATACCATTGCTTCCCAACATTTTACATTGGTCTTAAATTATCTTCTAACGTTTTCAGACATGTGATTCTTTCCTCCCTAACCAGATGACGAACTCCTTGAGGGAAAAAATCCTCTTCTCCTCCTGCTAGTACAAATGTGGGACACATTTTGGTATATATCCATGTTGAAGTGAATGACGGGCAACCTTTTTCCTTCACATTTTTCCTGGCTTCTTATACTTTCTTCCACATACTCTGGGGTCCAGCCATAACGGTCTCCAATCTCTAAGCCATCACACTGGCTGTGTCCGGTGTCCCAAATGCTCTCCCTCCTCCATCTTAGAATATTTAGCGGCGGAGGCGGGGAGGGGAGACGCCGCCATGGGAGCGCTGGGCCCTGGGAGCTAAGGGGGAAACCGAGCCCAAATGGACCTAGAGGAGACTGCAGGCTGGGCGTGCTGGGAGGACACGCAGAGTAGCGGCGGCGGCGGAGACACTTGAACGAGCTGAATCGGCGATGTCCCCGGAGCCTCGACCTCCTCCTGGACACTGAGCCCGGGTCTCCAGCCCTCGGGGATCTGGCCGCAGTCCGCCCTGGGACCTTGGGAAGTGGGGAGGGAGCGCTCAGCCGGGCTTCGCACTGCTGGCCGGCCGGGAGCGGAGTGCTGCCCCTGCGACCCCAGGACTGTCCAGCCGGAGAGCCCCGGGGGGCTGGCCCAGGGGTGCTGCTGCAATTGCCTTACGTATATTCCCACCCTCTCTCCCACTGCCGCTGCAGAGTGGAAGCATCTGGACTCCTGTCTTGGGACTGCCACATCTGGATACCTTCCCTGTAACAGCACAAGCCTTATAACTTTTCCTGGGTTTCCCATCTCTGGAATCCATCAGCATAACTGGAAACCCTGCTTCCCCCCTCCTTCTTCAAGTTACTGCAGAGTCCTAACGCATCTGGACTTATGCCCTCAGATCCCAAATCCCTCCCTACCTCTTAGCACATAGCCAAGTTTTCTCCAGCCCCACTTTCCTTCCCTTTAACACACACACACACACACACACACACACACACACACACACACACACACACACACACACACCTGGATCGCCCCATCTCAGCCCCCAGCTTGCCTTTCTCTACATGCCCACTCCAGGGATTGCTGCCCATCTGGATGCACTGGGCCCCCTTACCTCCCATGTGCCCCTGCTACCCTATATGTTCTACGTGGGGTTCTTCTTTGTCAACGTCCTGATCCCATATTATGCCTTCCTGATGGAGTACATCGTCCTTAATGTGGGTTTGGTCTTCCTGCCTGAGGACATGGACCAGGCACTGGTGGATCTGGGGGTACTCTCAGAAACAGGTTCTGGGCTCTATGACACTGACAGTGAGTTGGATGTCTTGGATGGCTACCTGGAATAGGGTGATCCTAGGGCTGGGGTCCCCCAGTCAAAGCCTTCCTTCTTCCCTCAGGCCCTGCAGGGGAAACCTTCAGGCCTATCGCAGCTTGTACAGAAAATTCCTGGGCCAGAATGCCTGGGACAGGCTGATTCTGTGAGTGACACAGGAGTTGCCATTGATGAGGTCTTCCCTCCTTCAAGGGGACCCTGGACAATGCCCTCCCTGGTCCTCAAGACTTGTCTGCCCACCTTGAAAGGGCACCACAATGCAACTCCTGGGATTGCTCAGGTTGGAAAGGCACACAGACTGGAAGAATGGAAAGAGCAAAAGAAGGAGCCAGATCACAGATTCTGCCAAACAGATGTTCCCTCAGTGACTGTCCAGCTGCAGTGTTGTACAAGAGGCCAATGCCTTAGTTTAGTACCTTAAATGATCTGGATGCATTATTTTTTATGGAAATCCAAGCTTTTCTCTTTTGGTATTATTTCTAGCATCGGTACCTTGTCAGCTTTGGGGGAAAATGTACTTAAGACTGTTTAGCAATGAAGAGTAGTCTATGTCAATATTATCAATAAAGCCTAAAGTAGGTGAAATGTTTAGAACTTTGTTGACCACTAGTTCTAGAGATGCTCTCAGGTGGGGACTCAAAATCAAAAGAATTAGGCAAATGTTTCAGATGTTTGGGTTGGTGGATTGTCCCTTTTGTTTTCAATCTGCTTGTATTCCATTGGTTTTGCAGATCTCTCAACTGTTCTTTGGAAGAGAACTGGAAAAATGTGTCCAGAGAATAACTTAATTATCCAACCCAAGATACTTTGAAAATGATAGTGTTATTTAAATTCAGCTCCCACAAACCTGTAAAATCACTCTGCGGAAAGCTAGCCTCTTTTGAATAATAAAAAAAAGATTCAAGCAAAAAAAAAAAAAGAATATTTAGCTTCCTTCAAAACTCAACTTAAACACCATTTTCTGAAGGAGGTCTTTCCCAGTTCCTCATCTACAAAACAACAAAATTAAGTTTAATAAAGACATTGTTTATTTGATTGACTGTCTTGTAAATTTCTAATTTTGCTATATCATATCAAGGGAGACACTTAGAAAGAGAAGGAGAATAGTGAGTGACTTCCTTCACATGTCTAATGCTGGGGTAGAAAAAAAGTATGACTGTAAAGAATAGAAGAATTCAAAGAAAAGAGCGGTGGAGAAGGAATAGGAAACCTAGGTTTAAGGCCCAGGTCCACCACTCTGTGGTACACTAGCCATGCAAATGGGAGTCATTTCCCCTCTCAATGTCTCAATTCTTTCCTCTGTAAACCAGAGATAACAATATTTACACCGACTGCCTCATGCAGTCTTCATGAAAAAGGGACTTCACAAATCCTAATGCGCTAAAGAAATGTGATCCACAGTCCTTAAACAGCAAACACCGTATTTAAGCAAAGTGAGAAAAGAGAGAAACAAATTCAATTCAACAAGCATTTTTTTTAATTATCTACTGTGGCCAAAGCACTGTGCTAGGAGTTGGTGGTGATACAAGGATAAGATCAAATTCCTGCCTTCTTGGAGCTTACAATCTAGTAGGGAGTAAGACTCAAACATAGATCATTATAGTACAGTATCACACAGAAAGTCTGTTAAAGAAGATTAGGCAAAGTTCTAAGGAGAGTACAAGGGAAGAACATCATTCATTGATTCTTTCATTCACTCATTACTAAGTGAGGAATATCATGGAAAAGTTTCATGGAAGAAATGGTAATTAAGTTGGACTTTAAAAGATGGAGGGGAATTCAACAGGCAGAAAAGGGTAGAGAGAACATTCTAGACATAGGGAGTGTAGCCTGATTAAAGTATGGATACAGGAATTCATGTGGGGAGATAATAAGAGATAAGACTAGAAAAGTAGGATGCTTGGTCTTAGATTTAGGGCCATGAATGCCAGGTAAAGGAAAAAAAAAAAGAGGAGAGAAGGGGAAAGAAAAGAGTAGAAGTAAAATGGTAAATTTTTGGACAAAGCCAAGGCTACTGGAGCATCCCAGGAAGGTCTTTATGACCAAGGAAGATGAAGTCATACATTCTGAATTCATAGAATCATAGATACTATGTTTAAAAGAATATTAGAAATCACCAATCTGACTTCACAGAAAAGGAAACTAAGGTCCAGAGAGATTAAGGGTTTATTAAGAGAGTTAAAGTTTGCTACCTGCCACATAGGTAGGAAATGGCAAAGCAGCAATTTTAACTCCAATCTTGTGACTCCAGGTTCAATGCTTTTTCCACGACACTATGAAACTAATTAGGCATGACCTTATAGGTTGCCCTGCAGGGATCAGATGAAGGTGGCAGTTATACTCTGTAAGATGCAAAGGCCTAGTCAAAAATAAGCTTATTATTTTTATTGTAATTATCACCATCATCATCATCAGTTCTTAAATAACCATCTGAAAGCAGCCCAGAGAAGTAAGGGGGAGTTGAAGGATCCCCATTCTGTTCTCTATCTTGCACCTTACATGGTAGATAACAAGGTATAACTGAGATTTTCAGTCTTGTTTCACTTCAGGATTGATGACCTTTTAGGCCATTCCCTCTTAGCATGACGTGACACACCACCCCTGCCAACATTCTGTCGGCATTCCTGTGCCAATCATCCATCAACCCTTCAGAAACTTTGGCCCTAGATGCTGGAAAAAGTCAACGACAGCATTTTCAGCTCCACTCTCTTAGTTAATCTCATTCTGGCTCCCAAATCAAGTTGACATGCCCCAGGTAATGAATAGCCCCTTGCTCAGGAACCACATTGGTTGTTCTATGGTACCCCCTCCATCCCCATCCCCACTACCATAAAGCAAAATTCACTCAAATTGGCTTCCTGCCATTTAGGTCACCTTGTTTAAGGAATCATTGAGTTCACCCTATCCCATTCCCTGGCACCCTTTTATCCAGTCTCTCTTGGGCTCTTTCTTTCAGATCCCTACCCAAACAGTTAAATAGTAGGATAGATTCAGAATGAAAAGATCTTTACATCATTTTTTCCTTCTTGTTTACTCTTCTAAAAGGTATAAGAACAGTAATAACAATTCACATTTCCATAACACTTTAAAAGTTTATAAAACAAGTCAGTGAGAGAGGGCTAAAATCATAATAGTAATTAACATTCCTATAGCTCTTTAAGGCTTTCAGAACACTATATATGCATCTATTCTCTTAAGACACAAAACCCTGGGAGATCTTGTGAGGTTCTACAGGTAATATTATGCTCATTTTGTAGAGAAATAAATTGAGGCCCAGGGAATTTGAGTAACTTGCCCAGTGTTACCCAGCTAATGTCAGAGGCTCACTTTGTTACTACATGACAATGCATTATTATCTGCATTTTACAGATGAGGAAGCAACTTTACCAGAGTCACTCAACTACTAAATACCAGTCAGAACTAGGGTAAGAACCTAGATGTCTTGACTCCAAATCCAGCAATTTTCCTATTACACTTCATCTTAAGTGGTTTTTTTTTTCTCTTGCAATATTTTAACATTCTTTTTTTAAATTTGGAGTTCCAAATTCTCTCCCTCCCTTCATCCTCTCTACCACCCATTAAGAAGGCAAACAGAGAGCGGCTAGGTGGCACAGTGAATGTAGCACTGGCCCTGGAGTCAGGAGGGTCTGAGTTCAAATCCAGCCTCAGACAATTAACACTTACTAGCCATGTGACCTTGGGCAAGTCACTTAACCCCAATTGCCCCCTCCAAAAAAAAAAGGCAAATAATATGACAGCCATTATGTAAGTGAAGACATGCAAAACAATCATAAATATCTAAGGCAACATTTGCACATTGGTTTAGAGATAGGGTCTGGGTGAGTGGTTTCATTGGTATTGGGAGTTCCTCACTTTCTGATTAAAAAAAAAACACTATTCTCTACCAATGTAGACAAACACTTTTTCTATAACTTCACCTCTTTGAGAGATGCCTAAAGCAATGGGAGGTTAAATAACTTCCCTCATCATCACATGGGCAGCTAGTTGGCACAGTGCATAGAGCACTGGGCCTTGAGTCAGGAAGACTCATCTTCCTGAGTTTAAATCTGGCCTCAGACACCTACTAGATGTGCAGTTCTGAGAAAATCACTTAACCCTGTCTGCTTCAGTTTCCTCAACTGCAAAATGAACTATAGAACCACTTCAGTATCTTTGCCAAGAAAACTTGAAATGTGAGTTACAAAGACTCAGACATGGCTACAAAGACTGAACAACAACAGGGGTCACATGGGCAGGATGTGCCAGCAGCAAGACTTAAGCCCAGGTGGGGTGGTGGGAGTTCAAAGGCATGCTCTTCCCTACCTCGTTACTTATACAAAAAAAAAAAAAACAAAGCAAATTGTAAAAATTGGTTTGTATAAACATGTATAATATATGAGGGAGCTGTGATTGGACTAATTAGGCTTTAAGAGCCCCTCCTACTCTAATATGCAATAACTCTGCGGTTCCCACCAGTTGATAACCTGGTTAGCAATTTCCTACTAATTGGCTGGTTTTGTTGTATTTTTTTTATTTCCTTTAATTAATTAATTTTTAGTTTTCAACATTCATTTCCACAAGATTTTGATTTATAATTTTTTCTCCCCATCTTTCCCCTACCCCCACCCCAAAATAGCGAGCCTACTGAATACCCCTTCCCCGAATCTATTCTCTCTTATATCCTCCCCCATCATTCTTCTAACTTTCTAGTAGGGCAAGATGGGTTTCTGTACCCCAGTACCTGTATAACTTATTTCCCAGTTGCATGTAAAAAACAAATTTTTAAACATTTGTTTTTAAAACTTTGAGTTTCAGATTTTTTTTCCTTTCTTCCCTCCTCACCCACCCCCACTGGGAAGATAAGCAATTCGATATAGGTTGTACATGTGTAATTACTCAAATAATTTCCATAGTAGTTATATTGTGGTAGACTAACTATATTTCCCTCCATCCTATCACACCCCCCACTTATTCTATTTTCTCCTTTGATCCTATCCCTTTACAAAAATGTTTGCTTCTAACTACCCTCTCCCCCAATCTGCCCTCCCTTCTATCATCCCCCCTCTTCTTCCCTACCATCCTATTTTCCTGTAGGGTAAGATACCCAATTGAGTGTGTATGTTATTCCCTCCTTAAGCCAAATTCCATGAGAATCAGGTTGTCCCATTGCCTTTCACCTTCCTTCTCTTCCCCTCCATTATAACAGTTTTCTCTTGCCTCTTTTATATGAGATAATTTACCCTAATTTATCTCTCCCTTTCTCCTTCTCCCAATAAATTCCTTTCTCACCTCTTAATTTTATTTTTTAGATATCATCCCTTCACATTCAACTCATCCTGTGGCCTCTGTCTATGTATACATGAACATACATATTCCCACACTGACATACATATTTATATACACATATACCCTCTAATATATACATATATGTATATATACATGTGAGTGTGTGTGTATATATTCCTTCACCTATCCTCATACTGAGAAAAGTCTTTCGAGTTACAATTATCATTTTTCCACGTAGGAATGTAAATAGTTCAACTTTAATAAGTTCCTTATGATTTCTTTTTCCTGTTTACCTTCTCATGCTTCTCTTGCTTCTTGTATTTGAAAGTCAAATTTTCTGTTCAGCTCTGATTTTTTCATCAAGAATGCTTGAAAATCCTCTATTTCAATGAATGACCTTATTTTTCCCTGTAGCATTATACTCAGTTTTGCTGGGTAGGTTATTCTTGGTTTTAGTGCTAGATCCTTTAACCACCAGAATATCATATTCCAAGCCCTTTGATTCCTTAATATAGAGTTGCTAGGTCTTATGTTATCCTGATTGTGTTTCCACAATAGTCAAATTGTTTCTTCCTGGCTACTTGTAATATTTTCTCCTTGAACTGAGAACTCTGGAATTTGGCTATCGTATTCCTAGGAGTTTTCCTTTTGGGATCTTTTTTAAAGAGGCAATTGGTGAATTCTTTCGATTTCTATTTTGCCCTCTGGTTCTATCATATCAGGGCAATAATTTTGCTTGATAATTTATTGAAAGATGGTGTCTAGGCTCCTTTTTTGATCGTGGTTTTCAGGTAGTCCAATAATTTTTAAATTCTCTCTCCTTGATCTATTTTCCAGGTCAGTGTTTTTTCCAATGAGATATTTCACATTGCCTTCTATTTTCTCATTTATTTGGATCCGTTTTATAGTATCTTGATTTCTCATAAAGTCATTAGTTTCTACTTGCTCCAATCTAATTTTGAAGGAGTTATTCTCTTAAGTGAGTTTTTGAAAATCCTTTTCTGTCTGGCAAAGTTGGCTTTTTAAGGCATTCTCCTCATTGGCTTTTTGGGCCTCTTTTGCCATTTGAGTTAGTCTATTTTTTGAGATGTTATTTTGTTCAGTGCGATTTTGGGTCTCCTTTAGCAGGATGTTGACTCACTTTTCATGATTTTCTGGCATCATTCTCATTTCTTTTCCTAATTTTTCCTCTATTCCTCTTACTTGATTTTTGTTTGTTTTTTTTTTTTTGGTTTGGTTTTTTTTTGTCTTTTGGAAGGCAATTGGGGTTAAGTAACTTGCCCAAGGTTCCACGGCTAGTTTGTGTGTGTGTTTGTGTGTGTGTGTGTGTGTGTGTGTTAAGTGTCTGTGAGGCCAGAACCGAAGTTGTGTCCTCCTGACTCCAGGGTCAGCACTTTACTCACTGCACCACCTAGCCTCCCCTCTTACTTGAGTTTCAAAATCCTTCTTGAGTTCCTCCATGGTCTATAACCAATTCATATTTTTCTTGCAGGCTTTTGATGCAGGAGTTCTGACTTCACTGCCTTCCTCCCACTCCATGCCTTGATTGTCCCCAAAAAAGGATTCTGTGGTCTTTTTGTGCTTCCATTATTTGCTCATATTGCCAGCCAATTACTTAACTTTTGAGTTCTTTGCCACAGTAGAACTCTGCTTCCAGAATGGAGGGGTTTTTGCAGCTGCTGGAGCTATTAGGAGGGTGCTCTCTCTACAAGCTCTGGCTTACTGGTCACACACACTAGGACCACCACCCAAGACTGTGATCCAGATCCAAGCAGGCTAACTCAAGAGCAATTCCTCTGTGGATGGTAGCTTGGTTACCCTACAATCTGCAGGCCAGGAGCTCTGGAAGCAGCCACAGGGCTGAACTGCACAGCTCTCACACCTGTGCCCCTACTTGCCCTGGGGACAGGGGCCAGACAGGGTTCTTCAGTACCTCCCTGTTCCAAAGGAGTTTTGCACTGACCTTTTACTTTGTCTTTGGCATTTATGGGTTGAGAAGTCTGGATACCACCACAGCTACTGATGATTTACTCTCCTCAAGTCTGCTATGACAGCCTCTGCTTGGGGCTGCCCTGGCGCTGAAACCATGGGGCTCACACCAGACTGCGCTGGGGTCCCAGCTCGGTGCGATAGACCCTAACTCTCTGCCTGCCAGGTTTCCTTCAGCAGGAGATTTGTTTCTCTCTGTCACTTTGTGGGTTCTGTAGCTCTAAAGTTTGTTTAGAGTAATTTTTTACATGTATTGGAAGTGGTTGGAGTGGGAGCCCATGCCAAGTTTGTGCTTCTACTCTACCATCTTTGCCCCACCCCCAAATGACTGTTTTCAAAATAATGGGCTGCTAAGTTGCATTCAATTTAAAAATTGATGCCTATATGAAATCACAGACAATATTAACAAAAGGTAACCATTGGGGTCATACATTATAAGGTGGCACAGGAATGGGTTTATAAAATTGATTTTTTTTAAGTTTGAAGACAGGAAGAATTAGAGAGGGATCAGTCCATTCATGAATCTAGGAAAGCTAGGATCAAAGATAATAGAATTAAGGGCTAGAAAAGACCTTCCCAACAATCACCAAGTATTGACAAGTGCTTACTACCAGCCAAGGAATTGTGTAGACTTCTAGACACCCCTAGATTGAGATGCAAAGACAAATATGAAACAGTCCCTCCTCTAAGGAACTTGCATCATCTCAGGAGAGATAACACATTCATATTTAAGGAAATAGAGAATGAATATGAAATAAAGGTAAGATAGTGAAATCCAAGGTAGTGATGGAGGGAGGGCACCAGTAGTTGTGGGGACCAGCCAAGGCTTCATGTGAAAGGTTGCAATTGAGCTGTGTTTTGAAGGAAAGTAGGTATTCAAAGAGGTAGAGAAGAGGAGAGAACATTCTAGGCAAAGAAAGGGAGATGGATGGTGTAGTGTTGTGTGTGAGGAACACAGAGAAGGTTCCTTTTTCCGAGAACATGCTCTCCTTCCTCATCTCTTCCTGCTGGCTCCCCTGGCTTCCTTTACATCCCAACTACAATCCCACCCTCTATAGAAAGCCTTGCTTAAAACCTCTTAAGACTAGTGCCTCTCCTCTTTTAGCTATTTCCCTTTTTTATCTTGTATACAGCTTGCGTTTTTTATATTTATTTGCATATTGTCTCCCCCATTAGACTGTGAGCTCCCTGAAGGCAAGGACTGTCTTTTGCCTCTTTTTTGTATCCCCAGTGTTTAACACAGTGCCTGACACATAGTAGGTGTTTAGTAAATGTTTCTTAACTAACTGCACCATAAAGAGCAGGACAGGAAGTAATGTCTAGTGAGGCTGGAAAGATAGATTAAGACCTAGGAGTGTTTGAGGAGGCAATCTCCCAGAGAAGATAGAAGGAGATGAAACCAGGGGTGTATGTGAAGGGATTGTCCTTGGCAAGAAAGGTTATCTCATTATCTGAGAATAGAGGAGAAAAGAAAAAAATCTTTCCCAACATCAGAGTCTCTTCCAATGAGTCCTATCTTCTCATTATGTGGCCAAAGTATTTAAACTTCAGCTTCAGTATTTGACCTTCCACTGAATAGTCTGAATTTCTTTAAGTATTGACTGATTTGATCTCCTTGCTTTCCAAGGGACTCTCAAAAGTCTTCTCCAGTACTATGATTTGAAAACTTCAATTTTCCAGTGCTCAGCTTTCTTTATACTCCAAGAACTCGCATAGATATGGAAAAATTATACTTTGGCCATACAGAATGGGATAGGGAGTTGTAAAAGAATCACCTGGATAGAGTTCATCTTCCTGAGTTCAAATCTGACTTCAGACACTAATTAGCTGTGTGATCCTGGGCAAGTCACTTAACCCGGTTTGCCTTAGTTCCTTATACATAACAGAATCAGAACCTGGCCCTTCAGATTCTGAATTCAGCTCTCCACGATACCATGCACCAGACAGGAAGAAATAGGAGAGAAGCAAGCCAAAGTAAGAGCAGAGGGATGAAAGGGCAAAGGGGGTGAGAACAGCTATGAATATTTAATTTGGAAGTTAGAATATGAGGGGAAAAAACTTCCCCCAAGAAAGGGTCACTAATTCCTACTCCATACTTCTACCTTGGTCATGTCTCCTAGAGCTGTTTGTAGACTGCTCTTCAGAGGGAGGCTGGTGTTTGGAGTATGCCTCTCAGAAGTCCATTTCAAAGCTCTGCCTGGTAATCATTTGTGACTGGAAGTCTTAGTGATGAACACCCCTTTGAATTTTGTGTGTGAAGAGGTGCCATGTGCTTAAGGCAAAGCAAAGCAGAGGCCTGTGAAGGGAGGATATATATAATCTGTTCCCAGGCTCTCAATTCAGCTTTTACTCTCTAATCAGATTGCATGGCCAGACAGACTTTGCTCAGTTTGTGGGTCCCCATCTTGACCTTCCCTTTTTAGTTCTTCATATTAAAACAGCTCATAAAAGAGATAAATGGGGGAATAGGGGTGGGGAAGGCTGTGTTTGAAAGTCGAAAAGTAGATGAAACAAGGGCTTCATAAAATCTTTAAGAAAGCTCCATTAAAAAAGGAGAAAAAAATTCATGCAATGGCTCAGAGGAATTAACCAGGGGAAGTCCAATCAAAGGTAATTTACTTAAGGGATTTGAATGTGGCAGCAAAGGTATGAATCTGCCCCTTTATCAAGGAAAATTTAATCAGTATTTTCCAAGTCTCCTGTCTTGGGACTTGAGATGTAGTAATTTTTTTTGTTGTTTTAGACACATGCCCCATTTGAGAATCAATATGAAGTGAAATCAAAAGACTCATTAATCATAATGTTACCTCTCTGACATCAGACAAAAGGTCTGCTACCTGGGTACAATTGTACCCAGAATATCTGTTGACATTTTAGAAATATTTTAAATTTGAAGATGCCATTTAATGCAAAAGTACAGCTGAATCAGGAGGTGGCCTAGAAGCCAACATGATTCAGTGAAACTTTGGTGGTGTCAGAGGGTCTATATTCAGATATCACCTCTGATGCCTACTAACTATGGAAACTTCAGTGAGTCACAAAATCCTCATACCTCGGTCCCTTCATCTGTAAAGTGAGGGAGTAAGATTAGATGGCCTCTAAGTTCCCTTCCAGTTCTAGATCTATCTTGCTGTAATATTAAGAGTCCTGGATTTAAAGTCTAGCCTTTTCACTTTGGGGAAGTCATTCAGTTTCTTTGGCCCTCAGGTTTTTTTTTTCTTTCCATTAGAGAAATGAGGGGTCTAGACTACATGGTGTGTAAAACTCCTTCTGTTTTTAGATCTATGAACCTTCATTTTACAGTTGGAGAAACTGAGGCTGATAGCAATAGAATGACTTACCCAAGGTAAAATCAATATTATTAGAAGAACTGAAGTTTGAACCTATATTCTCTGACTCAAAACCAGTGCTCTCTTCAACCAGTGACATTTAATTAGCTTTTCAGTCAGGGACCAATGAATCAGTAGAAGCTCTGAGGATGCCCCTATATTATCTAAAATATAAACTCACTGAACATCCTGAAATACTTTGAAAAAAAACACACCTGAAGGATATATAAACAGGGTCTATACAAGTCAGATGTTTTCTTTTTGTTTTTAATGTATGCTTCAATCTGTATTCAGACACCATCAGTTCTTTCTCTGGGGATGGATACCATTTTTTACCCTAAGTCCTTCAGAGTTGTCTTGGATTATTGTATTGCTGAAAATAGTTAAGTCATTCACAGGTGATCATCTTACATATTAATATTGCTGTTACTTTGTATGTAGTATGTTTGACTTTGCATCATCCTGTGCAATTTTTTCCAGGGCTTTCTGAGAGTATCCTGCTCATTATTTCTTATGGTACAATAGTGTTCCTTCAAAATCAAGTACCACAACTTGTTCAACCATTCCCCAATTGATGGGCATCACCTTGATTTCTAATTCTTTTTTTCTATTAATGAATTGATTTTTAGTTTTCAACATTTACTTCCACAAGATTTTGAGTTCCAAAATTTCTTCCCCTCTCTCCCCTCTCTCCACCCCAAGGTGACATGCATTATGATTACCCCTTCCCCCAATCTGTCCTCCTTTCTATCACCCCTCCTTTCTCTTATTCCTTTCCTTTCTATTTTCCTGTAGGGCAAGATAGATTTCTATACCCCACTGCCTATATATCTTATTTACTAATTGCATATAAAAACAATTTTTAACTTTCATTTTTAAAATTTTGAGTTCCACATTCTCTCTCTTCCTCTATCCCCACCCACCCTCATTGAGAAGGCAAGCAATTCAATACAGGTTATACATGCATGATTATGCAAAACACTTCCATAATGGTCATGTTGTGAAAGACTAACTATATTTCCCTCCATCCTATCCAGTTCCCCATTTATTCTATTCTCTCTTTTCCCCTTGTCCCTTCTCAAAAGTGTTTTCTTCTGATTACCTCCTTCTCCCATTTGCCCTCCCTTCTCATTCCCTCTTCTTATGCACTTCCCCCGCTACATTTCTATAGGGTAAGATACCCAACTGAGGGCATGTTATTCCCTCCTTAAGTCAAATCCAATGAAGGTAAGTTTCACTCATTCCCTCTCACCTCCCCCCTCTCTTTCCCTCCAATGTACATTCCTCTCTCACCCCTAAATCTTATTTTTTAGACATCATCCCTGCATATTCAACTAACCCTGTACCCTGTGTGTATATATACATATATGTACATATGCTTATATACATATGTATGTGTATTCCCTCCAACTACCCTAAGACTGAGAAAGGTCTCATGAGTTACAAATATCATCTTTCCATGTAGAAATGTAAACAGTTCAACTTTAATAAGTCCCTTATGATTTATCTTTCTTGTTTACATTCTCATGCTTCTCTTGCTTCTTGTATTTGAAAGTCAAATTTTCTGTTCAGCTCTGATCTTTTTCATCAAGAATGCTTGAAAGTCCTCTTTTTCATTGCATGTCCGTTTTCTCCCTGAAGTATTATACTCAGTTTTGCTGGGTAGGTGATTCTTGGCTTTAATCCTAGCTCCTTTGACCTCTGGAATATCATATTCCAAGCCCTCTGATCCTTTAATGTAGAGGCTGCTAAATCTTGTGTTATGCTGATTGTGTTTCCACAATACTTGAATTGTTTCTTTCTGGCTGCTTGAAATATTTTCTCTTTGACCTGAGAATTCTGGCATTCAGCTGCAATATTCCTAGGAGTTTTATTTTTGGGATCTCTTTCGGGGGTGATTGGTAGATTCTTTCAATTACTATTTTAACCTCTGGTTCTAGAATATCAGGGCAGTTTTTCTTGATTATTTCTTGAAAGATGATGCCTAGGTTCTTTTATTTTTTGATCATGGCTTTCAGATAGTCCAATAATTTTTAAATTATCTTTCCTGGATCTATTTTCCAGGTGAGTTGTTTGCCTGAAATATTCCACAGTGTCTTCTATTTTTTCTTTCTTTTGGTTCTGTTTTATAATTTCTTGATTTCTCATAAAGTCATTAGCTTCCATTTGCTCCATTCTAATTTTTAAGAAATTATTTTCTTCAGTGAGCTTTTGGACCTCCTTTTCCAATTGGCCAATTCTGCTTTTTAAGGGATTCTTCTCCACATTGACTTTTTGAACCTCTTTCACCATTTTATTTAATCTATTTTTAAGGTGTTGTTTTCTTCAGCAGTTTTTGATCAGACAGATCAAAGGAGAGGTTTCTACTCCTCTTAAGCACTCTTTTCCACCTTGGAACTGTGAGGGGGAATTCCCTCTCCATAGGAACCACAAGCTCCACCAGGCCAGCACTCCTCCTTGCCCTAGTTATGCCACCCAGGACTACAACCCAAATCTAAGCATGGGCAAAGCAAGAGAATCCTGCCTCAGCACCAGCAAAGAAATCCCCACAATCTCCCTCTGATCTGCTTTTCAATCCCCCCCACCACCACCATCTGTGGACTAAGAGCTCTGGAAGCAGCTAATGCCACTGCCACAGCAGCCATACCAGGGCTGGAGCCAGACTGCACTATTCTCTCACCCAGGTGTGACAGACCTTTCCTACTGACCTTTTTTTTTTATTAGATGCTTAATTAACTTCTAGTTTACCTCATTCACTTCCATAAGATTTTGAGTTACAAATTTTCTCCCAATTTTTCCCCTACTTACCACCCCAAAATAGCAATCCCACTGGATGTACCTGTAATGTAATGCCAAGGAAAGGCAACTTCCCAAGGTTCAGAATACCAGCACAGGTGCTCTCCATTTTATTCAGTGACAAACCAAGAACAGAGAAGGTCAAAACATGACATCATTCAAAATACAGCATTTACTAAGTGTGATTAAATAATCTCCAAGTACTACCCCACCCCAGGACCTTTCAATCATTCAATCAATTACAAAGTCCCTGTACTAAATACTACTCCACCCCTAGGCTGTACCTCCATTTAGTCTACCATAAAGCCCCTCTTCTCAAATGGAGATTAGTTTCCAAACATAAGTAAAGTACATTCATTTGTTCAACCATAGAACACAAAAAGGTCAAAAGTTCCCCACCCCTGGATCACAATTGATGCTACCCCAGAGTTACATCAAGTTTAAGCACAGCACTTAATACCCAAATGGAGGTCTTTTCTTCATCTTGACAGGAGGCAAGTTCTCAGCAATCTTAGTTCCTGGGGAGACAAGGCTTAGCAAGGCCACAAGATACATTGCCAGTCTCTTCATTAATTCATCCTCTGTCTGCAGAACAGTCCTAGAACCCCTGAAAACACTAGCAAAACCCTCTCCCAGGATTTCTGTAAACACACAACAAGAAAATCCTTCTTCAGGGCTTCTGAACCAACAGAAAGGTTCCCAGACCCCTGCAACAACAGCACTGTCCTTCACCAGTGGACAGTATTCACTCTGTCTGCAGGACAGTCTCCAGACCCCTGCAACAACAGCACTGTCCTTCACCAGTGGACAATATTCACTCTCTGTCTGCAGGACAGTCTCAGTAGCTCTGAACCAACAGAAAGGTTCCCAGACCCCTGCAACAACAGCACTGTCCTTCACCAGTGGACAGTATTCACTCTCTGTCTGCAGGACAGTCTCAGGAGCTCTTAGCCAATAGCCAGGTTCCAGGACTTCTTCAACAACAGGACTGTCTTTTACCAGTGGACAAATCTGGCAAAACAACATCAAAACAGACAGACAAAGTACCAGCAAAACAGCCATGTCTCCTCAGTCCTTGGCAGCTCCGGGGGCAGGTCTCAAAAGTCCAGGGCAATTCAAAGTGGCCCTCAGCAATCCTTCTCAGGCTCTCTCTCTGCCTCCACGAGGGTGCTGCTTCCCAAAAATAGTTCTTCTGCCTCTCTATTGTCTCTCCAAATCTACGTCACCAGCTCCTCCCAGTTCAGGACTCTCTTTTTACATCAACAAGTCCATCCCACAGGTGGGATTAACAAACTCTGGGTTTTAACACAATCAATTTGAAAACCAAGCCAATACAGGGGAATCTTTATATTCCATTACTATCACAATACCCTCCCCCAATCTTCTCTCTCCCATATCTTCCCCCATCTCCCTTCAACTTTTCAGTAAGGCATGGTGGATCTCTATTCCCCAGTGCCTGTATATCTTATTTCCCATTTGCATGTAAAATAATATTGATAATATATATATGTATACATAGTAAAAATTTGACTTTAAAATTTTGAATTCCAGATTCATTCCCTTCCTCCCTTGTCACCCACCCTTACTGGGAAAATAAGCAATTCAATATAGGTTGTACATGTGTACCTATGCAAAACATTTCCATAGTGGATATATTGTAAAAGACTGACTATATTTCCCTCCCTCCTGTCTCACCTCCCACTTCTTCTATTCTCTACTTTGATCCTTTCCTTTTTCAAAAGTGGGAGCTTCCAACTTCCCTCCCCCCCAGCCTGCTCTCCCTTCCATCATCCCCCCTCTCATCCCCTTCCCCCCTACTCTCCTTTAGGATGAGATACATTATTTAGTGTGTATATCATTCCCTCCCTAAGCCAAATTCAATGAGAATAAGGTTGACCCATTCCCTTTTGATTTCCTATTCTTCCCCTCCATTGTGACCATTTTCCTTTACCTCTTCTATATGAGATAGTTTACCCCATTCTGTCTCTCCCCATCTCCTCTCATTATATTCCTCTCTCACTTCTTAATTTCACCTTTAGGTATCATCCCTTCCCATTAAAATGGTCCTGTGCCCTCTATGTATACCTGTACACATATATACACACATTCACATATATATTCATATGCCTATATACCTTCCTATATAGACATATATATGTATGTGTATATATGCATTTCTATTCCCTTCAACTATTCTCATACTAAGGAAAGTTTCATAAGCTACAATTATCATTTTTCCATGTAGGAATATAAATAGTTCAACTTTGATAAGTTCCTTATGATTTCTTTTCCCTGTTTACCTTCTCATGCTTCTCTTGCTTCTTGTATCTGAATGTCAAATTTTCTATTCTACTCTGGTTTTTTCAGCAAGAATGCTGGAAAGTCCTCTATTCCATTGAATGATCATATTTTCCCCTGAAACATGATACTCAGTTTTGCTGCATAGGTGATTCTTGGTTTTAATCCCAGCTCCTTTCCCCTCCAGAATATAATATTCCCAGCCCTTCGATACTTGAGTGTAGAAGCTGCAAGATCCTGTGTTATCCTGATTATGTTTCCACAATATTCAAATTGTTTCTTCCTGTCTGCTTGTAATATTTTCTCTTTTATCTGGGAATTCTGGACCTGGCTACAATATTCCTAGGAGTTTTCTTTTTGGAATCTTTTTCAAAAGGTGATTGGTAGATTCTTTCAACCTCTCTTTCTCCCTCTTTGTCCTAAAACATCAGGGCAATTTTCCTTGAGAGTTTCTTGAAGGATGATTTCTAGGTTCTTTTTTTGATCATGGCTTTCAGGTAGTCCAATAAT
Organism: Petaurus breviceps papuanus; assembly: GCF_028583685.1. Lineage (NCBI taxonomy): Eukaryota > Metazoa > Chordata > Mammalia > Diprotodontia > Petauridae > Petaurus > Petaurus breviceps. The sequence goes on along the minus strand of NW_027185754.1, from coordinate 12,698,457 downwards.
TTTTAAATGATCTCTCTTGGATCTATTTTCCAGGTCAGTGGTTTTCCCAATGAGATATTTCACATTGCCTTCTATTTTTTCATTTGTTTGGATCTGGTTAATAGTATCTTAATTTCTCACAAAGTCACTAGCTTCCTTTTGCTCCAATCTAATTCTTGAAGGAATGATTCTCTTGAGTGAGTTTTTGAGATTCTTTTCCCACCTGGCAAATTTCACTTTTTAAGGCATTCTTCTCCTCATTGCCTTTTTGAGCCTCTTTTGCAGTTTGAATTAGTCTGTTTTTAAGGTGTTATTTTCTTCAGTCAAGTTGATGACTCTCATTTCATAATTTTCTTGCATTGTTCTCATTTCTCTTCCCAATTATTCCTCCACTTCTCTTATCTGGTTTTCAGAATCCTTTTTAAGCCCCTCTATGGCCTGTAAACAGTTTGTATTTTTCTTGGAAGCTTTTGGTGCAGGAGTTCTGACTTCACTGTCTTCTTCCTGTTCCATGCTTAGATCCTTTTTGTCCCCAAAATAGAAGTCTAATGTTGGATTCCTTTGTTTCCTTTGCTTCCCTCATTTACTCATGTTGCCACTCAATAACTTGACTTTTGGGCTTTTTGCCACAGTAGGACTCTACTACCAGACAGGGGAGCTTCGTACCAAATGCTGGGGTTTTCTCAGCTGCCGAAGGTATTAGTTGGGTGCCCTCTCTGAAGCCTCCACAAGCTCTGGTAAGCTGATCACACACCCCAGGACCTCCACTCTAGACTGCAATACAGATCCAAGCAGGTTAAAGCAAGAGTGATTACCCCTCAGACTGGTTGCTTGGTCTGCCTACAATCTGCAGGCCAGGAGCTGAAACTTCCACTTGGCAGTGGCTGCACAGCTGTGTTGCCTCATCAGCTTCTCCCTCCAGGGGATAGAGGTTGACTGCACTCCCAAACTACTGGATCCCAAAGTCCACATTGCACAGATCTCTCATTTTTTCCTTAGCATCTATGGGTTGATAATTACGGAAACTGCCAAAGCTGCTGGTGATCTGAAGTACCTCCAGCTGGTGGTTGGTCAGGCTCACCCTGAGGCTAAAACCTCCAGCTCCTGCAGGGCTGGGGTCAGCTCCCAGAGCGCTGGGTTGGCTGCTCCCTGCCTGCCTGCTGGGCTGTCCTCAGTGGGAGGTTAGCTTCTCTGTGTCATTTTGTGGGTTTTGTAGCTCCAAAATTTGTTCAGAGTCACCTTTTACATGAATTGGAGGTGGTGGGAGCCGGAGTCCAGCGTAAGTCCTGTTTCTACTCTGCCATCTTGACTCCACCCCGATCCTACTGACCTTCTAAGGTGTCTTTGGCATTTGTGGGTTGAGAAGTCTGGAAACTACCACAGCTGCCAGTGATTCAGTCCCATGAAGCCTACTCCAGGTTTGCTGAGGTCCTGGTTTGTGCCAGGGAGGCCCACATTTGACTGTGCTTCTTTCCCAGCCCGGTGCAATAGACCTTTCCTGTCAACCTTTCAGGTTATCTTGGGCTAGAAATTTGTTCCACTCTGTCATTTTGTGGGTTCTGCTGCTCTAGAATTTGTTTAGAGTCATTTCCATAGGTATTTGTAGATATTTGGGGGAGAGCTCAAGCAAGTCTTACTTTTACTCTGCCATCTTGGCTCCACTCCCCACCCCTGTTAGATATTTTTTTAAAAAGAGAGAGATTTGAGTATAGAATTTTCTTCTTCCTTCTCTGAATTTTGTCTAACTGAATCATATCTACAATGATCATGCTCTCCAATTTTTCTGTTAAGAATGCTCAGTTTGTATATGCTATTATGATTAACAATGAAAGCATTCATTTGGAGACCTGAAATGTTCCCCTAAACTAATTTAACTTTATTCAAATCTCTTCTGGACAGTAATATACATACATACACGCAAGAGACAGAGGATGATAAAGCCATTTTAAAGACTGTATCATGCTATTAGAAGAACTATTTTAATATACAGGGACATATGTGGAAGGAGGCAAGCTTAATTTTATCAGTTTTCCTTATTATTTAGAACTGTGTCTACCTAACGCCAAAAATACCAGGATGAAAAATGAAATAATTCAGTAAGATAGGTAGATGTTTGTCATTGCATAGACACATGTCTACCAGCTAACACACAGGAAAAGTGGTCTCAGTAGAAAAGAGCTGCAAAAGGTAAAAAATATTCTTTTATTTCTTTTTACCATGATTTTTTTTTATTTTGCTTGATACCAAAATTTCTGTATTCACTTAAAGGTTTCCTGTTCCTTATTTTTCTTTTATAATAAAACCAGAAAATAGGTAGATGCCAGCAGCACTTAGTAAGAGGGTTTTGACCTCCTCTGAGTACTTTTCTCCTCTATATGTATTCTATGAATATTCTCTAAACCACATAACAGGGCTGTAGCCATTACCATCAATGCATTATTATTTTAAAAATATATCTATACAGCATAACATAGCAAGCTACTTCAGGCATGATTTCACTACCAAAATAATCACACTAACTGCAAGCTCATTCCAATTATTCTACCCATCTTATTAACAAAATTCAACATTTATTCAACAAGTACTTATTAAGCACCTAGTTGTTTTCCTTTATTTATTATTTATAATTTATGGAATAAAATAGGCATTTCCATAACACAGTATAGTAAAAAAGATGATTGCACATGAAACTTTAAGTCTATTATGTAGAACTTGCTAATCCTTTTAAATATATAATAAGGTTATCATGTAAATTTCTTTTTTTCTTTTTATTCTTTCCCTCCCCTCTCCCCTAACAATGGCTACCATTAGACACAAATAGGTGTATATGTATGCACACATATGTAAAATTGTTCTGCAAATACTTCTACTTATCAGTTTTTTTTCTCTGGATGCAGATGTCATCTTTCTTTATATGTCCTGTATAGTCAATTTATAATAGTTAAAATGACTTATTTGCTCCATCATTCTTAAAACAATATCGCTGTAACTGTATACAATGTTCTCTTAGTTCTGCTCATTTCACTCTTTATTATTTCATTCAAGTCTTTATGTGTTTTTCTAAAATCATTGAGTTCAACATTTCTATATAGCACAGTAGAATTCTTTCATAATCATACAGCACAACTTGTTTAGGCATTCTCCAATTGATGGGCATCCCTAAAATTTCTTTACTACCAGGTTTTTGCTACCACAAAGAGAGCTGCATTAATATTGTAGAACATATATATTCTTTTCCTTTTTTCCCAGTTATCTTTGGAAATAGACCTAGACCTGGTAGAGGTAGTGGGCTCTATAAAGTTATAGGGGAGACACAAATTTAAATAAGATAAAATCTTAATCAGATCAGATCAGTCAAGGAATCATGGTACCATTGGCCCAAAAGGTAGTACCAGATCAATCTGATTATATTCTAGAGGATCACAATGTAGATGTATTCATATAATTCCTAAAATGGAGATCATCCAGGCCAGTGGATTATGTCAATAGCTAAAGTATATAATTTTCATTCCAATGTAATTGTCCCTCACTCTTTTATATCAAAGTAGGAAGCAATATGATATAGGAGAGTCAGTCAGTCAGTCAGTAAGAATTTATTACGATCCTACCATGTGCTAGGCACTGTGCTAAGAGCTGGAAATACAAAGAAAGGAAAAATGTAGTGCCTGCCCTTAAAGAACTCCCAGTGTAATGATGGAGACAGCATGTAAATAACTACATGCAAGATAAATTGGAGGTAATCAGCAGAGAAATGGCACTCTCGTTAAGGGGACTAGGAAACTTTCTGTAGAGGAGGGGAAATCAGCTGGCACTGGAAAGACTGGAGAATCTATGGTTACCTTAAAATCCCTCTATATCTTCACTTATCATCAACTTGTTTAGTACCACTTCAGAGGAGAAGGTAACTTCCTCCTTGTGAAGAACCATTTTTCTATCTCTTCTGAGAGCTTGTGCCATTCCTCCTCTCTCTCATCTTCACTCTTTCTACCTACTTCCTTTTTTCCCATTACCACAAATTCATATTTCCATTATCCTAAGTAATGCTCCTTTGTTCCTTAATCAACCATATACCTCTCCTCCCTTTTACTGCTTAACTCCTAAAAAGGATTATTTATTCTTATTCTTATTATTTTTGCCTTTTTTTTGGAGGGCAGTTGGGGTTAAGTAACTTGCCCAAGGTTACATGGCTAGTATTTTTGTGTGGGTGTTGTGTCTCAGGCCAGAACCAAACTCGGGTCCTCCTGACTCTAGGGCTGGCACTTTTACTCACTGTGCCACCTAGCCACCCCTAAGGATTATTTATTCTTAAGGCATCTATTTCCTCACTGTAAACTTATTCAACTACCTGTATATAACACTATTAAAACTTCCTTCAAAGACTGACAGGAGTTTCTTTTTCAAAAGTAATTATTTCCATCATGAACTTGACAGTCATGAACAAATATAAGCACTCCATATATAAATGATAGAAAAAAGAGACTGATACATGAAACAAGAATTTGCCATTTTCAAATTTTTTAAAAGTGTACATGGTGGTAACAATACTGGATTTGTCTGTGTCTTCTTCTGTACTCTGTTCTTCTCTCTTAAGTGTATTTTAAATATTTCATTGATTTGCATCATCACTACCTTAGCATTCAACTCCATATGACCCCCTCCCAAAATAAAAGTCTTCCCTTATAACAAGTGTAGTCAAACAAAATGAATTCACACATTGTAAATGTACAAATCATTCTGTACCTTATGTTACTTCAATCACTTTGTGTTCCAGGCAAACTGGACTACTTACTGCTTCTTGAACTTGAGTAAATGCTGAGTTTATTGAACTATATAATATTTAAAATTTTGACTTCACTGGAATATTGTGAGAAAAAGAGCTTTATAAACCTTCCAGTGAGATGATGATGGAGGAAGAAGAAGAGGAAGAGGAGGAGGAGAGTCCTTGAAGTCAGAAAGGACTGAATTCAAGTACTCTCTCAGACATATATTGGTCATATATATCATCAGAGGCAAATCACTTGTCAGTTCCTTTGTTAACTCTCCAAGACTCTTAGTTTTCTTTCCTTATTTTTTGGAATCTGATGGGAATTTTCATTGGTAGAGTTTCCTCATCAAATATTCCTTATATAAAAATGAAATTGTAAGTCTGGTTCAAAAATTTTTTCAAATGAAACCTTTGTAGAAATTGTTATTATTAAGAGGTCAGTATTCTTGTTAACAAATGCTAAAAGTTTACAGGCATGTGGATGATTTATACTAACCTAATTACCCTTCTGGAAGTGAGATAGGAGAAAGCAGGAAATCTGGACTTCTGCTCAAGATGACTACTTAAACAAAGGCACACAGCTCTGCTCCCACATATCTACTCCATCATAAATCTGAAAATGACCACAATCAAGAAATCAAACATACTACAATAAGTGACTTCTACCTCAGACCTGCATAGAAATTTACCCAGAAGTCCACAGGAAAGGAGGAAACCAGCAAAGCCAATGCCAACACAGATGAACAGTCACTGCTTCACCAAAAGACCACATCTAGACCAGAGAGGGCACAAAACAATTCATACTTCTGAGCTCTGTGTCAGGAAGAAGCAAGAGTGGAGAGGCTCAAAGAGAAAACCCCACAGGGGTTAAGAACTCACACAGAAGATTTTGGAAGCAAGCAGAAGCAGTAGAGATCAGTGCAGGCACCATAGTACTCAGGCCAGACTATCCTGAGGCTCCAACATCTCTAGCACTCTGTTCCGAAATTCCACAGAAGGCTCCTAAGATCCAACATTATAAATATCAAAATTCCAGGTGGACATAGCACTAAGAGACAGAAATCACTACAAGAACCAGATCTCCAACAAGCAGAGTCAATCACCCCTCTCCCCCCCAAAAAAAAACACAATAGGGGGTAGAGTCTAAGGATGACAATTAAGTCCAGTTCAGGAATTAAAGCTAGAGAGATGTATAAACCAAAGAAGACACCAAAAACCATAAATAATAATTGCAAATCCAGATATGCCCAGAAATTCAGCCTAGAATTAAAAAATAACAGTGAAAAACGCATAGACTCAAAGGAAAAAATAGATTTTTCCACAAGAACTATAACAACTACTAGAAAAAATTAATAAAGATATTTTGAAATGATTTGAAGTTCAGGAAGAAAGAATTGGAAGGACAGCAAACAGTTTATTTAAAAAAGTGATAAATCTTACCCATGTAACACATTCCCTGAAAAGTAAAATAGAGAAAACAGATCTTGATTCAATGAGATGGCAAGAAATATTAGACTACAATCAAAAGATTAAAAAATTGAAAAAAATGTAAGGTATTTGATATAAAAAAGAAATGACCTGGAAAGCAGGTTAAAGAGAGATAATTTAATAATCAATGGACTCCCTGAAAGTCATGATTTTTTTTAAAGTCTGTACGCTATGTTCTAAGAAATCATAAATACAAATGATCCTGGGCAAGTTTAAGATAGAAATAACCCACCAATCACTTTCTGAAAAAGAAAAGTCCAAGAGTTGTTATAGCCCAAATCCAGAAGTCTTATAGCAAAGAAAAATACATATATAAGTACACAAAAAGAAAGCATTGAGGTACCAAGGAACCACAATCAGAATCACACAAGTCTTGGAATCTTCTACTTGATATTAGTAGATGATGGAGTACAATATTCCAAAGGACAAAAGACAGGCTTACAACCAGTGCTAACTTTTCCTGCTAAATTGGTATAATCTTACAGTGAGGAGAGAGGGAAGGAATGGAGCTTTAATGGAATACAGACCTTCAAGTATTTCTAATGAAAAGACCAGAGCTGAGTGGAAACATTAAAATTGAAACACAGGAATCAAGAAAAGCCTGGAAAGGTTAATTTATATTAACTATTAGCAAAAGCTGTATAATGATGTATTACTAACATTCTAATATGTGAAGAAACCTGTCCCTTCTAAATCTTAATGTCTTCAAATGTTATTAAGGGAGTTAAATAAGAAAAAAAGAGAACAAGATGGGTAGAATTGGTTGTGTTCTGAAGATTTAAAGAGGAAAAGAGAAGAAAAAGTTTTAAAAAAAAGACTTCTAGTATACAAGGAAGGAAGAAGGGGGTACATTTTTATTTCTCATAATTGGGGTATGGGAGAAAAAAGTATTCAAATATGGAGAAAGGAATAGTGGAAGTAAGCATCAAAGAAATATTACTCTTATCTAAACTAGATTGAACACACATATACATACACTGTGTTTGGTATAGAAATATATTAAACAGGGAAATAAAGTGGGAAGGAGGGTTAAGATAGAAGATAATACTGAAAAAATGCACAGTCATAAACGAAACAAACCTCCTCATCCTGAAGAGGGGATATTTAAAAGGGAGAAGCAAAAGAAATGTAAATTACTAGAACCTAAGGAGATACCCATCAACTGGGGAATGACTGAACAAATTGTGGTTTATTAATTTAATGGAATATCATTGCTTCATGAAAAATAACAAAAAAGCTGATTTCAGAGAATCCTGAATACTATGAACTGAAGCAAAGTAAGGTAAAAGGAATGAGATCAATTTATGCAAAAACAATAACATTTTTATTTTAAAATAACTTTGAAAGATTTAAGAACTTTAATCAGATCGATGACCAACCATGTCTTCAGAGGACTTGTAATGAAGTATGTCACTCATTTTCTGATAAAGAGGAGAGGGACTCAAGGTACAGAAACTTACATATTTGGACTTTTTATGTATTTTTTATTAATTATGTTTATTTGTTACAAGATTATTTCTGTCTGCTTTTAATTGAGGAGAGTATTGGAAGGAGAAGTAAATTAATATATTTACATATAATACATTAATGATATAATGTATTATAATGTTTAATTATATATAATTATACAATAATATCAGAAAAAGATGACCATTGAAATATTTTTTTGAAATCCACAAAAGAGATCAGAAGGGAATTCAGAAAGAAACACAAAGAGGTCAATTTTTTTTTTAAGCAATCGGGGTTAAGTAACTTGCTCAAGGTTACATGGCCAGTTATTTCTGGGTGTGGTGCTAAGTATCTGCACCCGGATTTGATCCTCAGGTCATCCCGACACTGGAGCTGGTGCTCTTACTCACTGAGCCACCTGGCCACCCCAAAGAGGTCAATTTTTAAAGTAATGTGTAGGATTCATTACATATTTTTTAAGTAAGTAGTATGAAATGGTGGCTAATGGTTTCATATAAAAGGCTCTTTTTATGTTCCGGTATATAGGTAGAAATGGTCATCCATCTTGTTTGTTTGTTTTGGTGTTTAACTTTAGAATTTTTTTCTTCATTCCTAGTCCAACTCCATTTCAACTCCATTCATTCCATTTCAGGATGACTCTGCCCTGAGACCTGCTCCACTGATTTGTGAATCACTCCCAAGGCTGCCATGTCTTGTGGGACTCTAGTCATGCTGCTCACTTCACTCCCAGATCAACCATCTCTGGACTCTTCTGTCTCCCCAAGTGGTCTAGCCCAGCCATTTCTCCTTCCCAGTTCCCCTTTATGTCTTGTCTTTCCCATTAGAACATAAGTTTCTTATAGGTAGAGACCATCTTGTTTTCTTATACTTGCATCCTCAGTTTTACCACAGTGCCTACTACATAGCAAGCACTTAATAAATGTTTTCTTTATCTATCTAAAGAGAGAAAAGGAAGAAACTCAACAACCTTTTTTCTTGCTCAAAATATATTTCTCCCCTATTATGGCTATGCCAGCCGAGATGTTCAAAGTTGTGTTCACAGATATTTGGGCAGGATACAAAAGTAGTTGTTAGACTGTGAGACTCTGTGTGAAAGATGGCCATCTCTTAGCCAACAAACCAAAGCAGATGTTTGTCAGAAAAGATATATTAGCTGTACTGTCCCTTACAAGATAAGAACTCAGATCCAAATCTTGAAAATTCCCACAGAAAAGGACAGCTTAAATTTTTCCTCCTTTCAGCAAAAAAAAAAAAGAAAGAAAAAAAAAAGTATTAACCTAAGCCAAGGCAACTATAGCAAACAGACATTAATTATTGATATATGGTCTTGAGCTGCTTTCTTGTAATTAGAGAAAAGGGCTCTAAACTGCCAAGTTCTTTCAGGAACATCATCTGCACAATTTCACAGGGGCTTGGTAATAATTTCTAGCTTTGGGAGTTTATTACGGTTGTGAAAACAAGTATGGGCTTCTGTGTATAGCACTAAAAGAAATAGTAGAATTATACAATCATAGAGTGCAATTGCTGGAAGGGACTCTGGAAAACATCTGGCCAAAGAGTTCCTAATCTTTTTTTATGTCATAGACCCCTTAGGCAATTTGGTGAAACCTAGGGCCTATTCTCAGAATAACGTTTTTCAAAAACATAAAATAAAGCACAAAGGATTTCAAAGGAAGCCAAAGGATAGTGAAAATAAAGATATAAATTTCCCGTTCGAGTTCACAGACCCCCTGAAACCTATCCATCAACCCCTTGGGAGTTTCTGGACCCCAGATGATCTAATTTCTAGTGAAACACCCACATTTTATAGGAAAGGAAACCAAAGCCCTGAGACAGTAAATAATTTGCCTGGTATCATAAGCTAGTAACTCAAAGATTCAACACTCGTACTCAGGGCTTCTAACTCCTAAGGAGGCATTCATTCAGGTAGCTGGCCTCACAAGGAATTTGGTAGACTTTCCCTCTCTGATATATTGTCTTTTAATTTAGCATTCATGGAGTTCTATGTGAAACTCTATTCATATCCCAGGAGTGCACTTTGTATTCTTAGCCTAACATTATGAAGAGAAGTATGAAATGTCAAACGTTTGCTTTTCTGGGGGTAGAGAGTGTTTTTCTTTCTTTTTTAAGTCTTATTTTTAAAAGTTTTATTGATGTTGTATTTTTTAAAAGTGGCACAGTTATATAAAATTCATAATACAGTGACCTTATCTGAAATTACATGCAGCTGTAGGAATCCCCCATCTCTCTTCTCTCTCTTTTTTAATTAACAAAAATCCATTTTCTTTCTCTTCTAGCCCCAACTCCATTGGGGAAAAGAGAAAAACAACAAATATGCATAGTCAAGTAAAATAAATTCCATTATTGGTTATATATAATAATATATATTTCATTTGCTCCCTAAATTTTTTACCTTTATAAGGGATAGCATGTTTCACATCAGTCCACTGGGTTTATGGATGGTCATTTATTGACCATAGTTCTTAAAGTTTTCAAAATATTTTGGTTTTTACACTATTGCTATTATAAAACTTGTTTCTACTAGTTTCATTCTTCATCAATTTATAAAAGTATTCAAAACTGTCCATTTTTATAATATTGATGTTATAGTATAGATATTTCTGGACCTGCTTACTTCACTCTGCATTAGTTCACATAAGTTTTTTGATGTCCTTTAAAATAATCTATTTTCTTATTTCTTGTAATATAATAATCACTTATAATAATCTTATAATAATCACACTATGCAGAGATCTGATGTAGAAATAGTAAAATATAAGCCCCTTGAAGGCAGGTATTATCTCACTTATATATTTGTATTTCGAGCATCTATCAGTACCAACATGTAGTGGGCACTTGAATGCTTGTTGATTGATTGCTGATTGATCATTACCTTACCCAGTAGCCTTCAATAGCTCCCTATTGTCTGGCATGAAAAAATTATAAACTCTTTATTCAAGCATTCAAGGCCCACAAAATATGACTCCAACCTATTTATCAAGCTTTAGTTCACATTACACATTTTCATGTACTCCACATTTCAGACCAATTGGACTACTCACTAGCCATTGATTTCCTTCTGTCCTCTCCTACCTTTCTGTTCGCTTCTATTTCTCCCATATGTAGAACACATTCTCCTCACATTTGTACCTGAAAAAATTCCTTCTCTTCCTCCAAGGCTCAGCTTAGGGGTCACCTCTGCCATGAAGCTTCTACTGATTGCAACCTGATAGAAGTGATCAATCCTCCCTCAAAACTCTCATGCCTGTCTGACCTCTCCAAGGTCACTAATCACACTATGATTGTACGTACTCTGATTTGTGTTTTTACTTCATCTGTCCAGTAGACAGTAGGTATGTGGAAGAGAAAATAGAGAAAGAAAAGAAGTGGAGACAAGAGAATGAGACAAGAAATCACATGGAAACAGGATGAGGTGCATATCATGTTTTCCTGTCTGCCACTGGAATTGTACTGAAAAAGCTTTCACTGAGCTTACTGGAGATAAACAGCTCATATCTTCAAATTTTTATTCAACTACAAAAAGCACTTATTTTATCCATTCATACAATAGCCCAAAGAACATTAAATATGGAAGAATAATAACAGGATGGCAGCTTCTGCCATGATTATTTCTACCTAAACCTCAATGAAAATGTGAGAATAAGATAATAATAACTGAAATATAGGGCTTTATGGTTCACAAAGTATTTTATATGCATTGCATTATTTGTGATGGTGACAAAGAACTTATGATTGTTTTGTATTTATCTCTCTAGAACCCAGCACAGTGCCTTACACATCATCCTAAGTGTTCAGTGAATGTTTGCTTCACTATGTCAGGGCCTTGTGAGTCTGTGGGTATGGACAGTTTCTCCATCAAATCGGGTTATAACTCATCTTACTGAAGAGTCTTCAAGGGTTACTAAGACAAAAAAGGAAATCTCTGTTGTATGGTCAGTCTGCCAATGAGTTTCTTCAAATTTAGTCAGTCTATTTCTTGAATGACAGACATACAGTTTGTCACTCGGTCCACACATGAAGCTTTTTGCAGTCTGATAAGGCCTATCAGGGCTTGTGCTCCTCTGTCCTGAACTTCAAGAACCAAGGCTAATTAATAAGTGTTTATTCAATTGAATTAAATGTCAGACTCCATGAGAATGAAAATTTGATTAAAGAAGAGGTCAATGTGTCCACTAAGAAGTCCTGGCTCATTAGGAAGCTCCAAATCAGTCAGGCTATGAAGTACCTACTGTGTACCGGGCAAGGTCTTCAGCTCTGGATTTTGTCACTGATATTAAAGGCTCTTTGGTGAATGAGATCTATTCTGAAACCTAAAAAAAAAGACAGTTTGACTTCATGAGACTCCTTCAGTATCTAGAGAGTTCTGGTTGGAAGCTAGTCAGTCAGAGAGAAAAGGCCTCAGAAATTCAGCAGGGACAATTGAACAAGAAAGTAAGGTAGGGACTGAGGGAACTCTCCATAGCCTGGAATTTTCTCCTTTGCTCACAGTGGGATTCCTTGGCCTCTAGTCTAAATCTGACTTCTGTATCCCAGCTTTAGAACTGGAAAGGACATTAGAAATCTTATTATCCAAAAAACCTCCTTTGATAGATTTGGAATTGAGACTTAGAGAGGCAAAAAGGCATAAATGAAGGTCATATGCAGAGGTTCCCAGACTTATTTGGCCTACTGCCTCCTTTAAAAAAAAATTACTCAGCCCCCTACCTGGAAATCTGCTTTCTTTAACCCTTTAGTGTTTTTTTTAATGTGAATCACTTCAAAAATATTAGATATATTTTTAAATGATGCATCTTAAATTTAGTAATTTATTGTAAATTTGTGGGGGTTTTCCTGCATTGAAATTTTGATGATGCAATATTGCATCATGTAACCATATAGTGTCATAATAAATAAGTCATTACATGCACATATTCCTGCCAGTGCATGCTGGACTTCCCAACAATGTGCAACATACCCACCTGCCAACAACACTTGCTTGTTAAGATCTGTCAGTAGAATTAACCACTGATGGGTTATAACTTGCATTTTGTGTGTTTATTTGGCAAATAATGCAATCACTACAACTTTAACTCTGTTACCCAACAGATGAAACATAAGTTTTTTATCTTCCCTTTGACCCAATAATACTATTTCTACAGCTGTATCCCAAAAAGATCATATAAATGGGAAAATAACCCGTATGTACAAAAATATTTATAGCAGCTCTTTTTGTGGTGGCAAAGAATTGGAAATCAAGGGGATGCCCATCAATTGGAGAATGGCTAAACAAGTTGTAGTATATGAATATAATGGAATAGTATTGTGCTATAAGAAATGAGGAGCAGAAGGATTTTATAAGAACCTGGAGAGACTTCTATAAACTGATGGTGAGTGAGGAGAGCAGAACCAGGAGAACATTGTACACAATTACAGACACATGGTACCTGTGATGACTAACTTTGATAGACTGAGCTCCTCTCAGCAACGCAAGATTATAAGACAATTCCAAAAGACTCATGATGGAAAGGGCTAGCCACATCCAGAGAAAGAACTACAGAGTCTGAATGCAGATTGAAGCAAACTACTTTCTCTCTCCCTTTTTTCTTTTGTTTTATTCCTCATTGTTCATTCCACTGGCTAGAATTCTTCTTTACAACTTGACTAACGTTTAATGTGAAGGTATTTGTGGAATCTATATCAGATTGCATGCCTCCATGGGAAGGGAGGGGGGAGGAAAAGAAGGGGGAGAAAATTTAGAACTCAAGGGATTGTGGAACTGAATATTGTAAACTAAAAGCAATTACATAATATTTTAAATTCTTATCTTTTCTTCTTCCCTTCTATCACCCCTTTATTTTTATTTAATGCTCCCCAATTGCACCGAAGGCTACTACTGCCCCTGGATCGTTCCAGCAATCCCCAGGTGGTGATATTGCCCATTTTGGGAACATCGGGTAATTTATAGGGAGTAAATAATAGACTCAGAATTTGAATTCGGATCCTCTGATTCTAAATCTAGTCCCTATTCCAAGTGTACCATGCCATGCAGGTCCCTTATTCTTTTTACTGGTGTACACACTCCTGATGTATTTATTTACCTTATTGCTGCCCTCATATGCTACCTTGAGCCTTCCCCAATCTTCCCTGCTTGACAGTATTTGTCACTCAGTCCCTCCATTGGGAATCCACTGTGTTTTGGGATTCAGAGCCGCCAGTAAACTAGCTGAGACCAGTTTTCCTTTTTGATATCTAGTCAGGGAGTTGAAATCTAGATATGAAAAACTTCTTGAAAGCAGAGACTGTTTCATCTTTATCTTTTGTATTTCAATTGCCTAGCACAATGCTTCATATTGTAGTTGGAACTTAACAAAGAAATGAGAACTAGATGCATGATCTCATTGATTCATTAGTTCCCTCTAATAATGCAGATCACAACTCATGGGTATTTGCCCATTCAATGCAACAAGCATCCAAGTCCTCCCAAAAGTTTACCCCAGAAGGGCCACCAAATGCTGAAGGCTTTACTCATGCTCTTTTGAGGATATTTGTCAAACATTCTGGCTATTCATCTTTCATTCTTCACCCTTGCAACATGACCAACCATCTTACAAAGGCAGCTAAGTAGCATGGTAGATAGAGTCCTGGGTCTGGAGTCAGAAAGATCCAAATTCAAATCTAGTCTCAGATACCAGTTACTAGCTGTGCAACTTTGAACAAGTCACATATCCTCTGTCCACCTCAGTTTCCTAAATTATAAAATTGGAATAATAATAGCAAGGTTATTGTGAGGATCAAATGAGAAAATATTGGTAAAGCATATGGCACAGAGTAAGTGCTTTAAAAATTCTCTTCCCCTTCCCTCTTCTCTTTCTATCATTATACATATATATACATATATATATATGTATGTATATATGTATGTATGTATGTATGTTCTTCTTTCGCATTCCTTCCCCACTCACAATTGTCACATGCCTTTCTACTGATTTTTGAGTGATGTTCATCTTTAATTCCTCAGAGGCAGTGGTGTTCTGTAAGACACACAAAAATGTTTGTACTGAAAAAACGAGCCCTTGTTGTTATGGTTAGCTTAGGAAAAGTAAAAGTGTGTGTATACCATGTTTCCCCGATAATAAGACCTATCCCGAAAATAAGCCCTCCCCTTACTGTGTAAGATTCCTCTAAAATAAGCCCTTCCCCGAAAATAAGCCCTATTGAGATTGCTACTGTAGTGAAGGTGATCCCCTGCGCTACACGCTACATTACGGTACCCTCTGTATGCACCGTCCTCCCCCCCCCCGAGTGAAACGCACTCCACACTCCGAGCTGCATCCAATCAGAGCTGCAGCAGTGAGCACGTCATCCTGTTCTTTATTGAATTCATTATTGAATAAAGGTACATTTTTTTGTTCACATTTACCTGTTTATTAAAATTGCTGTCAATGTTCATTAAAATAAGCTTTCCCTTAAAAATAAGCCCTCTGGTGTTTTTCTGTCCAAAAAAATTAATAAGACAGTGTCTTATTATTGGGGAAACATGGTATGTGCATATTTATATATACATATACACATACTATTGGACAAACTTCAAAAAGTGTCTATTCAATATATATTGAAATAATATGTGCGACACATAATAATTCACATTTCAAAAGCATTGTAAGGCTCATAAAACACTTCCCTTACAATAACGCTGAATGATAACTAGCACAATTTACAGATGATGCTGATGATGATAATTAGAATTTATAGGATGCTTTAAGGTTTGCAAAGCATTTCACAATTATTATCTCATTAGATCCTCACATCACAACCCTGGAAGGTTGTTGCTATTATTATCCCCATTTTACAGATGAGGAAACTAAGGCAGGGAGCATTTTAAATTATTTGTCCAGGATTACACTACCAGTGAGTATCTTCAGTCAGGTTTGAACTCAGGTTTTTTTGATTACAAGTCCAACACTCTCTCCATTGCACATTTTTCAAAGTCATGCAACTTGAAAATGTTGGTGCAGAACTAACACTCAGGCTTTATGGTTTCAAGTCCCATTACTCTTTCTACTATCACAATCCAGCAAACTATAAGATCTTAATGGGTGATAGAGATAATTGGTCAAAAACAAAACAAAACAAAACCGAAAGACCTTACAGTGGGGCGGGTAAGGAAGATTTCTCCTAGGCAGTAAGGCTTGAAGTATAAATAGGACTTGGATAATTGGCTAAAGGGGTGTGTCTCTTGAAAGTCAGACAAAAGGCCTGCTTATTACTTAAGGATCTAATTGCTCTCCTTCAGACCCTGTGCCTTAGGCAATGGTCTCTAATGTCAAACCAAAGCTATGGAAAGTAAAGGAATTGCATACTTTGGGTGTACTTTTGGCTTCTTTGAATATCCTTAGAATATTCTTCTAAATATTCTGATAGGTTAAATGGATGGGGCTTATAATTATTCTGTGTTTGGCAGTGTTGACTGGAGGTGTGAGGTTAATGGGATTTTTTGGAACTACCACTTAACAGATTCTGCTATTCCTTACTAATATTGTCCATTCAAGAAATCCATATATTTGTTCTGCCTTCTTAACCCATTCACTGTTGAAGGCAGGGGAAAGAAAGTAAAATATTGGATTTTATTTATTGTACCTTCTCCTATCTTTGAATGTCGAAATCCTATCAGATTCAGGAATTGATCCTATAAAAACTTCAGTAATTCTAGTCCCAGTTCTGCCACTAATTAGCTGCATGACTGCAGGCAAATAATTTACACTTCAATTTCTTCATATGTCAATTCGGGATAATGACACCTGCCTTACCTACCTCACAAATTCATCATGAGGATAAAATGAGATTATGTATATGAAAACACTTGGCTAAATTAAGACTTCTATGGTTTATGAAGGCTGTCCAATTCTCTCCCTGTGTTTCTCTATGTCTCTGTCTCTGTGTGTCTGTGTCTGTGTGTGTCTCATTCAAAGCTCTTCAAGAGAAAGGTTGCCCACATGCCTGCATCAATTATCTGATTTAAGTACTAAAATATAATCAAGAGCTATGCCATTACACCAAGAATCTATAACCAAAACTGGAAGGAACAAATTTCATAAGGTCTATGCCTACATCTTTATACTAGAAATTGCTAACAAGCCCAGTGTCTACAACCATCAACCTGGAAGGCAGACCCTATGGATAAGAAGCCTGGTGGCTGCTTTTGCAGGCCTGAGTCATACTAAAGACACAGAAAAAGAAAGTCCTTGAAAGCCTCAAAGTCCTTGACATTTATTGTCAAATGGTTCAATATCAGAAATTGATATGATTTTTTTCAAGGGAAATGACATTAAAGAGGCATGGTCATCTACTTTATTGCTGCATCCTAAGAACCATGGGACTTGTCCATCCAACTTGCAGCTGAAACCTTCCACATATGTTGTCTTTCCTCTTTGGAATGTGAGCTTTTTGAAAGCAGGGACAATATTAGTTTTTTATTAGCACAGTACCTTGTACACAGTAAGTGCTTAATAAATATGCATTCATTTATTCATTCATAGATAATAATAATACTCCCAAATCTATTAAGTTTCAATACTTTAGATATCTTGGGCAGGAGTGTCTAATAGAAAACCAAGGTTATCTACTACAACATCTTGTGGTTGAAACCTTATTAAATGTAATTTTTCTCAAAAAAATGGAAAAAGTAATAGATTATATAGAGACTGTCAAAAAAAAAGGACTTTCAGAGGAAATTCCTAGCCTAAAAACCGAGCTGAAATTAAAGATAAAATAATTATTAATCATAACAATAAAGATTTGAAGAGTGTAATTATTTCTGGAAGCAGGGAAAGCAGGGTTACAATGAATTGTCTCTCCTGGACCTAGATGGGCCTACCTTGATGTAAAACCACATGGACTTCCCAACTCTTAGCAAATAAAGTGAGATGGGGACATAGAGAGAGAGAAAAGAGGAAACATGAGGAACTAGATGGATACTAAAAGAGAGAGAGAGAGAGAGAGAGAGAGAAATTACTAGTTGCTTTTTGTAAAGAGGAGTCAGCTAGGTGGCGCAGTGGGTAGAGCACCGGCTCTGGAGTCAGGAGGACCTGGGTTCGGATCTGGCCTCAGACACTTGAAACAAAAATAAACTAGTCGTGTGACCTTGGGCAAGTCACTTAACCCCAATTGCCCTACCCTCCCCCCTCCAAAAAGCAAAAAATTTATAAAAATATATTTTAAAAAAAAAAGAGGAACAAAATAGAAGGCAGAGCCAAAAAGTCTCTGCTTGTCTACCCAACTTGAATAAGAAATCAAAGAATTTCTTGTACTTCTGCCTAACTGGAAGAAGAGAGAGAAATGAAGGAAAAGAGATGTCTCCTACTTTATTGCTCACCAGGAAAAAGTAAAACAGGGCCAAGAACCTTCTAGTTTCCTACCAAAGTAGAAGGAAATGGAATAAGGTGATTATGTGGTGATCTCAGAACTGTTTGAAAGTCCCACTTACTACTTCTCTTCTGTTCAGGTCCTTTGCTAAGCTAGAGTTCGGCTTGTTTCTAACCACTTGAGGACTAGAAGCAACATTTTCATTTCTGCATTCCACGTTCCACTATTTCTAAAGGTCAGTGGAGATCTTCACTAACTTTTCTGAGGAACAAGTAAATTTGGTATCAAGACAGTCCTGCCTTTTTAACAAACAGAAAGCTACCACTTCAATCTAGATAACATGACAATTGGATGTTTTAGTCAAGTGTTTTGGCTGCAGGTGAATATGTAAAAGATTGTTACTACATTCTCCCTTACTCCAAACTAATAAAGGCTAGCTGACTAATAATAATTGATCACTTATAATACAGCCAAGGCTTTTTAAGCAGACTAACTCCTAACACTATATAAGGTATTTGTGTTTGTGGTAACATTAATAATATTAGAAAAATTCAGTATTTGACTCTCCTCACTCATCTCACCATTTGAACACAACAGTTTTGTAATTTCTTAGAAGTCTCCTATGTTTCAATCAGTCACCTTAAACTCTCTTACTTGTACCTGTCTGGCTTACAAAGGAATTTTCTTACCCCACAGAGTTTGAGCCAAGACAGGATGGCAATTGTTTTTAGTACCTGTTTAGCCATCCATCAATCAATGAACAAGCATTATTGAGTCTCTGCCATGTAATTCCATCAATACATTTTGAAAACCTTAGGGTCTGAAGAGGACACTTGTTTCTTTCCCTCCATTAGAATGTTGAAACTTTAAAATTACATAAAACCTTCCAATTGTTTAAGTAAATTTCTTGACTCTTGGGTTTGTACTTCAAAGATCCTACTCAGGGGGGCAGCTAGGTGGCACAGTGAATAGAGCACCAGCCCTGGAGTCAGGAGGACCTGAGTTCAGATTCTTTCTCAGACACTTAACACACTTACTACCTGTGTGACTTTGGGCAAGTCACTTAACCACAACTGCCCTCCAAAAAGAAAAAAAAAGATCCATTCCTACCCACCTCCCCTCCCCCACATGATTATAGCTAACTCTGAAGAGTAAGTTATTGTTGGTGGTAAGCCTATGTCTTCTGGAAAATCATATCCCAAGGCTTCTTGTAATTTAAGGCAGAAGCTGCAGGGTTTTATGTGATTGTGATTGTGATTATGATTCCTTGGTACTTGTACTATCTCTTTCTAGATACTTGCAGAATATTTTCTTTTACATAGGATCTTTTCTTTTGTAGTTGCTTTTAGGAATTGATTCAGGAGATTCTTTCTATTTTCATTTTTTCCCTCTGGTTCTAATAGATATGGATAGTTTTCATCAATGATTTTTGAAAATTTAGTGCTCAAGTTTATTAAAAATCATGGTTTAGACACTGTCAATGGGGGTAGAACCATGATGGCAGAGTGAAAACAGGACCTCTGTGCATCTCCAGCTCTCACCACCTCCAATACATGTAAAAAAATAATTCTAAACAAACTTTAGAGCTACAGAACTCACAAAGTGACAGAGAGAAACAAATCTCCTGTTGAAGGCAGCCTGGCAGGCTGACAGGAAGGGTCTATCACACCTGCCTAGGAGCTGAGCACAGTTCTGTGTGAGCCACCTGGTTCTGGCCCCAGGGTGGCCCGAACCAGCGGTGGCCAGAGCAGACTTCAGGAGAGTGAATCACCAGCAACTGTGGCTGTTTCCAGACTTCTCAACCGATAAAAGCCAAAAACAAAGTAAAAGGTCAGTGGGGAACTCTGTTGGAACTGGGTGGAGAAGAGCCTGGTCCGGCCCCTGCCCCCAGGGTGAGAAGTAGCAGAGGCACAGAGGCTGTGTGGCTGCCTCCAGAGCTGCTGGACTGCAGATGATAGAGAGACCACGCTACCATCCAGAGGGGAATTGCTCTCGCTTTGACCTGCTTGGATCTGGATCATGGGTGGTGGTCCTGGGATGTGTGGCCAGTGTGCCAGAGCTCATGAGGGCTGCACAGAAGGTGCCCTCCTAATAGCTCCAGCAGGTACAAAACCCCCAGCAATTTGGGACATAGCTCTCTGCAATCTGGAAGCAGAACTCTACTGTGGCAAAGAGCTCAAAAGTCAAGCAATTGGCTGGAAATATGAGCAAATAGAGGAAGCACAAACAGACCATAGAATCCTTTTTTGGGGACAAAAAGGATAAAATGGAATGGGAGGAAGACAATGAAGTCAGAACTCCTGCATCAAAAGCCTCCAAGAAAAATATGAATTCGTTACAGGCCATGGAGGTACTCAAGAAGGATTTTGAAAATCAAGTAATAGGAGTGGAGGAAAAATTGGGAAGAGAAATGAGAATGATACAAGAAAATCATGAAAAGTGAGTCAACAGCCTGCTAAAGGAGACCCAAAAAAATACTGAAGAAAATAACACCTTAAAAAATACACTAACCCAAATAGCAAAAGAGGCCCAAAAAGCCAATGAGGAGAAGAATGCCTTAAAAAGCCCAATTTGCCAGATGGAAAAGGAATTTCAAAATAGTGGTGTATAGGAAGCCCACTGAATTTTAAATTATTGCCCCTTGATCTGTTTTCTAGGGCAGTAGCTTTTGATGACAGATAGTCTTTTGATTTTTCTCTTTTAAATTTGTCCCTTTGGAAAGATGGAGCATATCTCCACTAATGTTAAGATCAGTCAGAGCCCAGAATACAGAACATGCCATGTTGACACCAATTCTGAAGTAATTAGAAGTGAGAAGACTAAGATTCTAGAAGATGACCTCAGTGGAATAGAAGTAATAGGTGTCTTTAAGATACAAGTCTTCTTGTCCTAATGATCTTTGATGTCACACGGACTCATTGATTTCTGTTTAATCTATTCCAGTTTTCAGGAAGTCTGTTACTTGGGCAAAGCTTGCCACTTTCTATTCTGAACTATGTTCTCCTTCCAATTCTTTTCTCCAAAGGTTTTTTTTAACCTTTTATTTTATTTCTTCTAGTAGTCTTTCTGGAAAATCTACTTCTTCCTTTAAGTCTCTACTTGAAGTTGCAATAGAATTAATTGTTCTCTATTTTTTAATAGTTCAAGATTTATAATAATTTTTAGTATTTATCAGTGTTTTCTTTGATTTACTCATCTCTCCAGCCTTTGTTTCTGAATTGGTGCTTTATGCCAGGTCCAGGTTCTGCCTCTTCCTATGCTTTTGGGTGGAGTGGGTCTTCCCTTCTTGGGCTTTTCTGTCTAACCTGGGTTCTTCTGCTGACTTCCACCTCTCAGGGTTAGGTGCCCATGGATCTCTGACATTCAGAGAGCTGTGTTTACAAGGACCTCTATGATGTCTCAAGATAAAGCAATAAGGACCTTAAAGTCCCTGAGCCCATGTTGTCCTAGAGCTTTCCAAGCTGGGACACTGCAAGTTTCTTTGCCTGTTTCTGCTGGCAACCCCCTTTTTTGCCTGTTGTCTTCTGATTGGGTTTTGGTGAAGTCTGGTGGTAGAAAGCATTATTTATTACAGTTTCTCTTTGGATTTACTGATCATCATTTGGTTCTGTGTAAATTTCAGATTTTTGCTGGAGGAGATGCATGGGAACTAAGTAACCTTACTCCATTTAGTCATTTTCCTTGACTGGAATTCCTTTCCATCACTTGACTGCTTTAAGTTAGCTTCCTTATCTGTAAAATGGAGAAACCCATAGTACCCTCATCATAAGATTAATAGCAAAGAAAGTGTTTTGTAAAGCATCAGGAACTAAAACAATTTGGGTTCTTAATAGAACAAGCCACCAGACACAGACAATAATATTTAGAACAAGTAGCAGAAAAGATCTAGTATCAAAACATTATCAGTATCATTATTAGTATCATTATCGGTACCCATCATAGGGGTAGTGGTAGGATTGGATGACTAGGGTCCAGAATTTTAGACAAATCCACAGGAGCAAGAAATGGGAACTAAGAAGGTCCCAACTTTTGCTATTAGGAGCAAGTGTTGACAGGTAGATGGATTGTCAGGGAATTTGACCATAGTTAATCCTTAACAATATAGGCTACAGTACCAAGTTTAGAAGCCTGACTACTTAGCCATTCTTAGCAATATGCTTACTCACACTTGTCTACCTTCTCATTGTTTGAAATTGGTGGGAGAGAGTAGGGAATAATATCTTGCTCTTTTGTCACTTGGGTCGAAGCAGATCTGGAGAAGAGGGAGCAGTGATGATTCATGTGATTTGATTGAGAAAGATGCTTTCTATTGTTAAAAGGGTTGGAACTCCTTGTTTTAAGCTGATTTGTCTCTTGGAAAGGGGCCATAAATGTGGTTTAGGGTAGAGATTAGAAGGAAACAAGAATAATACCACCAGTGTCCCTTAGATTGTATATGGAACTTGTAATATAAAAGTATATGGTTCTGTGTATAGCTCTCAAGAGATACCAAGGAGCAGGTTAAAGGTACTCTAGCAAAATGGAAAACTGTTATATAAGACCTGATGAGACTGGAAGCAACAGTCAGGGAGTAAAGACACAAGTTATTCTGAGGACTCCCTTCTTCAGCTCTTACCTGATAGGCAGAGTGCACAATAGCAGCCTTATTCTACTTTCCCGGTGTCTGTGATTGAGAATTGCCCGGGCCCAAGAGGTATTGATGAATAGCTTCATCTCTTTTTCCAGAACTGTTTGTGTCTTTATGGTTGCTATTTAGCATTATAACTTGTTTACAGAATTCACTTTTAATGTTTTTGCATCTCTTTTACTGACCTAGAAATCTCTCCTGAAGTTCATGTGATTTCAAGTCCTCTTTGAATGTCTCTCTTTCTCTTAAGTGAAATTCTCTGTGATTATTTAATGGCATCCAAGTAGATGAGCATCCATCCTATTGCCTATAGGGTAAAAGATCAAAAGTTACTGGAAGTCAAGGGCACTGGTTGGCCATACTGTACAATGCCTTCCCAAGTAGATGATTTTAATGTAGCAAAGTATTAGGCACTTAGTGCCCCAGTACTGAAGCAAATTAGTACTTCAGGGCAGTCTGGTGTAACAGATCATATATATATATATGTGTGTGTGTGTGTGTGTGTGTGTGTGTGTATACATATATGTATGTATGTATGTGCATGGATGTATGCATATGTGTGTACATGTGTGTATACACATATATGTGTACACGTATAAATGTGTGTATATGTACACAATGCATATATATGTATATATTTATGTATATAGCCAAAGATTCACTTGATTAGCATTAGGGAGTGGGTAGCTTACCATGAAGCATGAGACTAAAGTATATATCCCTATCTCTTGAAAGATTGTCAGGCATATATGTATGTATTTATGTGTATGTGCATATGTATTCACATATGTTACACATTATGTAAATATATATATTCTCTGAGATCAGATTTGTCAATTTTACATGCCCAAGATGTATTATTTCCTGCACACTTTCCATATATATTTAAGACATCCATAAACACCTTGTGTGAATTCGGTTTCACTACATTCACTTTAGGGAAATGCTCACTATAGGTCATGCATGGTATATTTAAGGATGTGGTATATTTATATGGTGTAAGGAGCTTAGCTCCTTAGGACAACAAAATACAAGTGCAGACAGACCCACAGATCCTTGGTTAGATCTGTTGTTGATACAGCAACATGGAACGATGCATGCACCATCTTGGAGTAGCAATGAGAGTGGGAGATGGAGGAAATAAAGCTGAGGAGATCAAAGATCTCGAGCTAGAAAAGTCATCCAAAACCAGACATTTCTGCAAATAAGAGTTCCAGAGAAGACTCTGGTGGCTGTACTTAAGTAGAGAATTTGGAGTACTCGATTCAACAAGACTGAGGAGTGTTAAATGTGATCAGTCACCTAATTAAACTGCAAAAAAACATTCCTTCTACTGGCAAGTCTCTGCTCCTCTGAATGTATCTTCATACAAGCCTAATCTTTCAGGATAGTCTTACATTGTAAAAACACAACATACTCCTCCAAAGTTCAGGTTTCAGGCTATGTGAATGTTTGCCTTAGGCAGCAGGACTATTTTTAAGCTGACACCCTACCAGAGTTCTTATCTGTCAAGGACCTAGAGAATATAACCTAAGTGATAACTCACAGTACAATTTTTGTACAGATGATCAGTGGGCAGATTTGCCACAAAGATCCAGACAATGTCTTGTTACCAGGAGTAAGCTAGGGATTATTTTCGTGGGTTCAATTTTTGTCGTATCTCTAGTTCCCATTCTTCCCTTATTAAAATGATTGTTTGCATTAACATTTGTTCCAGCTTGGTTTGCTAAGTCATGCATTACCAATGTCTCCCCTATGTTCAATTATATTTCAGAGAAATAACTTTTCCTGCATTTTTTAAAGGCGCTGCACATTAATGAAATGGCTTTCCATATTTCATGAGCAAATAACCACCCTTTTCTTTTGAGTAAGCATGGTTTCCCTGCAGATGAATATGGTCAAACAATTTCATTTTTGGATGAGCAACTTTTTAACTGAACATAAAAAGTTGATATTTATTAGTAATGATCCAAAAATAGTGCAGCAAACATATGATCTTGATTAATTATAGCTGGAAATTAAGGACTTGACTTCAAGAGGAGATTCTCTCTGCTCTGTGGATTTAGCCAGATGCAAAAAAAAACATTGCTAGTGGTTTACTTCTCTACATGTGAAGTCCCCTTTTCAGTTTCCAGAAATTCATCTCTATCCAGACAGTATACTGAGTCAAAGATATATTGAACATGAATGCAATATCAGTTTTAAGTATTCTCCCTTCCCTTTCCTGTTATCTCTTACTCTCCCCTCCCCTATTGCTCCTTCCCTCAGTCCTTCTCTTCCTCCTCCCTTTCTTCCTTTCCTCCCCCTTTGAAAATTCAAAAATAACTGCGGCCACTGATACTGAGAAAGGCAGCCTGGAGGAAGTGAGATTGACCGCCAAGTAATGACATAGCATCAATACTACATTTCTTCAAGCCAAATATTCTAAGATCTTCCAGCATGCAGAATGAGAAAGGGAACCAAGCCAAAGATAAATAGTGGGGTGGAGGTGAGGAGGGAAAGGTTACTGGGGCCAAGCAATATCTGAGGAACATATGCACAGAGTGGGAAGTGCCAACAGCTTGGGAAGAGGCCAAAGAAACGCAAAGCAACCTGGGAATGAGCATCTAAAATCCCCAACCAGACTGGGAACCAGGGAGAAGGGGATAAGGAATAAGGTAACTGCTCTTTGAAGATGGAGTGGGGGCAGGGAAGAAAATCCAGATAATGAAGAAGAGAAAGGAAAATGCTATTGGGACCTTCAACCCTAGCTATTGATCAACAGTCTTGTAAATTTTCTTAACCCACACTAAAATAACAGAGAGAAGGCAGTGAATTCAAAAGGCATGAATGAGAAATATAACTTTTACTGATCCTTTGGCAAAACTCATCATAGACTACTCTCCAATGTCTCCAAATTTCCTGATTATTTAAATACCATCAATACATTTATTTGGTCTGTCATGATCACATATGATATGACAATAGGAGATCTTCCTTCTGGATATTTGTGACAGTATGCTAAGAGCCATTTATGGAGAGAAGGGAGTATGAATTAGAGGGACAGTGTATGTAGTATTTATTAGACCAAGTAAATGAATCTTAATAAAAGAAATTATACTCAAGAGAGGGGCCCATAGCAGTGGCTCTAAGGATGTGAGCAAGAGGGAATGCATGTGCTGGGAGAGAGTCCTGGTAGTTCATGAGTGCTCCTTGATTTGGGGGAGGGTATAAAAAGTGCCTATTAGGGAAGATAAAGGCTTCAAGCCCTAGAACAGCTCTGGTGTAGGAGATACCTCCCTAGTGATTCCAGTATCTAAGAAGCAATCAGGAAGCAGTCCTATAGCAATCCCACAGATCTGAATCATGCAGCTCAGAGTCCCCAGAAGTTTCTACACAAGAAAGGGAGGTGCTTATGGGTATGGGGGAATGGAAGGGTATGGGGGGGCATGAGGGTGTGAAAGACAGAAACTGAGAGCTTGGAGGGTTACTGACAGGAGTCTAAGCTGATGGGTCTGTAACAGTCTAGACTTTGAGCAGCTCAGAAGCCTGGCACAATACACAAAATCCCTTAAGGAATTTTCATGGAGCAGGGAATATTACTGATAACTACAAAAAGGAAGTGAACAAGGAAGATTCAACTCCCCCAGTCAACATATTTCAGGGCAAAGAGTTCCTACCTGCATCCTTCTCTTTCCATCATTAGATAATTTTGCAAAGGTGGTGTTTCCAGTCATCAATAGTGAAAATCTCCCTCCAAGTCTATATGTATGGGTGGCAAACTGAGTCCAATGTGGGCTTAAGCCTGTCATTACTCCCTTGATGCCTCCACAGTTCAGCTATATTAGACAACATTGTGGTGATAACAGAGTAGGGGGATAGTGAAGGACACAATAAAGCTTCCCTTAATCAAAGCAAGACTAAAATGGGGTCCTTTGGCCTCTATTTGCATTTCTACAGGGTCAGTCTATACAGCAATGAGTTACTGTAAATAAAACACTCCATTTTGTTTGTTCAGGGTTGTTTTGTTTATTGGTGAATGTGGTTCTACTTAGAAGAGAGATTAATTGTTCATTTTGTGACAGACCCCTTTGGTAGTCTGGTGAAAGCAATGGACTGAACAGAATAATGTTTTTAAATGCATAAAATAAAATACATATGATTTTAAAATTATATTAAAATATAGATATCAAAGTATTTTAATGAGGTCACTCAGGTTAAGAATCCTTGACTTAGAAGGACTCTTTTCTGTAAGCTTAGGTGATATGAGACCAAAAGCTTCTTTCAGTGATGGATAAAAACTTAATCTGAATTTTAATGTTCCTATAGTAATCACTGCTCCATAGGAATAATAGCTAAAGCAAAGCTAATAAGAAGCAGGAAGTCAGTCTAATGAGAAGTTTAATACAGATCTATCTTGCTTGAAACCAATGTAATAGATGAAAATCTGGACTAACTACCCCAAAACTGGTTGGGGTAGCAGAAGGACTTTGTGCATCATATAGTATCCAAAATAAAATTTCTCCAAAAAGCAAGGTCTTCCCATAAATTTAAAATGATTCATTTTCCAAAAGTTGTATCAAGATATTTCCATCAAAGTCTTATTCTGATCTCTCACTGTGGTATGGAGGCAACCATGGACTCTGACAGGTTTCTGCTAATAGAGCTTGATCTTTGGCAAGTTCTCCTGAGCTAGAGAAAGGGTTTAACTTAGACAACTGGAAAGTTACATCAAGGCTTAGTAACCTGGACCAATTGAGTCCCAGGGATCAATTCATTGCCCTTTTAAGGCAATGGCCATAGCTTAGCCGACTTCAGGTTTTGCTCCTATCACATCATATGTTCCCTACAAGGAGCACTGAGAAGGAATAGTCAGATGGGTAAGAAGAGAATAAAGAGAGAGCAAAGAAGTGTCTTGAAAAACCAGAGAGAAGACAACATCCAAGAGGAGGGAGTGGTCAACAATGCCAAATGTTTCAGAGATTTAAAGGATGTAAACTAAGAAAAATTCATTGGATTGAGAGTAGATGTTATTTTTGCCCTCATGGTGCTCAGGGTATAGAAGAGGTATAATAGATAAACACACTACCACATTACATGATTAGTGCATTAAATAGGTACAAAAAATGTTACATTATGTCTGACAGTAATACCAACAGCTAGTACTTATATAGATCTTTGATGCTTGAGAAGCACAATACTATGTAGAATTTCATTTAGTCCTCATCCTAACTCCTTTAGGTGAGTATTATTATTAGTGGAGTGTTGGACCTGGAGTCAGGAAGACCTGAATTCAAATCCATTTTCAGACACTCAGTAGCCATGTGACCCTAAGAAAGTCACTTAAACTCTGTTTTCCTCAGTTCCCATAAGCACCTACATGTAGGGGTTAGGATGTAGGATAGCACCTACATCCCAGGGTTGTAGATAACAAATGTAAAGTGCTTAACACAGTGGCTGACATATAGTAAGCACTGTATAAAAGTTAGTTATTATTGTTAATCATTGCCCTCATTTTGTAAATGAAAAGGCATATGACTTGCCTAAGGTCACATAGTAAGTATGTGAGTCAGAATCTGAACTCAAGTCTTCTCAATTCCAAGTCTACTGATCTCTCTACCATGCCATCTACTTGCCTCCAATCAGGGCTCAGTAAAGGCTTCCCTAGGAGAAGTGGCATTTGAGTTGGGCTCTAAATGATAGGTAACAGAAGGCACAGATACAAAGAGCAAAAGACCCAGAGAACAGACACATTTTACAACAATTAGAGTATGCAGACAGGAATAATATGGTTGCAAAGGTAAGGTAGCAACAGATTGCAGAAAGTCTTTAAGTGGCAGGCAAAGAAGTTTAAACTTTACTTGTTAAGCAATAGAGAGTCAGAGAAACAGAGTAATAAGACCAGTCTTTGGTTTTGATTTCTGGGGGTTTTTGGAGGGGATGGGAACAGCAGGGAAGGCTATTCTGGAAAAGTGATAAAGTTTAGACTGGTGTAGAATAGAGTCTCCTATTCACCATTGTCCAGACAGGTGGTTATAAGGGGTTGGAGTAGGTTTGTCATTCTGAGATCAGAAAGGAAGGCATCTATTAGACAGAACTCTCCTGTCTGCTCCTTTGCAGTATGGCTGACTGCGACAGGATCTCCCCTGTCTCAGAAAGCAGCCAGCATATGTGATGGGATGGCAGAGACTGAAGGGAAAGGATCCAATAATGAGGCACCATCTGTTAAATGGTAAGTGAAAGCCACCATTACACCAACAGTGATTGGAGAATCATCTGTCACATTTTAAATTAAAATACAGTAAAGTAGTTGCTCATTACCTTCCGGTCATGCACATCACTGCACACACTGAATCATCCTTCCTACTGTATAATCAAGCATAGACATATTGGATTGAAATGACAACAGTTCACCTGAAAATGCTTCCTCATACAATGTGTTATATGATAACAACACCGATCTCATCCAATAGCAACACTGGCCTGTGTTTGCATAACATTTTCAAATATCTTTCATGTGCATGGCAACATTTGGTAGCTCATATTTCTATAGCAGCCCAAGATCTACAAAGCCCTCCTCCATGACCAACTCATCAGGAAGGGGAAAGGTGGTCTTTAATTCCTTAAGACTGACAAAACAGGACCTCACAATATCTTTGTGAAGAGCAGATGTTACTATTTCTATTTTTCAGATCAGGAATGAAAGTATCTTGAAGGCAGGGTCTATGGCTTCTAATTCTTTTGCATCACCCATCTATGTGTTAAACACATAAATGGAGTCACAGTTGGCCTCCAACCTTCTTTATACAACATTTATTACTAAGTATACACTCTTTTTTCCTGTTTAATATTCCCCATAATCTTGCCTTATGTACCAGTATTCAGCAAACTCATCACTATTCCCACCTCTGTACATTAACTGATGTCATTCCCAATGCCAGGATTGACTTTTCCTTCCTCCCCCAACCATGTTCATCTACTTAAATCCTACCCATCCTTCAGTAACCAATTCTAGCACTACTTCTTCAGTTAAACTTTTCATGGTTCCCCTAATTAGAAGTAATATCTCCTTTCCTTAGCTATTTTAAGGTCCTTTATACTTTAAATACTGGTCACTTGCCATTTTGAATTAGAGTATTTGTAGCTAGTTATGTGACCCTAGCTAACTTTAAGTTCCATAAAGAGATAAACTATGTCACCTTTTTAAATCCCTATTCTTCACAAAACAGTCCCTCCTCTAGCATAAGGCTTTATAAATAGATATTTAACAATTTTATTGAATTTATTTATAGATATTTAATAAATATCTGTAAATTGATTAATTCTAAGCATTATGGTACAATGGAAAGTGCAATGAACTTTGAATACCAAGACCTGAGTTCAAATCCCAGCTTTTCTGAGTACTCCCTTAGAGAAGTGGGGCGATTCACTTAATGTCTCAGTGCCTAAGTTTCCCCATGTATGAAATGAGGGGGTTGGACTAAAGGACCTCTAAGATTGCTTCTATCTCTAGACCCATTATCCTCTAAAGTGAGTTACTTAAATTTGGTAGCAGGCATTCTAAAAACCCAGTCATCCTGGATCCCAGCTGAACATTCAACTGATTCCTACAAGGGTTGAGAAGGCTTCAAAGCTAGAATCTCTGGTGCGTGATGTAGACAGGCATATAGTGCCCACCGGGTGGGCATGAGAGAGGAGACGCAGGGGACAAGAAGAGCTTGTTTTGTCACTAGATGTTAATCAGCTACACACTTCTTGGGTGGAGTCATCTCAGCAGATCCTGATGTTTACAAAAAGTGTTATAGAACTAAACAAGCAAAAAACTCTTATAGAACTAGAAGTTATTGGTATTAAACAGCATGTAGCCAGTGAGCTATGGCCATAGCTAATAGGAGAGATTTAAATTATCTTGGCACCTGAAACCACCAGGAAGTTTGTGATTAAAATTCTTGACTGTGTACAGGTAGGATCTCTTGCCTTGTTCTGTGCAAGGACACAGGGAAAAACAAGCTCGAGCACCCTTTCAAGATGGAGATTTTCCTTATCTTTTCAACTACTAGTGTCCTCTTTCCCTAAACTCCCTTGTATTTATGGTGTAGTAATTCTGCACATACTTGTATATGCCCTTGCGGTCTTCCCTGATGGAATGTACGATCCTTTAGGACAGGGACTATTTCTTTTTTAATTTGTATTCTCAGTGCTTAGAACAAAGGGTTAAGGATAGTGATAGGGACAGTGATAAATACTAGATCTGTGATTTCGCTGATATATTCCTCCCTGATGAGTATATTCTATCAGTGGAGGTTGGTACCTCTCTTTATGTATAGTCTTAGAAAGTTGCCTAGAGCACTGTAAGGATAAGACCAGAACCAAACAGCTGGTATGTATCAGAAACAAGAATTCAGTTCAGGTACTCCTAGCTCTGAGAGTAGATCTCTACCTATTACAACACCCTGCCTCTCTACAATGCTTAATTTTTCCATTTAATTTCTTTTTGTTTTCAGTGAACAAAAATCTATTTTCTTTCCATTCCACTGCTCCAGTGGAAGAGGGGAAAAAAGGAAAAACAAAATAATGACAATAAATATACATAATCAATCAAATTCTTTAATTGGCTGTGTTCAAAAAATGTCTCAATCTGCATACTCAGATCTTCCTTGACTCCATCCCCCAACCTCTCCACTTCAGCTGAGAATCTTTATTTATTTTTTATTTATATATTTATTTATATCAGAATCTGATATTTTACTAAATTTTTTAAAGTAATTTTAGTATTTTACTAAAAATAAAGGGGCAATTCACCAGGAACTCCTTCTCTCCTCCTTCTTATCTCACACCACCTAGATGCTTTCTGCTACTTCATCTCTGTCTCACATGCTGAGGTGGCACTTCTCTTTGCAAACCCTTTACATGCCCAAGTGATTCCATTCCGTTCTTTCTGGCAGATCATCCTCTTTATCATCCCTGTTCTCTTACTAATCTTAAGTCTCTCTCTACCTGTCTACTTGCTGCTTCATTACTTCCTACAAAGCTACTCATATCTCCCCCATCCTCAAAAACTCATGACTTGATTCATCCCTGGAGGTTAAAACCTAGCAAGGGATTACAGAATCACAAAATCTCAGAGTTGGAAGTGACGTCAAAAGTGACCTAATCCCAACATGCATCTCCATCAGAATCCCCTCTACAATGTGTCCCACAGGCCTTTGTGTGAGGATCTCTGGTAAGGGGGGATCTACTGCTTCCCAGTGTGGCCTTATCCATTTTCAGATAGCTATAGCTCCTTCTTTGGAGGATAATAAAATATAATTGTGTGGCTAAGACAGGAATTAAAATAATTATAAATATAGATGCTGTAAATACATAATATAGATGCTGTAAATACATTAATACATAAAAGTATATTAGAAAGTTGCAAAAAAATCTTTTTGTGATATCTGAGGGGGAGGGTAACCATCAATCAGAAAGAACAAGGTAGGCGTCATTGAGGAGGTGGTATTTGAATTAGGTTTGAAATAATAGTTAGGAATTAAACATTATTTCAACAAATAGTCTCATTTTATCTTCACAATAGTCTTGTGAGGGAGGAAATACAGGCTTTTATCATCTACATCTTACATACATAGAAACTGAGGCTTAGAGTGATGGAGAGATTTGCTAAGATCACAAAGCTAATAAGCTGCCAAACCAAGATTCAAACTTCAAATCCAAGACCAACATTCATTCAACCATATTATGGTAAAGAGACCTTTGCAATGTCGCTTTGTGGATGGTACTGCTCCTGGACAGCCAGCTATATGTTAATTCTGTAGCACACTGGAATGTGCTCAGGATTAGTGGGGAATGGAGGAGCCTTCCATTTTTCTCTCTAGCCAGGCTCTTTGGGATTCTCAACACCCAAATTCTATCCCTTCAGAGAGAAGCAACCTTAGAAGGACACATGTAGGGTTGGACCTACATTCATGTAGGACCACATGAATACTGATTCCTTCCCATCTAAATCATATCCTCTCAAACACAGAAGTGGCAAAAGAGATTTGTTGCATACTGCCTAATCCCTAGGCTCCCAGCTCTATATAAGGATACTATTGAAGGCTATGAGAAAGAAAGTTTGGTTTCCTTTGTAAAATTCTCTATGGGACTCATGTACCCAGCAAGATTCCAGCTCACTGTCTCTTCTTGCTTGGTCCTTAAGAAAATCACAGGCACAGTTTCCATGGAAGGTACAGAGATCTTAGAGAGGCTTGTGCTCTGACTTAGTACTTAGAGGCCTTTGAAAAATGGGAACATATCTAAAAAGAATAAATAAAAGAAAATAGCTTAGCAAGAAAGAGGCAAAAAACATGAGGTTGTTGTGTTCTCATGCAAAATGTGGGCAGCTCAAAGGCAGCAATTTCTCTACTTAAAAGTGTTTACTTAAAGAGAAATTTGAGTGTTGGTTTGGGGATCTTTTTAGAGAAAAATCAGTATAATTCAGCGGCAGAGAGGCAAGGTCACAGGAAAAAGGTGACCTAAAACCATATTTATGCTGCAATGCTGGAAAGTCAACTTCCCAAGCCAAACAAGTGCTAAACTATCTAAATACATGTTCCCATCTCCAAATCCTGCGTTGTTCAATTTCAGAGTTAATAAACAGCATGATTATTAATGCAAGCAGCTTCTTAAACTCAAAGGATTTCCATTGCAAAAAAAAGAAATTGTTTGGTTTTTTTGGAGAATACAGTTAAGTAAAGGTTGTCTCAGAGTGACAAAAAAAAGAATCAAAGACCCACACATTCCAGTGCCTAAGAAACATCAAGTAGTTAGGTCCAGCTATAAAGAGGTTAAGGGTGGTGGACATTTAGGTTGGTGCAAAATCCTCCCTCAGGGGAGGAGCTGAGCTGCAGTAGGGCCAAAAGACAAGCAGGTGTCTGCACTAAGTCTGGCACCAATATTGTGAGGCCTGGGGTGTGGGGTGGGGATCAAATTGTCTAAGGGTGAACCAGGCAAGGTCAGAATTGGATCAGGAAAAATCTTTTGATCAGCAGTGGGATCAGTCTACAGGTGACCACTCAACTTCTAACCCAGGCAAGAGAGGGAGACCCAGGTAAGGAAAAGAAAGATAAGGGAAGAGAGTGATTAATAGTAGAGGAGAGGAAAGAGGAGGAAGAGGAGGGGAAGGGGGGGGAGAGAGTGGTTAAAGTCAATGCAAATTGGGCTGTCATCAGAAATCTAGTGGCCAAGTAATCTATGCAAATTATTTGCCAGTCTATATTCTATGATTTGGCCTCACCAGGGTATATAGAACTAACAGTCCCCTGTTTTTTATCATAAAACACTCCTAGAAACTACATCATTAAGTGGATCATCATAAAATGTATCACATTTTCCCATGGAACAATATTATAGAGTCTATTTCCTTTCTAAAAGACTTTGTAACACCAACAGTATGTTATAAAAACAAAACTACCACTAGATAAAACTTAATTATTTAAAATAGTAAAATTATGCTCTAAGAGCTATAAAGCATATAAAAATGATACTAGGTAATCCATAGATCTTAAAGAATCAGGATGCTATGGAGGAGTTCTAGGACTTGGGTGCAAATCCTGGTTCTGCCTCTCCCTTGTTGTGCTCCTCTGGAGAAATCACTTGACCTCTCTGGGCCTAATACAGCCTGTTTTCTCATTTGGAATTTGGACTGAGTAACTTATATGGTACCTTCCAACTCTGGAATTTGGTTCTATGAAACTGAACATAATTGAACTATATGCATTGACTGAACAAAGGAACCGTATTGACGATAAAGTAAACCTATTTTCTTTAATACTTCAAAGGTCTGGAATTTACTTTGCTTGGGCACTCCCTCCTTCCCCTAACATAGTTCACAAACCATCCCCATCTTAGTAGAAGATTTTCATTTGTTGCTATGACTAAACCAAGACCAACAGCTAGGGATGAAACTCTCCAAACTCAATTTACCTGTTTCTCATAGAGTAGACACAGAGATGGCACATCATCTCTGCATGACAGCACCTGCCAGCTATTATAGCCTTGAACCCAGGGCCCTCTCCATGCCACAGTGGGGCATTAGAGGAAGACCTCAATTGAGTGAATTTACAACCAATAAAAATTACATTTCTCTAACCTCATAAATTTGACTTAAAGTTGATCTAACTAGAGCAAAAGGACTAATTAAATTTTTTATTAACTATAGTTTTCTTTGCCTTCATTTTTTTTGTACTTTTATCTTTGATGTTTTTGTTTTCTGTTTTCTCACTCTGCAATTTCATCTAAGTAAGGGAAAATTTTGGGTGTGGAAAAATCCCCTCCACCAAAGCAGATCAGAGAAATATTTTGCAATATATTTAGAAAGCTGCCTGAGGCAATTTACCTATGGGTTAATGACTCGTTAAGGTCACACAGAGTCAAGGCTTAAGACCAACCTAGATCTTTGACTCTTAGACTGCTTCTCTATCCTCCATCCCTTGATAACTCTCACCCTCATAAACTCTAGAAAAACTTTCAGTAGGCTGACTAAGGTGGCTTAATTTTCCTTCATAATGTTGTCCAGCAAAGTTTAATAACAATCAATCATAGTTAACATTTACATAGTGATTACTATTTGCCAGATGCTGTGCTAAATGCTTCACTAACATTAACTTATTTGACCCTCACAACAACCCTATGAGGTAGGTGCTATTATGGTTGTAATTTTACAGTTGAAGAAACTGAGATAGACACAGATAAATGACTCTCTAAGGGTTAAATAGATAGGAAGTGTCTAAAGGCAAATTTGAACTCAGGTCTCTATGATTCCAGGTTCAGCACTCTATTGATGGAGCCACCCAGCTGCCCAGTTTAAGGTGATATCTCTCTCTTTTTTCCTGATAAATTTCCTTATTTTTAACAGACATTACAGATAGGCAGAGTCCAGAGGTGAATGAGAAGAAGAGAATGGGCTGGCATTCAGGAAATTGTACAGCACTTTCAAGGGTCTCAAGCTGTTTCCTGCTACCTTTTTAAGACCAATAGTCCCCCAGTGAGAGGCACTGTGGAATAGTTGAAATGGCCTTAGAACCAGGAAGTCCTGGGTTCAAGGTTTGCATTTGAAACTTATTGTCTATGAGACACTTGGCAAGTCATTTAGCCTCTGTGTTCTAGGTGACATCTAAGAGAAGGTGCTGATTTCCATCAGTAGAGGAAGTTCTTCACTAGGAGCTCCCAATACCAATGAAGAAGTCAATTAAAAAGCATTTATTAAATGCCTACTATATACATGGCACTGCATTAGGTGC
Organism: Petaurus breviceps papuanus; assembly: GCF_028583685.1. Taxonomy (NCBI): domain Eukaryota; kingdom Metazoa; phylum Chordata; class Mammalia; order Diprotodontia; family Petauridae; genus Petaurus; species Petaurus breviceps. The sequence goes on along the minus strand of NW_027185754.1, from coordinate 12,662,510 downwards.
TAGGGATACAAATATAATGAATGAAACAATCCTTACTCCCAAGGAGTTAATATTTGCAGAAAAGAGAATAACTGTATAAATAAGTACATATGGAATAATATAAAGAGAATTATTTTACAAAGAAAGATTTCTGGGTCATTTGACCAATAAGATAGAGAACTGGGCATTTTCTGCATTCCTTATGCTTTATTAGACCTCTCCAAAATGGGAACTAAGTGTAAAAGATAGGACAATTTCAGCTGTCCTCATGGTGTAAGACACCAAGAACACTGAAGTAGCAATCCAATGAACTAATGTGAGAGAAAGTTAATCCCTACCCCTTGATGTACTCACTTGGCACCACTCCCCCACCTTCATGCTTCAGTAGCAAGACTGCCCTAACTGACACACAGTCTCATAACTGAACTTAATTCTGTGCCCACTTCTTCCCCATGCCATGGAAAATGAAAAGGCAGAAGTTTACTTAGGCTGGGAAAGCAGCGTGGCAACACTATGATATAACAGAGCTCAGCCAGAAAATTGAGAAACACCAGCAGGATGAATAAATGTGGCTCTGTGACATTCTAGTAGGCCTGTAGGAAATTGCCTAATATTCAGTTGGGGCCACTTCTGTCCCCCAAAAAGTAACTTGCAGCAGAGACTAAGGCAGGTAAATATGAATTTTCCTAATGAGGCTAAGATGTCTTAGAGGTACAGATCCCATGGAAAGTGTTGTCAAAGGGGAAGGAGTAAAAAGCTGAGTAATAGGGCAATATAAGGAAAAAAAGACTGGAATTATCAAATTATCTCAAAAAGAAGAAAATTCAGTTAAAGACCTTGAACATAAGAAGATAAGCCAAAAGCAAAGATATTGATGACAGAAGGCAACATAAACCTCCAGATCAACTAAAAATAGTCTAGACATATATTAATGCTGCAAGACAAAGGAAAATTAATCAACATGAGATGAAATAGAGGACACTCTATATTCCCAAGAGAACACAGAATCATAGCAAGATGTTACTGAATTGTGTAAGAGATGATTAAGTCTCTTTTGGGGGCAGAATCAAGATGGTGGAGTAGAAGCAGGACCTCCACTGGGCTCTGGCTTCCACCTTCACCAATCCATCTAAAAGGGGACTCTAAACAAACTTTGAAGCTGCAGAACCCACAAAATGACACAGAGAAGCTAACCTCCTGCTAAGGACAGCCCGGCAGGCCGGCAGGAATCAGCCAGCACAGCTCTCTGGGAGTCAAGCCCAGCCCCACTCCAAGGCTTTAGCCCCAGGGTGGGCCTGACCAGCTGCAGCTGGAGGGACCCCAGATCAGCAGCAGCTGTGGACATTTCCAGATTTGTCAACACATAGATGTGAAGGACAAAGTGATAGGTCAGTGCAGTCTGGACTTTGGGACCCAGTAAGTGGGAATGAGTGACTTTTGACCCCAGAGAAGCCACTGAGATGCCGGCACAGCCAGCCAGCACCACATGGCAGCTTCAGCTCCTGGCCTGCAGAGTGTAGGGGGACCAAGCACCAATCTGAGGGGTAATCGCTCTTGTTTAACCTGCTTGGATCTGGATTGCAGTCTAGGGTGGAGGTCCTGGGGTGTGTGTCCAGCCTGCCAGAGCATGTGGAGACCTCAGAGAGGGCACCCATCTAATACCTCTGGCAGCTGAGAAAACCCCAGCATTTGGGACAAAACTCCCCTGGTGGTACAGTCATACTGTGGCAAAAAGCCCAGGGGTCAAGTGACTGAGGGGCAACATGACCAGGCAAAGGAAACAAAGCAGAAAGAAGATTCCAATTATACTCCTATTTTGGGGACAAAAAGGAGCAAAGCATGGAAAAGGAGGAAGACAGCGAAGTCAGAACTCCTGCACCAAAAGCTTCTAAGGAAAATACCAGCTGTTTACAGGCCATAGAGGACCTTAGGAAGCAGATAACAGAAGTGGAGGAAAAATTGGGAAGAGAAATGAAAACAATGCAAGAAAATTATGAAATGGGAGTCAACAGCCTGACTGAGGAAAATAACACCTTAAAAAATAGACTAACAAATGGCAAAAGAGGCTCAAAAAGGCAATGAGGAGAAGAATGCTTTAAAAAGCCGAATTTGCCAGATGGAAAAAGAATCTCAAAAGCTCAACGAGGAGAATCATTGCTTCAGAATTAGATTGGAGCAAATAGAAGCTAATGACTTTGTGAGAAATCAAGATGCTATTAAACAGATCCAAACAAATGAAAGAATTGAAGGAAATGTGAAATATCCCATGGGAAAAACCACTGACCTAAAAAATAGATCCAGGAGAGATAATTTAAAAATTATTCGACTACCTGAAAGCCATGATCAAAGTAAGAACCTAGAAATCATCCTCCAGGAAGTTCTCAAAGAAAACTGCCCTGATGTTTTAGAACCAGAGGGCAAAATAGAGGTTGAAAGAATCTACCAATCACCTCCTGAAAAAGATCCCCAAAAGAAAACTCCTAGGAATATTATAGCCAAGTTCTGGAATTCCCAGATCAAGGAGAGAATATTACAAGCATCCAGGAAGAAACAATTTGAATATTGTGGAAACACAATCAGGATAACCAAGGATCTGGCAGCTTCTACACTGAGAGATTGAAGGGCCTGGAATATGATATTCCGGAGGACAAAGGATCTGGGATTAAAACCAAGAGTCATCTACCCAACAAAACTGAGTATCATGTTTCAGGGGGAAATATGGTTATTCAGTGGAATAGAGGACTTTCAAGCATTCTTGCTGAAAAAAAACCAGAGTTGAATAGAAAATTTGACATTCAGATACAAGAAGCAAGAGAAACGTGAGAAGGTAAACAGGGAAAAGAAATCATAAGGAACTTATCAAAGTTGAACTATTAACATTCCTACATGGAAAAACAATAATTGTAACTTATGAAACTTTTCTCAGTAGTTGAAGGGAATAGAAATATATATGTCTATATATGAGGGTATATGGGCATATGAATACATTTGTGAATGTGTGTATATATGTTTACAGGTATACATAGATAGAGGGCACAGGACCAATTTAACAGGAAGGGATGATACTTAAAAGGGGAAATTAAGCGGTGAGAGAGGAATAAAATGAGAGGAGATGTGGAGAGACAGAATGGGGTAAACTATCTCATATAGAAGAAGCAAGGGAAAATGGTTACAATGGAGGGGAAGAATAGGAAGGCAAAAGGGAATGGGTCAACTTTATTCCCATTGAATTTGGCTTGAGGAGGGAGTGAAATACACACTAAATAGGGTATCTCACCCACCAGGAGAGTAGGGAGGGAAGGGGATGAGAGGGGGGATGATGGAAGGGAGGGCAGGCTGGGGGGGGAGGAAAGTTGGGAGCACCCACTTTTGAAAAGGGACAGGATCAAAGTAGAGAATAGAACAAGTGGGAGGTGAGATAGGAGGGAGAGAAATATAGTCAGTCTTTTACAATATATCTACTACGTTATTGTTTTGCATTAGCCACAAATGTACAACCTATACTGAACTGCTTATCCTCCCAATAAGGGTGGGAGACAAGGGAGGAAGCGAATGTATATATATATATATATATATATATATATATATATATATATATATAT
>NW_027185754.1:12594024-12658919 GCF_028583685.1 Petaurus breviceps papuanus | reverse complement strand
TATATATATATATATATATATATATATATATATATATATATATATATTTATATTTATATATATGTATGTATGTATGTATGTATATATACACTATTATTAATACTATCTTACATGTAATTGGGAAATAAGATATACAGGCACTGGGGCATAGAGATCCACTGGGAAAGTCAAAAGGGGTATGGGAGAAAATATGGGAGACAGCAGATTGGAGGAGGGTGTATCCTGTGGGACTGCTATTTTGGTGTGGTGGGTAGGGGAAAAACGGGGAGAAAATTTGTAACTCAAAATCTGGCAGAAATGAATGATGTAAATCAGAAGTTAATAAAGCATTTGGAAAAAAATAAATAAAAATATAAAATATCCAAACTACCCAAAAGGCCAGATAGGGATCTTAAAACAATTTCAGAAAAGAAAATAGATTTAGTTTTAAAGGAACTACTGAAAAAGGAAAAGAAAATCAACTACTGCACCTATTGAATTCATGGGTCAACTTTATCAAACCTTTAAAGAACAATTAGTACTAAGACTTCACAAATTATTCTCAAAAATTGAGAAAGACAGCACCATCCAAGAGTCTTTTATTAGACAAATATAGTCCTATTACCTAAACCAGGGAAAGATTACATACAGAAGGAAAATTATAGGTCAATATCATTAATTAAAATTGACTTAAAGTCAATAAAAATAAAATAAAAATCTGTCAAACAGACTATAGCAATTAATTCAAGAAATCATTTATCATGACCAAGTGAGATTTTTACCAGGCAGACAAGGATGTCTTACTTTTGGAAAATAATCAACATAATCATATTAAATCATATAAAAAAGAGATAATTAAAAATCGTGAAAGCAGAATTTATGATCTGTACAGGAGAAATAAATAGCAGGATAAAAATATTGAATTTTTCATGTCGAATCTTATCAAAGAAAAAAGAGAGAAGAACTGATTGGGAATGAAAATACATAGAAATAAAGAACAAACTGAAATAAGAGAAGCAAAAAGAATTAAGATTAAAAGAATACCTGTGTTTTACCTCCTTCACAGAATGGCTTGAAATCCAGCCAAAGATCCTGACTGGACTAGAGAATGCCCCAACTTACAGTCTTCCTTTGAATATATAAGGGTAGAGAATGGACCTAAGATTTCATTTATGTAAAGAATTCCCAGGTGAAGAAACTTCCTCTAGCAATTAAGTTTGGCACACAAGCACCTTTCAGTCTTAGAGATTTGTCTAAAACACTGAGAGGTTAAGTAACTTGGTGGCGGTCATCTAGCTAGCATGTGTCAGATACAGTACTGGAATGAGCACCTTCCTGGTATCAAGACTGTTGCTCTATCCACAATAACACAGTGATTCACATCAGGGGTGTAAAACACATGGCCCACAGTCTACAACATTCACAGATGTGGCCCATACAAGGTTAAAATATAATTGGGAAATATTTAACAAAATAAATTAAAATATAACATAACCTAACCTATAATGTTACTATGTGATAGATGCTTATAATTTAGTGGCTCAAATTCTGAGTTTGACATCACTGACTCACATCAAATATTTGAAGATTGAAGATTTTCCTATAGAATTCAAAGGCATTTTCAAATATTCCAGTGACTTTAAACATGAGTTCAAAGTACAATAAGAGATGGTCAATCATTACTATTGATAATGCACAAAGAATAACAGAATATCAGCTAAAAAGGGTCATCTGTCTTATAGCACTATGTAATGGGGCAGTCAAGTGGTATCATGCCTAAGATAATATTCAAACTTAGATCCAAAGTGCTCTACACCATACCATGTCCAAGCCTGCAGCAAGAAACTCACATACCATCCAATTAACTTCTCGAGTCAGATACTTTATGAGGTAGGAGCCTGACTATTCAACCCCACTCTCAAGAAGTCAGAGAAAAGAAATATCATTTCAAATACTTTTTAGTTTCTCAATTTTTTTCCCTACTCTACATAAGTCATCCTGAACGGAAGTAGAAAAGTATAATTTGAGGGGAGAATAATACCCAAGGTTACAAATAATTCTAAACGCAGGGTTCCACATAGCAGAGACTGGAACAGCCCTCAAGTTTGCTGATCTAGTTGACCTAACTAAAATTATCCAGAACAATTCTTCTAGTTATTATCCAAATGGATCATTCTCAGCATGACCAGTCTGAGAAGAATTTACCCCAAAAGACTTTGTCTAGTTTTGGAACTGGACCTAGCCAAAAGCTCTGGACCACTCTAATTTATCAAAACTAAAGACCCAAATGAAACTTCAGCTAATCAGGTCTCCTGGATTCTGACAAGATTTTGAAGCTTCACCACAAAGCTGCAGTATATAATAATCTCAGTTTTGCCAGATTTCGAGTTGGAAGTGACTCTCAAGGTCATCTTGTTCTCCCTAGTCAGTTTCCTTAGGAAACAGGCCCAGAAATTACTTACCCAGCATTACACAGGTAGTGTGTAGGTGAGCTGAAATTTGAACCCAGGTCTTTTGAGTTCAGTTCCATTGCCAATGCCACTTCATCAGTAGCTCAATAGACACAAACCTTCTCCCAACAAAGGGAAAGAAAAAAAGGACATGATAGTCAAGCAAATGTCACAAAGTCCTTCCTTCTCCATTTTCTTTTTCAGTAATATGCTGAGAAACTCATTAGCTCTTGGGTTGTGCCCTTGGGTAAAAACCTCAAGCCAGTGGGGAAAAAAATGGTTCTTCAAAGTGATATGAATATCAATCACTGCTAAGAGGAGTTTATAGTAGAAAGGTTGACTTGGCCTTAACCTGAGTACAAATAGTGATACTATAATTTACTCTTGAAACTCAAGAAGACTCTAAAAACAGAAATAACAAAGTCTTTGAAGACCCTGAGAGTGTATTCCCAACCCTGCTTTAGAAGGCAGGATGTGATAAATAATCAGGGAGGGGAAGAGGGGGTCAGGGAGACAGAGCATCCAGAAGCACTCTATAAATACAAGGAAATGATAAGGAACATGATACTTATACCTAAGCTTAGGGACCATTTCTCTCCTTGTTGAGTGTTTGCATTATTTAAATACTTTAAGAAAACTTGTTTTGTCTTATCATTGGGGGGAAGGGATAATTTGAGAGCAAAAGGAAATGGAAAAGCAAGTGAAAGGTCATTTTGTCTCCTCTTTAGAAACACACTTTGTAATATTTTCTGAACAGTGTCCATCCAATTTTAACCCTTCAATTAGGAAGGACAAATCACCATAAACCAATCAGTTACTTTCCTGAACATGAGCAATTGACAAAACCAGCTAATACTACACGACTCTCTCTGGTATGGGGTAGACTGGAAAAGAAGATGCCTCCTAGTAATCCTTGGGGTGGGATCGAGGAGGAATTTCTATTCCTGTTACTCCACAGACTTCCCTCTCATCTCTCATCTCCATGCCTTTACACTATCTGGCATTCCTAGAATGTTCGAACCCCTCACCTCCACCTTTTAATTTCTCTGACTTCCTTCAAGACTCATCTTAAAAATTCACTTTTTACAGATGGCCATTCCTGGTACTTTCCTTACCCTTTGGACTACCTTAGTTTCCTCTGTCCACCTACATGTTGTGTACATATGTCTTCCATTAGAACATATGCTTCTTAAGTGTGGGGACAGTGGTTTTATTGTTGTTGTTTCTTTTAATTAGAGAATTACTAGGTTGCAGGATCCCCAGCACCAAGCACAGCACCTGGCACATAGTAAGCATTTAAATGCTTGTTGATTGACTATTATATCCCTTACAGTTTTTTGGCCCACCTTTTAAACTGCAAAATGATGCTGGCCTGAACTTCCTGACATTTAACACCTGTGTTCTACCTCCTTCACAGAATGGATTGAAATCCAGCCAAAGATCCTGGCTGGACTAGATAATGTCCCAACGTAATAGCCTTCCTTGGTACTTCTCACCAGTTTTCCCCTTCCTATCACCTAATTGGGCACAAACTGGAGCTATTCTTTCTCTATACGGCTAGAGTTCTATTATAATGTAATTCATTAATTATACATTTGGTAAACAGCTACTGTGCAAGGCACTCTGCTAGGTTCTAGAGAGGATTATTATTATTTTTTTAAGAGTGGACCTGTGATTTCATATGTGTGGGAAACTCAAGCTGATGTTAATTTGTTAGTCATTTATAATGTTAAAAAGTTATGGAGAGGGGAGGAGGGTGCACTTAGAGGTTAAGTTACTTGGTTATTGTCACATATCTGATATTTGTTAGAAACAAGACCTGTCCTGAGTGAGCTCTTAATGACCCCAAGGAGAGCCCTTTATCTTTTATACAACATTGTCCCTCACTTATAGGGGATAGAAGTGTGAAAAAGACACAACCTCTAACCCCGTAGTATTCACAGTCTAGTAGAAGAAAGCAAACATAAGTAGACTCAAACCCAGGTTTCAAATAGAAATATCTTTTTTCTCATTGAACTAAATTACAAAGACTATGAAATTCAGATTTTAATCTAATACATTTCTTCAAAAATGTTCATATATCTATATTTCAAGTGAAATCAAAGGGCATCCCAACTGATTGACAATTTATTTATATGTAAGTTCTAGGTTTTATTCTATGGAAAATTATGACAGGTCCAAATCTCTCCAAGCTTTCAAAAATGCTTTTTAAATGGCACACCCATGATCCTGCAACCTAGTAACTGTCCAATTAGGAAGCAAAGCCTTTCTGATCACTGAGTGATGATTTTTTAACATAACCATAACACTCATTGGGCTAATAACACATAGGTATGCTACTTAAAATATAGTTAACAAGGCATTTTTTAAAATCTCAGCACAGCATATGAACATCTTTCCATTTTTATGGTTTGGTGAACAGTATTTCACACTAAATGACTGCTGCTTTCCAATCCTTAGAGGCAGACTGTGCCACACAACTTTACATTAGTTTTGTTCTTCTAATCCTATGTTCCAAAACCAAAAACATTCATGTGGAGTCCAAATGAGTTCAAGAATGATTTTGGCTGCTAGATGGAATAGCATAGGGCTGCTGCCAATATGTTCCATAGATGAAGCTGTAGAAAATTTCTTCTGTGACTGACCATCTGATTTCTTCTTTTCCAGCCAAATAAGGGAAAGAAGAGCCAATTCCCAGGTAAACACTCACATGTCAATCTTTAGCCTGATAATTATATAACATGACATGTTGATGGAATTCTTCCATTACTTATGACCTGTCAGGAAGAAACCTTGTTAATTTTAGACAGAGTGCCAAGTCTTATTATAATTGCAAATGTCCCAAATTGACAGAAAAGTTTGGGATTAGACATGATGTCCCACCCCCCAAAAAAATAAATAAATAAAAGGTAAAAAGATAGCCAACATTTTTGCTTGGATATTCAGAATAAACACTTCAAATAAAAATGAATCCTCTTTATCAATAGATAACAGTGAATTATGTGATCCATACAATTTATAACTTAGAATGTTCTAGAGCTAGAAGGTAGTCTCCTCCTTTGTAATAAAGGGAATTGGACATCACCTGATCCAATTCCTTCTTCTACAAAGAAGGAAACCAAAGCCAGAAATTGGAAGTAACTTGCTCAAGGTCACATACATATTAGTAGCAAAAAACAGTAATGTGAAAATTACTTTTTTCCCATAGAGGTATTTTTAAATTTTTGAACAAAAAAATCAATGGTCAATTTATTGACCAACTATTTATTTTATCTATGGCACTAACCTAGATGTTGAAGATATAAGGAATGAAAATTGATATTTCTTGACCTGAAGAGATCTACTGGAGGAGACAGAGCATGTACTCAGATAAGAATGAAACAAAGTAGAGCAAAGGAGAGATCCAAACAAAGAGTTCTAGGACAATTGAAAGATGGAGAGCTCACTTTCAATGGAAGGAATAAGAAAAGGTTTTACAGAAGAGAGGGCAACCAAGATGAGCCTGAGAGAAGAGGAAGATTTTAATTGGTAGGGATGGTGATGAAGAAGGATGGTATTTTGGCCATGGGAAGAAATTTGTGTGTGCACATACACACATACTCAGAGAGAGAGCATGCCAGATTGGTAAATTGCCAAGAGTCCAGTTGGGCTGAAATGTGGAGAGTAAAAGGTAGTAGAGACAAAGCTATACGGGTTGGAGGATCAGCTTGTCATGTGCTTTTAATGCCAGGCTGAGGATTGTTGCATTTTGTCCTGGAGTACTTTTGAACCACTGGAAATTTTTGTGTGGATGACAAGGAGAACTGAAGGTCTTAGTAAAAAGAGGCAAATCTGATGTTAGAAGTATCTCTGAGTCTTGAGGAATGAAACTCATGACTGGAATATGGTTCTGGATGAATATGCCTTATTCAAAAGAAACAAAATAGACAAAAAGTGGGTTGTAAATATATATATGCATGAGGAAATCCAGGAACCAGAGGGGTGAAATGGAATAGAGAACATTTAGGTGAAGATTAATAAAAGAAAAATACATCTCAATTTGCCTTATGGGTAATTTTATTCTTCAAAAGCTAGAATAACCAACAAAGAGAAATTCTATTTTGGATTGAATTCTTGATAACAGGGAGAAACTTATTCCTAAGGTAAAAACAAAATGAACCTTGGCAAGGACTGACGACTTTTTTCCCTAAAATTTGTGATGGAGAAGAAGAAAACTGGGCAAAATTAATCTAACATGAATCTAGGTTTGGAGAGAAAATATTTCAAGGGTTCAGAGCAAGTACAGATGTGATTCCATGGATTAAAATTCCAAATATTAAACTCTGGAGACACAAAAGGAAAAATTCCAAAGAGGAAAGGAGGAAAAATAAGAGTTATGCAACAAATAAAATAAAAGTACAGAGAACACACCAACAAATTTAGGTTTTAAGTGATACATACAGAAGATGGGAACAAGGGTAGGTGCACTTTCAATCAACAGCTCTGCTTGGTTTGGAGTCAGAGTTCATCAGTTCTCTCTCTGAAGGTCAACAACATTTTTTATCAAGAGTCCTTTGCAATTGTCACAGATCATTGTACTGATCAGAGTAGCTAAGACTTTCAGTTAGTAATCATTACAATATTGCTGCTACTGTGTACAATATTCTCATAACTACACTCACCTCACTTTGCGTCATTTCATATAACTCTTCCCAAGATTTTCTGAAACCATTCCTTCCATAATCTCTCATAGCACTAGATAGTATTCCATCACAATCATATAACACAACTTGTCCCGCCATTCCCTAATTAATGTGCATCCCCTTAATTTCCAATTCTTGGCAACCACAAAAAGAGCTGCTATAAATATTTTTGTACATATAGGTCCTTTTTCTTTGAGAGATAGACCTAGTAATGGTATTGCTGGGTCAAGAGGTCTGAATAATTTTATAGCCTTTTGATCACACTTCAAATTTTTCCACATCTCCTCTAGGATTTGTCATTTTTCTTTTCTGTTATGTTAGCCAATCTGATAGGCATAAGGTGGTACCTTAGAGTTCTTCTAACTTGCCTTTCCTTAATTAATAATGATTTAGAGCATTTTTTCATATGAATACTAATAGCTTAGATTTCTTCTTCTGAAAACTTCCTGTTTATATCCTTCGAAAGTTTATCAATTGGGGGTATATTATTATTTTGAAGAAGATGCAAAGAGATAGACTAGATGATAATACATTTAGACTTACAATAGATTTAATGGACAGATTCAATGAGTCTATGCTAATGGTCTATGACAAATCTTCAGTCAACTGCACCAAAGATTTACACTTAACCTTACCCTGTTTAACATTTTTATAGGTTACTTCTCTAAAGGCACAAAGATTTTTACACATAGATAGCTAATATACTAGATGACAACACCAAGAGCCAAAAGTATCTTAATGGGATAAAACATTGGTCTGACTCTAATGAGATGAAATTCAATGTACATAAATATAAAGTCTTGCACATGAGTTAAAAAAAAAAGTCAACTTTACAAGAATATGATGGGGAAATATGGTTATATAGTAATTTTTCTAAAAAAAAAGATCTGGGGTTTTGGGTAGACTACAAGACCAATATGATTTAGCAGTGTAGTATAATAGAGAATAAGATAATGCAATCTTAGACTGCATTAAGAGGGGCAATAGCTTCCAGGAATAAGGAGGTAAGAGACTATCTGTATTCTTTCCTAGTTAGAATACATGGACAGCTAAGATATTATTTGGGGCCTGGTGTATGGAAGACCTAAGTTTGAATCCTACTTCCATCACTAACTAGCTATGTGACCCTGGGTATCACGTAACTTCAGCCTCCCTCCATTTCCTCTTCTGTAAAATGGGAATAACAATAGTACCTACCTCACCCTCCAGGATTGTAAGGATAAATGTCATACTTAACAAAATTTACAGTTCAGACAGTGCTTAGAAAAGCACTTATATGGAGTTTTTTAAGACTTTGCAAAGCTTTTTTTAAAGCTTTAAAAAGCTTTAAAGCACTAAAGGCATACCTCATTTTATTGTACTTCACAGATAATTATATTTTTTACAGATTGAAGGTTTGTGGCAATCATGTGTTGAGTAAGTCAATTGGTGCCATTTTCAAAACAGCATGTGCTCACATAATGTCTCTGTGTCAAGTTTTGGAAATTCTCACAATATTTCAAACTTTTTTCATTATTATTATATCTTGTTATGGTGATCTGTGATGAGGGATCTTTTTTTTGGAGAGCAAGGCAGGGAAATTGGGGTTAAGTGACTTGCCCAAGGTCACACAGCTAGTAAGTGTTAAGTGTCTGAGGCTGGATTTGAACTCAGGTCCTCCTGACTCCAAGGCCGGTGCTCTATTCATGTGATCAGTGATCTTTGATGTTACTATTATAATTATTTTGGAGTACCACAAACCACCACCTAATACAAAGAACTTAATCAATAAATGTATGTATTCTTACCACTCTGCCAGTCAGTAGTTCCCCCATTTCTCTCCCTCACCTTAGGGCTCCCTGTTCCCTGAGACACAACAATATTGAAATTAGGCCAATTAATAACCCTACAAAGGCCTCTAAGTGTTCAAGTGAAAGGAAGGGTCAATCATGCAACAAACTTTATTGTTGTCATATTTCAAGAAATTGCCATAACCACCCCAAACTTCAACAGTCACAACCATGATCAGTCAGCAGCCATCAACATCAAGACAAAACTCTTGCACCAGCAAAAAGATTACAACTTGCTTAAGGCTCAAATGATGGTTAGCATTTTTAACAATAAAGTATTTTTTATTAAGGTATCTACATTGTTTTCTTTAGACATAATACTATTGCACATTTAGTAGACTACAGTAGAGTGTAAGCATAACTTTTATATGCACTGGGAAACCAAAAAATTCATGATGCGCTTTATTGCAATTCACTTTATTGTGGTGGTCTGGCACTGAATCCTCAATGTCTCTAAGGCATGCCTTTATATACGTGCTAACATTATTATCATTACTAACATCTGGAATACTGTGTTCAGAGCTAATCCACACAATTTAGAAAACAACATTGATAAGCTAGAGTGTGTTCAGAGGAGGGCAACCAGGATGGTGAAGGTCCTTGAGATCTTAAAGGATATGCTGAAGGAACTTTGGCATATTTTGCCTGCAGAAGAGTAGGTTCTTGGGGATTGTAATAATGGTCTTCAGGTATTTGAAGGGTTGTAATGTAATAGAGAGATTAGACTTGCCCTGTATAGCCCAGAGGGAAGTTATCAGTGGCAATGGAAAGTGCAAAAAGACCAACATAGACTTGATTGAAACGTGGTTTTTTATCAAAGGTTTATGTGCATAGAAAAACACCAGCTCACCTGTCTGTTTAGGGTCACATCTTCCATTTTATACATATATTAGCATCCAATCCAATCTGAACCTTTCTTTTTTCATTTCTTCATAAGCCATTTGTCCTAATGCCACATACATCTCCTTTGTAAAAACCTGAGGTTCATATAGCTGCCTCCTTCTCAAAGTCCTCTAGGCTCCCCAGAAAATTTCTGGATCATTGTCCCAGAATTTCCAAGGGGTAGTAATTGATACTCCCTTATAATGGGAGCAGAATCTGTGGTCTAACTGGTTCACAATGGCCTATTATTAAATTTTTCATGAGAGTCTCGGAAATCAGCAAAGCCTAAAAATAAACACCTGATTTGTTATTTTGTTGATTGTCTAGACCAGGGGTCAGCAAACTAGTTCTTGGGCCAAATCCAGTGCCCTTTTCCCTTTTGTACGTATGCCTTCAGATCTAAGAGGGTAAAATTTAAAAAACATTCTTAACTCTCAGGTGCAGGTCAAAAGCCAGTTTGGGTCTTCAGGCAAAAGTCTGTCAACCTAGTACTTGGTCTAAGAAAGAGATGGAGAAAATTTTAATGATACAGATTAATTTCTTTTTCAGAGAGCTAATTGTTAAACATTTACTGGTTCACTCCTTCCTACAGTTGTCAGAAAACTTTCAAAAGGTAACCTTTCCCAAAGAATAAACAGAGGTGGAGCTGGGACTAATCTAGTGCATTCCATGTTTTCCCCACTATTAATAACCCATGAGCACATGAAGATGTGGAGTTACAGAAGTCAGAGTTCCTTATAATAATGAGAAATTTGGGCTGAAATGGATGAAGGGCAATTTCAAACCTTGATCCCTTAACTCTTTTTATTAGATTCTCTGCCCCCAGGATACAGAACTATTGATTTGATGATGATCTAGTCTTCTTTTATACTATCAAGACTGTATTTGATGGGGGAAGAGGGAAAAAGCTAACAGAGCTGATCGGGAGAAGGCATTGGTAGAAGAGAGGAGGATGTGTCTAATAACTGATTGAAATACTAAGAATTATTTAAGCTAAATGGGACTTAAACATCTTAGCACTTTTATCCAAGTTAAAAATGAACCAATGCAGATATTACAGAGCCCTAGAGGAAATCATAAATGCATTTAACATGAGACACAAGTGCGGAAGCAAATTACCTTGACAATTCGATTCGCCTCTTCACACCTGAGAGGAAGCTTAAGCAGCTTTCCACCTCCCCCCTGACCATGAAGAATGATTTTCATTCTCCTTACCCCTTCCCATATAGATGGGGTGGGATTCAGTGAGTGTCAATCAGCATTATAATCAGCTGAACTTTTAAATCAATACCTCCTATTTTAAAGATGCTATTGACTTTAGCTGAATGATTATACTGCATTTCAATAACAGGAGAAGGGGGCAGATCATTATAAAGGTAGAATTTGTAAGGGGTTGGCCATTTCTTGACAATAGAGTATTTTAGGGCCTACAAAATAATTTTCTGTGTCCAGTTGTGGGGAGCAAAGAATGTTCCTGGATCATAGAAGAATAGAAATAGAGTGAGAAGGTGCTTAGAAGTCACATAGTACAACCTCATTATTTTATAAATGAGGAAACTGAGGCCAAGGGAGTTTAAGTAATATAACCAAAGTCACATAGACCACTGTCAGAAGTGAGATTTCAACCCAGGTCCTCTAACTCCAGAGACAGCACAGTCTCCACTGTACCACACTAAAGACATCCTACTCAAAAAGTCATAGAAAGAGGCTTAAAAGGACAAAGGAATCTAGATGTGGAAAGGATCTTGGATGCTGCCTACTAATTTCACAAACTGAGTGAACATAGACGAGTCACCTGACTGTACCCAGCCTCAATTCCCTCTTTGGTAAAACATGGACAATAATACGTGTAGTATGTACCTCAAAGGGTGATTTAAGTGTGACAGGTAAGATCTGAAATAACTGAGGAAACAAAGGTTTGAACTTTCAAGCACATCAGTTTATTAAGCCATACATGCCAATGGATAGCAAACTGGGACCAGGCCTCCTCAGCATGACACTGGACCCTGAATACAGCTATTCATCAAAAGAAGACAATTAACAGAATATAAACTAAGATCAATGATTAGGTGATTTGATTTATAATTGGATTTAATTTGGATATATTTGAATACATAATTTAGATATCCAATATAATTGGATATAGATGTATGATTATAATTTTTATATATATATATATAATTTATAATTATAATATTAGGGACTTTCGAAGTTCAAAGAAGGAAAATGCACAGGTGTAATTCTCTGAAATCCAGAAAACAGGTATACCTCTCCCTTTCAAAAGGTCTGCATTCAATCAAAAGATACAGTCCCTGACTGACAACTATGGGGCCAGTTTTCAGATAGGACATATGGGTTGTTTGAGATTTATAATTCTGAGAAAACTCCTTGCATCAATCTTTGGATCTGACTGGTTTTCTGATTACCATAGGCTAGGTTCTTAGTCAAGGATCTCTAAGCAACAAATAGATCTGGTCCAGCTTCCCAGTCACACGGGACTAGGTTCAAATAATGCAATAAAGTTTTCCCACAATTCCCATAACTGAAAGAAAGAAATTGGACTAGACCCATAACAGATTAGAAAGGGAACCAAGCTAGATGCAGAATTGAGTCATAAGATGGAGTCAGTGTGATTCATTCAATTCCCACAATTCCTTCAGAAGGGATGTTTCAGTATGGTTCACTGAAAAGAGCCTGGACCCAGAATCAGATTTGAATTTTAGTCCTGACTCTGTTACTGCCTTGCTGTCTGACATTGGATAAGTCCTTACAGCTCTCTGGACTAATTCCCCTATCTTTAGAATGAGGGAATTGTATTAGATGATAGCTAAGGTACCTACCTTCCTAGTCTCAAAGTCCATGATTCTGTGATTCATTCATCTAAGGAACACAAAGACTTACCAAGAACAAACTTAAGAACAGGTAAGTAACTTGCTCAAGGTTACACAGCCAGTTATTTCTGGGTGTGGTGCTGAGTGTCTGAGCCCGGGATTCGATCTCCAGGTCGTCCCAACACTGGAGCTGGTACTCTTACTCGCTGAGCCACCTGTCTGCCCCTAAGCAATTGGGGTTAAGTAACTTGCTCAAGGTTACACGGCCAGGTGTTTCTGGGTGGGTGCTAAGTGTCTGAGCCTGGGATTCGATCTCCAGGTCTTCTCAACACTGGAGCCGGTGCTCTTACTTGCTGTGCTACCTGGCCGCCCCTAACATACGTTTTTAATCCAGGCATTTGGTACCTAATTTCTGAAAACCCCCAACTATTTGAGGGCCCCAGAGACATAACTAAGGTAGGGTTACAGGACCATTGCCCTAGGGCAATGACATTTCAAGGGCAGAAAAATTTAACATGCATAGCTTTAGCAATACAGAAACTGCTCTGAAATAAATAAACACTAAAATGGATCTGTGATCTCAATTGTTTGGTTATTCCTTCAAATGATGGAGGTCATTACTTAGCTATGCCTATGCATCCTCTATAATTCTTGTCCATATTCCCCCATAAGTTTGCCACTGGAGTAAACCCAACATACTGGGGAAAGGAGGGCAAAGGCAGAGAAGTTGCCTTATTTGCTTTTTATACCACGGGGATGCCAATGGTGCACATAAGCTTACCTGAAGTTACTGATCACTCTTGCTTTAGGACCAGTTCATCTTTTTCACTCGTATATTTTTTTGATGACACTCCATTCCTCCTTCTTAATTCCCTATTTGTCATGTGTTCCAGCCTACTCATACTCACTCTACTCCTCTCCACTGCCCTATAGGCAATATTCATTTTCAGTTCTTGAGAGATTATTGTGTTGCATGTTTCACAGTCATGTAACAACAGCAGAAGAATGGCATTAAATGATAGGCTTTATTTCATGTAAAAGTTTGGGATCATTAAAAAAAAGTTCTTTAAATTTCTCAATGGCAAAATAAAGTAAACAGTGCTCCTCTTGTGGTAGAATTCTGAGTCTCATCATCTTTTTGCAGGGTCTAAGACACAGAAAATCTAACTCTTTTTTTTAAGGGGGGAAGGTAAGGCAATCAGGGTTAAGTGACTTGCCCAAGGTCACACAACTAGAAAGTGTGTCAACTGTCTGAGACTGGATTTGAACTCAGGTCCTCCTGATTCCAGTACCAGTGCTCTATTCATTTATCCACTACACTGCATTGCTGCCCCACTTTGTTTTTAATCCAACTCTTCTTTTTTTTTGAAGCAATTGGGGTTAAGTAACTTGCTCAAGGTTACACGGCCAGGTGTTTCTGGATGGGTGCTAAGTGTCTGAGCCCGGGATTCGATCTCCAGGTCTTCTCAACACTGGAGCCGGTGCTCTTACTCGCTGCGCTACCTGGCCGCCCCTAATCCAACTCTTCTAAAAGATTATATGTTGCTGAAAAGGAACCAGCATACTTTGGTAGAAGGAATTTAATCATCTGGGGAGTAATCTTTACCAATAAATTCATGGGTCCAGGCCCTATTCAAATATGTATGTATACATATGGGTATATTTATATGCACACATATATCAGCATACACACATGCATACATATGTATGTATATACACATATACATTGACAAAAGAGCTCTATAGGTTGGCCATTCAATGACATAGAAGAGTTGACCAGTGGTGTTGAACTCAAATAAAAGCAGATCCTTGGTAGCAGGATACTGACTTAGAAAACCACAAATTATTATTACATGTGTTGTATTGTATTTTCATTGATTTTGTTAACCTTTTCCCAGTTACATTTTGATTTGGTTCAGGTTGTACTTGGGACTTTTGCAGACCCCAAGGGCCTGCTTGGCAAGTTTGACACATCTGGTCTAGATAACAGGCATTCTTCATCTACTTGTTTTTACCTGCTTGAATAGTTAAGGCAATATTTCTTGAGAAGTTACAGGTTTCATCTTATCATTCTCAACGGAATAAGCACAATGTCATCGACAAAAGAAACACCTGGAGCATGTCATCTTGTATAGGGAATTCTTCAACTTGGTCTCTACCCTTTATCTCCCTCATGACAGTGGCAAACACCTTTGGTATACACACTTCTTTCCATTTTATGCTTTCCCTGATATTAACTATCAGAGTGCTGTCCAAAAAGGTTATTGTCTCTGTTGATATATGATTCAAAGGATCTTGCATAATTTTCTATAGAAATAATTAATTCCCTCTACCACTTAGTTGAATGTTTCTTAATTATTTCTTGTATGAATTTCACATCCTAAATTGCAAAGTTGATTTGAATTACAAAAGCACTTGCCTTAGAGGTACTTCATACTGCCTCAGACATCTCTCATGCTATTTGCACCAGGTGAGGAAATTGGAAAATACATGGAGGGGTCATTATGGTCAAAAATGACCAAAGCATACCAATGTGCTGCCAGCAGAGGCCTGCTGTGATGATAGGAGGAAGTAGGTATCCTAATGTCAGAAGAGCCATTTGTGACAGTAAAATCACAATGTCCTCTTCTGTAAAACTATTAATTGGGTAATGGTTGGACTAGATAGTCTCCAAAGTTCCTTTGTGGACATAGAATTCTGATCTTGTCTTCAATAGCTCAGGACCTAATTAAACTGAATATGCTATTCCTTGGTCCATGCACTGCCTTTTAGCCCAACACTACACTATGTAGGCTATATACCACAAACAGTTCAACCTCACTGATAAGATCTCCCAAGAAGATCTGACATGATGTCAGATTTCATTTCCTGTATCTGCTTTCTTATAAAATGAAATCAGTCATGGAAGTGGAATCTGAACCACAAAAGTTCTCCTTATGGAATCTCAGGACCACAGGCAACCTCAGAGGTCAATCATTTCTTCCAGCACGTTCTGTACTAGAATGTCCTTTACAGCATCTTTGAAAAGTACTCATCCAGGCTTTGCTAGAAGACATCTAGTAACAGGGAACCAAAGAAGCCCCATCAAATATCCCAATCCCTTCTACTCCCTCTCTCTCTCTCTCTCTCTCTCTCTCTCTCTCTCTCTGTCTGTCTCATACACACATACACACACACACGGAAATTAATTTGTATATATTTTATATTTTTATGTTTCTGAGTTCATATCTGTCTCTGCCCACCCCATCCCCCCACCCTATAAAAGAATGTAAGCTCCTTAAGGGAAGAGACTATGTGTATAAATGTAGGAGGATTTTAAGGGGAAGTGTGCATGAGTTAATAGCAAATTTGAATGTAATCTCCTCAAAGGCAGAAACTGTATTTTTCTCATCCTTTTTATCCCCAGTGCTTAGTACAGTATCTGGTACATTTGCTGTTGTTGTTGAGTCATTTCTATCAGTCATGTCCAACTCTCTGTGTCTGCATTTGGTGTTTTCTTGGCAAAGATCCTGGAATAGTTTGCCATTATCTTCTCCAGCTCATTTTACAGATCAGGAAACTAAGGTGAGCAGTGTTAAGTGACTTGCCCAGGGCCACAAAGCTAATAAGTGTCTGAGGCTGAATTTGAACTCAGTAAGATGAGTCTTTCTGACTCCAGTCCTGGGCCTTTATCCACTGCACCACCAAGCTACGAACTACAAACACTTAATTTTTTTTTTTTTAAGCAATCAGGGTTAAGTAACTTGCTCAAGGTTACACGGCCAGTTATTTCTGGGTGTGGTGCTTAGTATCCGGTCTCAGGACCGGATTCGATCCCCAGGTCTTCCCGACACTGGAGCTGGTACTCTTACTCGCTGAGCCACCTGGCCGCCCCACACTTAATACTTTTTTGACTACCTGAATTAGCAATTGTATTTTGTCGCTCCCTCTCCATTATATTATGTTGCTGCCATTGAAAGAACAGCCACTCTCTTTGTTTGGAAGTTTTTCCTTACACTGAGCTTTAAGGAAAGGTGTTCATGAGTTAGAGATACTCCATCATGAAAAATCAGGAGAAAGAAATGTCCGCGGGGAGTGCTATGGATATACTTGAGATGGCTCAGTTAGGATTATATTTATCAGAATTCAGTGATTTTCAAATTTGCTGCTTTGGTGCACAGCCTTTAACACGGATTCTCTCCGCAAGTCATATGTCATCAAAACTCCTATTTCAGGGGCTGCCCGATTCTTCATATAGTGCTCTAGCTATTGGTTTTTTCTGCCTTACTAATCAACTGAAACTCTCCAGCACAAAACTCAGAAATCTTTTTTTTCTACATCCATTTCTTTCTTCAAAGGTTTCAAGGGTATTCTCAGAACAGCAAATCTGGAAACATTGGCAAGGTTCTGTTTTCCATATTCCAAAGGAGGGGGCCCTGCTTAAGAACAAAGCCTGCTTAACTTCCTACAGTAAGACAAGGTTGGATAAATAGGAAACCCCTGGGTGCATAATATCAGTCACTGGTTTTAAATCTGAGGATGCCTCTAGGCCAATAAGAAGGGATCCCACCCTAGCGGCTAACATATTTATAAGCTATTACCACCATAGTGAAATGCAGCCTCTGCCTATAGCCCGCTTCCTTCCTTCTCTTCCTCCTGCTGAGACAGAACAGAAAATTGAGAGGCCCACAAACCAGCCAGCATGGTGTCTGATTGTAAAGACACCATAAATGTTCCTATCGCCTACAGTAAGGCCCTAGTGGGGACCTTCAGGCATGACTGTCACAAACCGTTTAAATCTATAGCCAGACCTGGCTAGTTAACTGGTCAATTTAAGTCCAGGGATTCTTAAATTTTTACATCATATTCCTCTTTGGCAAGCTAGTGAAACCTATAGATACCTTCTCAGAATAATATCTTTAATGCAAAAGAAAAATGCACAGGGTTATAAAGGGAATCAATTATATTGAAATGCTATGATCAAAAAAATTGTAACAATTTCTCAGATCCCAAGTTATGAATCCTTGATTCAGTCAATCAACTCCTTTGACGTTTTTCCTTTTTTTATCCCCTTACTGACTTAGGCAGTTTAGCTGAATTCACAGAATCTATGTCATACACAGCCTTAGATTAGGTACAAGAACAAAGTCAAAAATTAGGCTCAGAAGCTCTCAGCAGCCAAAAATACGACATTTGACGTACAGCCTTCTTGTTCTCACCATCCCCTCTCCACTTAGCAGCACTGACCTAATACTTATGGCAATGATAATCTGACATTTTTTAACATGTGTTCTTTTGCTCTCTAAAAGCAAGAGCCACAAAATTTGTGACAGGAGTGAAGGTGGAAGTGGTTGGGAAAATAGCTAGGAAGTGTCTCCTGTCTTCCTCAAACCTCTCATTCTGCTCCTTCATCCTCAACCTCATGTTTACTTAATTATGCCTTGTACTCCACGTATATCTCACCCTTCTGCCCCAGACTGTAGAGTCCAACAGGGCAGAACAACATTATTTTCTTCTCTATCTTTCCAAGCACCTAGCACAATGCCTTACATGTAGTCGGAAGAGTAGTACAGATTTTAGGGAGAATGCTGGATTAGTAGTCACAGGACTTGAGTTTAAATCCGCCTCTGTCACTAGAGGCTCTGTGATTTGGGGCAAAACCCTTAATCTCTCTGGGCCTCAGTTAAACTAGACATCTTCCAAGTTCCCTTCCAGCTTTAAATCTATAGTTATATGATCCTCATACAGGTAAGTTCCAGAAGAACATAACTCAAGTCACTGTTCTTTTCTGTATCCTTCCAAGAACCTTGCACAATGCCCTACTTGTAGTAGGAATTATAGTAAAATGGGGGAAAAGCACTGGATTTAGAATTAGGTAACTTGGGTTCAAATGCTGGGTGTGCCACTTACTACCTCTGAAGTCTTGGGTGAGGCACTTAAACTCCCTGAGTCTCAGGACTAGATGATCTCTGAGGCCCCCATCATTCACCTCCCCATTTTTGACCCTGTGCAAAGAGAACCCAAATCAGCAGAGTAGAAAAGCTATTTATTTAGCATCATAGAAGCTCAGGCCTTGGCAGGGACATCAAAGATCACCCAGTCCAATGCATCTTGGCCAAGAATCCTCTCTACAAAATCCCTAAAAGCTATTCAACCAGCCTCCACTTGCAGACCTCCAGTGATGGGGAATCTACTTCTTTATACAATGAAGGTCTCCTACTATACCCTGGGTGTTCTGAGCTCAGATTCAACACCAGAAGCTAATTAGTCTAAATCTGATACATTATCGAGTGAAAAACATTCACAGAAAAGGATAATTCTCAGGAATAAAATTAATCCATCAATAATAGTACTAACAATAGCCAGTATTTGTATATGGCAGCTAGGTGCACAGTGGATAAAGTGCCAAGGTTAGAGTCAAGAATATCTGAGTTCAAATCTGACCTCAGATACTTACTAGCTTTGTGACTTTGGGCAAGTGACTTAACTCTATTTGCCTCAGTTTCCTCATCTGTAAGACAAACTGGATAAGGAAATGACAACCCACTCCAGTATCTTTGCCAAGAAAACCCCAAGTAGGTCCATAAAGAGTTAGATATGACCGAAACCACTGACAATACCAACAACAATATATAGCACATTCATATTTGCAAAGCATTTTTCAAATATTATCTCATTTGATTTTCACGACAACGCTGGGAGGGAGGTGTTGTTATTACGCCCTTTTTATGAATGAGAATATGAAGTAGACAGAGGTTAAGTGACTTTCTCTGGGTCACACAGTTGGCATCTTAGGCAGATTTGAGCTCAGGTCTTCCTGACTCCAGGTCCTTGTTCTTTTATTTAAGCAAGCATTTATTATGTGTTCACTATGTGCCAGGCACTGTACTGAGTTCCAAAGATACCAAGAAAATTTTGCAATTGAACGATCCTATCAGACTGAAACTTTCTACCAGGGTAACATAAAAAGCTTTCTGAGCCTTTCAAAAAATAACAGAAAACAGTTCCTTGCATAAATGTTCATACCAGTGAAAAAAAGAAATCCAGTGGGGTAGTGGGAGAGGTTGGTGAGGGTAGAATTTAACCTCAAAGACCCTGGAGGGTCTTTGCACCTTTGCAGGCTTCCTGACACATTTTTGTGCAGGGTGACAAAGTCAAGGTCATCTTGAGTTACAGCTGATAAAATTCCCAGGCCAGTTTCCAGCCTACTTGGCTATCACTGGGGGAAGGTTCACCTCCTCTGCAGCCAATCAAAGCAAGTCTCACCTCCTCACAATGGGAAGACTGCAGTAAATTATAGCTAGCTCTGTTTTCATTGCTGTCCAGGTGTAGTTTTGTCGTGAAGCTGCCTCCCTGCCCCTGCTCACTGACACTGCTTCCAAAGCCATCACACCACACCAAACCCTCAGCTACTATGGACATCTTTGCTCACCTCTGGGAAAAAAATAAAACAAACTGTTTTTTATGCTGCTTCTTTCCCACGGCTACTGATAAATGAATGCTCTTTTAGTTTTAGATTTCTCTAGCTGCCTGCCCCAGGGCTATGGTTTAATCTGCGCTAGATTCCAGTCTCTGGGGATGGAGACCTCCGGAAGGCTTATTACTCCTCACTGTTTCAGAGCCAGACCACCTCTCCAGCAGCACACTTCCAGGCTTTAGTTTGTCTCTTTCACTTGTCTCAATGCTCGATCAAAGGACCCTGAAAGGTCTGCTCCCTGGAGTAGTTTTCAAAGTGTGGTCTGGGGACCCCCAGGAGTCCCAGAAACTCTGGAGGTCCATGGGATTAAAGTTATTTTCATAATACTGACATTTTTTTTTGTCTCTTTTTGTATCCCCAGCCCTTAGCACAGTGTTTGGCACATAGTAAAATGTTAATAAATGTTTGTTGATTGATTGATTGATTTTAATTTCTAAAATGATAAATATTTATAAATATAACTCATAAGAAAAAACTCTTTTGCCTGGGAGTGGGGAGGAGGGTCTTCATTTTTTAAAAGGGTGAAGGGGTCCTAGAATCAAAAATTTTTGAGAACTGCTCACTTAGGAGAATGACTTTCTTTCCCTTCTTCTCCTAATGAGGACACAGTGGGTCTTCTCCACACTGTCAGCACCTCATGCCATGGTTTTTTTGTTTTCTTGAGGCGTCAGAGACATTTATGCATCCTTTTATCCAACCAGTCTTGCAATAATAGTAATAATGATGACAAAACTAGTAGCTAGGATTTATATAACACTTTAAGGATTGTAAAGTTTTATACACACACATACCCACACACAATCTATCTGAAATAATAGAACCTACCTCACAACATTTTGTCAAGATCAAATGAGATCTCATTTGATCAACATTTCATAGATGAGAAAACTAGGGCTGAGAGAAAGTTAATGCTTTGCCTGGTGTCCCACAGCTAGTGAGTGTCTGCAGCTGGATGTGAATTCAGTCTTTCCTGATTGAAGGCCTTCTGCCTCACCACCTCAAGAAGGATCCAAAGCACTTTGTGAAGGAAGGGGTGCATACATTTCATTCTGTCTCTCAAAACAAAGAAACTATGGTCTTCCTCACAGTTGTTTTCCACCTGCTATTGTGTTTTGAAAACCATGTAAAACAAATCTAACATGACAACCCTTTAAGTGTTTGAATTTTGGGCAGCTAGGTGTTGCAGTGAATAGAGCACCCACCCTGGAGTCAGGAGGGCCTGAGTTCAAATTGGACATCAGACTCTTAACACTTACTAGACGTGTGACCTTGGGCAAGTCACTTAACCCCAATTGTCTTGCCTTCCTCCCTCCCAAAAAATGAATAGATAACTATTTGAATTTGAGGATGGTGGCTCCCTAAGACTTCTTTAGGTCTAACACCCTGAGTTCCTTCCTCAGATCACTTGCCATGCTGGATGTTCTCTTCAGAACTCAAGCTTATCAACATCCTTCCTAAAACATGGCAACCCAGAGCAGGACATGGTGCTCCAAATGCAGTCAGAAAAGATCACTTAATAAATTTTCTTGTTTCTTGAATTCAATTTCTTTAGGACCAAATTGTCCCCAGAGTTTCTGAGAGGTCTAAGGCAATTCAGTTCCCTGCTTTTCTGAAGAATTCAGGAGTGGGAGTATGTGCATGGGGAAGGAAGCTGGAAAATAGGGTGAGGAATTGCCCTTCCCTGAATGGGGGAGCACTACGATCTCAAATGACTGCTGCATCTCACTTAGACAGGGTTCAGTGTTACAATCATCACTGTATCTGGGACCATTTTCAATGGGTCGTCCTGCAGCAATTTTTCAGCATATTTCCAATATGCGGTCAGTTCAACTTCCTTACATTTGCCCTGGATGAAGGTGATTCTGCTCTTTGCAAACTACATTTGACCAAACAAATCCTTTTTTTCCTTCTCTTTCTGCCAGGACAGGAAATTTCCCTGCCCTGTAAACACCCCTAATGAAACCATGGATGATCACAGACCTTTCCCCCAGCCTTACAGAACTGAATTGCAAATGTATTGGCCGAGGAACTGTGCAGGCTAGCCACTAGAACAGTGATGGGGAACTTGAAGTTTGGATTCAACCAAAGAGCCACACTTGGGGACCTAGAGTTTGGATTCAATCAAAGGGCCACACTTGAGGACCTAGAGGGCCACACGTGGCCTCAAGGCCGCAGGTTCCCCACCCCTGCCCTAGAAGAATGAACCCTAATGTAGACAAGCAACTTTTGAAAAAGGCTCAATAAAATGCTGCATTTTACATAATAATTAAGGTTTTCTAAATCATGTTAAAAACTGGGGTAGTCATGCTTCTCCTTCATTCTAAATCAATTGCTTGGAATCCATGAATAGTCTGAGAAATATAGAGTTCCTAGACTTCAGTATAGGCACAGGTATCATTCTCTTTATGCTTTAGATGGATCTCAGAGAAGTTGTCAGTAAATTTAACTTTGGTAATTCGCATCCTACTTTAAATTCATTAAAGGAGCTGACTATTTAAAGAACCCTAAGGGCAAATTCTTTGTTAAACCCTGAATTTTTCTGCAATGTGAATATTCATACCCTAATTTCCCGATTCTATAAATTGACATTTTTATATAGTAGATTGGTTTAAAATAAGACACTTCCCCTCCACTCCTCACCCCCTTCAACTCTGTATTTAGAGATGATACTGAGGATGAAAGAAATAGTAAGGCAGCTGGGTGACACAGTGGATAGGGTGCCAAGCTTGAAAGTCAGGAAGACTCATCTTCCTGATTTCAAATATGACCTTTGACACTTACTAGCTGTGTGACCCTGGGCAAATCACTTAACCCTGTTTGCCTCAGTTTCCTCATCTGTAAAAAATGAGCTGCAGAAGGAAATGGCAAACCGTTCCAGTATCTTTGCCAAGAAAACCCCAGAGTGACAAAGAGTCAAACGCTACTGAAACAACTGAACAACATGAAGGAAATAAGAATTGCTGTAGACTATGATATAAATAGGGACAGAAAGTGGACCTGTGGACTAATAGAAATAAATACAGAATACCCTCTCCTCATGCAGTTCTGCATTTCTTGGTAACATATAATTTTAGAGAGTTATGTGACTTGCCTAGGTTCACTTGATCTATATGTGTCAAAGGCAGAATTTGAACCCAAGTATTCTGGTTTTGAGGCTAGTTCTCTATGAAATAAGCCATGCTGTCTCTCATAACATGCAATGATATTCAGGTTTACTTAATGTAACTTGACTCAATCCCTTAGTCTAGTGCTAATTAACAGTCAAATGACTCACCAAAACTTATAGATGATTAGCTTGGATTTGAAGTTCTGTGGCTTGGAGTGAATGTCCAGCCCCAGGCACCTAACAAACCAGAACCACCCTTCATAAGGAGAGGACTGAGTGAGAGAGTGGGAATGATATAGACCCTGAGCCCATCACCCTAAAAGTGATACCCTCCTTGAGCTGATTCAGGATCAGGGGTATGCTAGCATCAACTGTAAACTGCTCAGGAGATTTTTTCAATGTGAGTCTTTACATTTTGGAAACGGACAGACACTACAATTTTGGGTTTGATTAATTGTTTTGTGGATTGTCAAGACTAAAGAAAATGATGGAGAAAATGGGAATAATGTTGATTTAATTTAAGAATGTGCTCTGTTGGGGCAGTTAGGTGGCACAGTGAATAAAGCACTGGCCCTGGAGTCAGGAGGACCTGAGTTCAAATTTGGCCTCAGATGCTTAACACTTACTAGCCATGTGACCTTGGGCAAGTCACTTAACCCCCTGCTTTCCCCCCTCCAAAAAGACAAAAAAAAAAGGAATGTGTTCTGTCTACATTATTGTTAAAAACTTATCAGCACACCATTGGTCAGGAGCATCATGTTCCTAGACTTTAGCTGGCATGTTAATATCCTGTCACTATTGTCAAGCCTTCAAGAGATCACAAAGTATGCAGTCCAGGACAGACCAAGCCAAAAAGTACAAAAATGTGATCCTGGATAAATCACTTTTTACCTCTGACCCTCACTCAGTTTCCTCAACAGTAAAATGAGGGGATTGGACTGAGTCCCAGTCCCAGTGGATCAGTGATTCCAAGAAGTTCAGGGGAAAGCACATTTCTGAGTAGTTATTTAATCACTCTCCTTCATACCAACCCATCTATATTATGCAAAAGGAGGGGGGGGTTGTTATAAGGATCCAATGAGATAATGTATGTAAAAGTATCCTGTAAGCTATAAAGCACTATTCACCTGTAAGGGGACATCACCATCATTCTCCTTATTGTTACTTTTACTACCAGCTCTGTCTCAGAGCTTCAAAGATCCGTGATTTCAGCAGCGGGGTCATATCCCCCAACAATAAATATTGCAACCCATCTTTTATATTTTTTGGCAGAGTAGGGGGATTGGGTCTAGACCTGTGATTTTATCCTCATAGAGAATTTCCAGTATGGGACCTCCATCCCCCAATACAGCCAGGCAACTCCTTTACATATTACAGTGTTAATCGAGTTGCCTGAAGCAATAAAAGGTTAAGCCACCGTGTGTCAGAAGTCATCTGTGCAGTGCATGAAAAAAAAAGGAATCACCCAAAGACCAATCTAGGTCATGAACCTCCCTCAGGCTGGTGCTTTATCACTACTAGGTGGTACAGTGGACAGAACACTAGCCTTGGATTCAGGAAGAACTGAGTTAAAATCCAGTCTTGGACACTCACTAGTTACATGACCCTGGGCAAGTCATTTAACCTATGTCTATCTCAGCTTCCCTGACTATAAATGAGAATGATAATAGCACCTGCCTCACAGGGTTATTGTGAGGATCAAATAAGATAATATGTATAAAGTGCTTAGTACAGTGCTTGCCCCAGAGTTGGTGTTTATTAAATGTGTGTTCCCTTCCCCTTCTCACCCCCCCCATCCCCCACTACTCCATGGTACCATTCCAGAATCCTTTCCATTGATATTAAGGTTATGAAGTTGAAAACATGGGCAGTCGAAAGTATAAGGGGGAGAGATGTTTGGATCTATGAGTTAAAGGCTTTGTGAGCCACAGTACAGTTCAGACACACCAGAAAGGTGCGAAGTGGTGTTCTGCAGGTCTTATCCTTCAGACACCAAAACTTCACTGTTGTGACAAGGTGAGTATGGGCCAAGCTGGGAGCATTTTCAGCCTGTCTGGAGGCTCTTTTGAGAATATCTTTTCCTCTCCTCCTTCTCCACCTCCCCCCACCTCCAAGAATTTGTCATCTCAAAGTCCCTCATTCATGTATAACTTCATGGTTAACCCAACACACACATATATTTCTTGAAGTCAGGAGAAGAGAATGCGAATCCCATCCCTTGAAAAGCCAGAGCCAGAGGTTATTACATTTCAGAGATTATCACATGAATTCATAAGCTTTGGGTCAGGCTGTATCTCTGAGAAGCAGGCATTGGTTCTCTCTCTCTCTCCTCTAAAATACAACTTGGGAAAGTAATTTACGTCCTGCTTAAAATTCCACTTGGGCTGTCAGTGTACAGGGCTATAAGCAAGAGAGGTCTCCAGACACTTCACACACCAAAAGCAGGTCCAGATTACTTTGGTGACAGTTCTTATATGTCGAATATAGCTGAGAGCAAGGGGGAGGAGGAAAGGGGTCCCAAGACTTCATGGGAAATGTATCCATCTGTCTATCATCTCTCATGCCATGAGGGAATAAACAGGAGAAATAGATCAGTTAATAAGACAAAAAATGTCAAGGAGACAGGCATGAGCAGAAATTACAGTCTCTGAAGAAAGGGTGGCAATATAACTGTGGGTATGACAAGAAGAGGATATGTTACTGTGGATAAGACTAATAGCATTTTTTTACATTGATTTCCTTCTGTTTGCATCCTTAAGGTATGTGAAATGTTAAACGAAATCTTTGCCAGGAAAATAAAAAATGCCTTTAGAATGAAACACTGTTGTGGTGATTGAAGTCTTAACTGTTTTACAACTTAGAAAACTTTCTTCCTGTTTGACTTCTTTTTCAAAGCCATTTTCTCTGGTTGCTTTCATAAAGGCTCCATCTGCCTTTTGCTGGGGCTGGGTGGGAGTGTAGGCGACACTAATCGAAAATGACTTTTCTGTTCATCTCATTAGCTTAAGTCCTTTCATATTTGTCTTATTTTTTTTTCCTCCTGACCTTTTCAGATTTGCTAGTGTGAAAGTCAAATCCTTCTTCAGGCATACACACACACATACACACATACACACACACATGCATGCACACAGACACACACACACATAAAAACCAGTCTGAAAATAACCTGTTTTCTCCACCCAAGGAGAAAAGGAGAACATACAAGGCTCCAGCTTCCTTATTGGGCAACAGTGTTGACAACAGAGTCTAAGTCATAAAGAACCCAGAGGTAGTAAGGTGCGTCAGCAGGACTAGGGCCTGGTAGGACCAGAAGACCTGGGTCCTAGTCTTTGTCTCTAACTCTAACAAGACTGTGTGGCCTTGGATGAACTCATTAGCTTCTTCTTCTTTCTTTTTTTCCTTTTTGGAGGGGGGAAGACAGGGCAATTGGGGTTAAGTGACTTGCCCAAGGTCACAGGTCTAGTTTTGTGTTAAGTGTCTGAGGCTAAATTTGAACTCAGGTCCTCCTGACTCCAGGGCCGGTGCTCTATTCACTGTGCCACCTAGCCACCCCAAGTCATTAGCTTCTTAGCTTCCATTTTCTCTTCTGTAAAAAGAGGAGAGTAATACTTTCACTACCTACCTTTCAAGGTGATGACAAGAAGAAAATGCTTTGTAATTCTTAACGTAATATTTAAATGTGAATTATTACTAACTGTGTGACCCTGGACAAGTCACTTAACCTTGTTTGCCTCAGTTTCCTCATCTGTAAAATGAATTGGAATTATTAGTGATTTATTAGTATTACAAAACTAATAAAAAAATTACTTGATCCTTACCATCTTCAAATCTACAAGTTTAGAGACTTAAATACTAGCCTCAGTTGTTATAGATTCACAGGGTAACTAATCAAATCCTTTTCCTTGTCTCAGCCTCAAGGGGCAGCTAGGTGGTATAGTGTATAGGGTGCCAGACCTGGAGTCAGCAAGACTCATCTTTCTAAGTTCAAATCTGACCTCAGAGATTTACTAGCTGTGTGTCCCCGGGCAAGTCACTTAATTGCTTGCTTCAGTTTCGTCACCTGTAAAATGAGCTGAAGAAGGAAATGGCAAACCAATCCAGTGTCTTTGCCAAGAAAACCCCAAAAGAGGTCATGAAGAGTCAGACACGACTAAAATGACTGAATGACAAATCTCAGTCTCTTTTTATTCTGTGTAAAATGAGGGGTTTGCAGCAGGTGATCATCAAAGTTCTATCTCCTCAAAAAATCCTAGGAGAGTCTAATTTCTCTCATCCACCCTCCTTCCCAAGGCATGCCTCTGACCATTTGCTACCTTGAACAAGACCTTTAGCCTCTCTGCTCCTCAGTTTCCTCGTGTGGTACATATTACAAATGAGGGGTTTGGACTAGATGACCCCTAAAGTCCCTTCCGGTTCTGGATCTGTGTTCCTGTGATCCTATCAATGTTCTGTCATCATCTTCATGTCCAATATTGCCAGGTGAGTGAGTGTGGGCTATGGTGACTAATGTTATATGGAAAAAATAATCTCAGTGAAGTCCAGTACCTCCCTACTACCTATAAGATCAAATTTAAACTCCTGTTATTTGACATTTAAAGTCCCTCACAACCTGACCCCAACCAAGCTTTCCAAGCATATTGCTATTGTTAATAATTATATAATAATTTTTTTGTTATTTATTCATTTCAATCATGTCTAATTCTTCATGACGCCATCTGGGAGGTTTTCTTGGCAATGATACTACAGTGGCTTGCCATATCCTTCTCCAGCTCATTTTACAGATGAGGAAACTGAGGCAAAGAGAGATAAGTGACTTGCCCAGGGTCACACAGCCAGTAAGTGTCTGAAGCCACATTTGAACTCAGGAAGATGAGTATTTCTGATTCCAAGCCCAATGGTCTATCCACTGTGCCTCTAGCTTATTATACATTACTCCTGTAATATATACTACCATATAGTCAAAATTACCTTCATATTGATTCTCATACACAACAAATTTTTTGTTTTATTTTCTATTACCATCTCTGCGCCTTTGCACAAGGCTTCTCATTTCCTCTCTTTTCCTGAAATGAAAACATTCCTTTGTCAGCCTCAATTCTTTGAATCCTTAGTAGCTTTCAAAGCTCAGCTCAGACAGCACTTTCTAAAGATACTTTTCTTGATCCCTCTCAAGTGCTAGAACCCTCCCCTACCCCCCATTTTATTTTGTGCTTATTTTACATGTACTTGTATATGCAGAGACTATCTTCACAGGTTAAATCTAACTCTCTTGAGGTCAGGGATAATTTGACTTTTGTTCTTGTATCACTGGTACCTCCATTGTACCTGAAGCATCATAGGTGTTTAATAAATGTTGGTTGCATCATCAGTTGAATGCCATCACAATGCCCCATGCTAATGATTTGAATTACCAAAGGCAAAGAAAAAGTGGCTCCTTGAGGAAGGGGGCCTGACTTTTCCATCCTACTAGCTTCATAGTAATCCTTTTCCTCTGCCAGGAAAACTTTTCCTACCATGGGTACATGAGAAGAACCCAAACCCTGCTAGAAGTAATTATAAAAACTCACACTGTCACATTTCTTTAAATTTTACAAAATGCTTTTTACATAACAACCTTTTAAGGTAAGCAGATAAGCATTATTGGCCTCGTTTTATAGAAGAAGAAAATGAGGCTTATTGATAAGGTTTTGTAGAACCAGAATTTGAACTGGAAGCTCCTGACTTCCAAATTAGCAGTCTTTCCACTTCAAGACCTTGCCTTCCTCTCAGGTGAGATGAAGGGGTGGAGCAGTGTTCCAAAGACATCTTAGCATTTACCTTCAGCAAGAAAAATACTACTAACGGAATGAGAAAATGCCTAATGAGACAGCACCATTGACAAAAAGCAGCCCAATAGGATTTGATGGCCATGAATATTTATCATTGTACAGCACTGGGGATATTAATTATTTGAACATTTTGGTGGAAAACAACAACTTGAAATTCATCTCCTAACCAGTGTGTCATACATATTAACAAAGACAAATTTAGAACTGATTTGAATATTTTGCATTTTTTTTTTTTTGCCATTAAGAAACTTCTGGAGGATGTGCCTGTAGAGGAAGGAAAGGAAGTAGAATGGACGGCCTGCTTTCTTCTCAGGAAATTGTTTCTAACAGATACTGCCTGATTTGAGACAACTCTGAGCATTTGAAAGATAAGACACATTAAATCCTTTTATTGTTCAATCAGATGAATTATGAGGACCTATAGAAATGCTTCTTTGCATAAGTTGCTCCGAATGTTACATTGACTGATCCAATAAGATGTTATAAATAGGTTGTCTCTGTCACTCCTGACATCTGTACTCCCTGGTCTCCCTGAGTGGGGAGTCTCAGAGAGAACTTAGTTGTTAGAGTTACCACAAAAGCTATGAGTCACCCATACTTACTGCAAGTTACCAAAGGTCCCTCTCCCTCACCCCTTTGGCTATACTTATCTGTGTTTATTGCATCTTTTGGTAGCAGCTATGATTGTGTTGGGCTGTTTGTTGTCAAGATGAATTTAAATCAACAAGCTGAAATATCTCATTCACAACAGGATTCTGCAAAGTAGAATCTTGAAAAGCATGTCCTCTAAGCTGTCATGTAAATCAGCATCACACTTTCCTAGAGGCTCTTGTTGGTTTTAGGATCATAGATCTAGAGCTGAAAGACATCTCAGACATCCTTTATTTTGTAAGTGAGGAAACTGAGGCCCAGAGAGGTTAAGTAACTAGAGGAAAGGATCTTATTGAAACCCAAATACAAACAAACCTATCAGCAAACAACTCATCATTTTATTTCACTATTCAATTAATTTGAGCAAAGCACAAAGCCCCAGACAAAGACAAATGCTTGAATTGCAATGGTCCTGAGAATGAATGGGGATGGGGAAAAATCATCTGAGAGATGGGAATAATCAATGTCTTTGATCTTTTGATTGTCTGAGTGCTCAGTTTTGGCATCTGTGCTTGGATTAGAGGTTTTCCAAGCCTGGTACATCAAGATTATCTTCAGGACATCAGAGGGAGATTTGGAACCCAGAAGATTCTCAGGGTGGAGTGACACTACTCACCAACAGGACTCTAGTCCAGGTTCTAATTAACTGGACATCCCAGACCATGAAAGCCCCCATAATCAGTAAAAAGAAAAGGAATCTGTAACTAGCCATAAACATCCAAAAGCAAGCTCAGCTCCACCTCTTATCTCCTGTATTCACTGTCTGAAAAAAAAAAACGACCCAAAACTGTAATACTCTAGTCACCTTTTGTCCACTTCTTGCCGTTATCTGCAAGTTCCTGCTGAGTGTTAGCTGTCTTCTTGATCATTTAATCAAACACAAACAGGAATTGAATGGCAGCAAGATAGAGGGGTAGGAAAAGAATAAAGTCACATCCATAAGAATTGGATTCAAATTCTGACTCCATCACCTACTATTTCTAGCTATGTGACAGAGAGCTAAGAATTTTCCTGTTCTGAGACTCCTGTCCAATCTGATAAGTGGAAATAATGGTATTTGCACCTGGAATGAGTATTTGTATTAGAATAAATACTCCACCTTTGGTGGAGTAGGGAGTATCTTTATAGACTCTAAGTTCATACTCTAGCCTCGCCACTTCAACATAGGCCCTTGATTTGTCTATACCAATTCCAGAAAACTGCTGAAAACTTCCATGCCCCATGATAGTTTGTGTTTTACCTAGTCAGTCTCTGACATTTCCCTACCTATGCCATCAGAGGTGGGAAACCTAAGTGAAATGTCACCTTGTTCTTTATAAAACACATGGTCATCCCATCTGTCATTGAATTACCCTGCTGGAGAACTAATAAAGGACCTAAATTCCCTACTCATTGACTTACAGAAATAACAGAGAGCTTGTAAAGCCAGGTCTAGAGCATCTTCTCTAAACAACCATCACTGACCCTTTAGCTCTTCCTGGTGCAGTCCTTCAGCCCTTTCTTCATAATCAAGATATGGCAACTGCCTTAGCTTTATCCTTTCCTGGCCCTGATTTTGAAGGGGTTTGACTGCCTCTCTGGCTGTAGCATTTCTGTGTCAGTATCATTCTTCAGTCTTCTCTAGTGTGAGTTGAAGTATGCTGTTATTCGAGTCAACTCTTTTCATCTTTCACTTACTGGTCTCCTTCTATTACAAAACATCCTTTAATTTTTCAAGAAAGTGGAAATTGACTAAAACAAACCAAGCACCCACATTCTTTCCAACCAAATATATTAACAATGGATTCCTGCTTCTGGCTTATTCTACAATCCACTGCTATGCACCCACAGCTAAAGACTAATTCCCTCTGCCCAAACAGAGGATGAACTCCAGAAATCTATACTCAGACCCTCTTTCTCTCACTGGGATACTAAAAATGGAATAGACTTTGTGCCAAAATGAATGTAATGACCTTTGGTCCCTTATAACTCGAACATTCTATGTCCTGTGCTCTAAGGCACTCAGTGATAGAGTGCTTCCCATTCACTTATTACAACCCCACCACTTGACTCAAACTGCTCTTTCCATGGCCGACATTGATGTTTTAATTGGAAAAATGAAAGGCTTTTTTCCAGTCCTCATTCTGACTTCTTAAAACCTTCTGACACTGTCAAAGTGCATCTTTTAGCTTCTGTGACACTTTTCTTTCCTGGTTTTCCTTCTACCTGTCTGACCACTCCTTCGTTTCAGTCTTTGATAGATCATTGTCCTTCTCCTACCTCTTCATCACAATTACCCTCTAAAGCTTGGTCCTGAGTCCTCCTCTCTTCTCTTTCTCTCTATGCCCTCCCCTTTGGTGATCTCATCTTCTCCCCAGGGTTCAGTTATCATCTGTATACAGATGACTCTCAGATTTATATCCAGATCAATTCCCTTTTGTGAACACCTTAACAATTTCCTGTTGGAGCGCTCTACCAAAATGTCCCACACATATCTAAAATTTAGCATGTACAAAATGGGGTTAATTTCCTTTTCCCCCAAATCTGTCCCTTCTCCAAACTTCTCTATTTCTTTTGAAGATCCTTCTGATCACCCAAGTTGGCAACCTCAGAGTTGTTCCCAAGCTCTCCTAATTCTTTACCTTTCCTATCCAATTACTTGCCAAATCTTGTTCATTTACCTTCACATCTCTCAAATTCATCCTTTTCTCTACATTCACACTGCTCCCAGCCCATGTTGGCCCCACATCATCTCTGCCTTCAATTACTGTGATAGCCTTTAATTGGTCTCCATGCCTCAAATCTTGCCACATTCCATTCCATTCATCACACAGCTGCCTAAGGGATTCTTCTAAAGCACAGCCTTTGCCATGTCATTCCTCTCCTCTGGTACTCATGGTAGCTTTCTATTGCCTGTGGGATAAAAGATAATCTCTTCAGGCTGGCATTTGAGACGCTCCACAAACTGCCTCCTAATTATGATTTCAGTCTTATATGACTTCATGAATTCACCAAACTAGTCAATTTGCCATTTCTTGAAATCAGTATTCCTGCTTCCACACTTCTGCACTAGCTGTCCCCCATAAACAGAATGTTCTATCTCCTCACCTCCATCTTTTAGCCTTGCTAGTTTCCTTCAGAGATTTGTTTTGGTGCCTTCTCTCATGTGAAACTTTTCCTGATGCCCTTGGCTGTTAGCATCCTCTCCCTTCACAAATTATGTATTTGGGTACATATTGCATCACTCCAGTAGAACGTAGATTCATTGAGGACAGTGACTCCTTTTCATTTTATCTTCGAATCTTCAGCTAGTAAGTACTATAAGTTATATATATATATATATATATATATATATATGTATTTGCATATATACACACGCACATGTATGTATGTGTGCACATACATATATATGTATATATACGTGTTTATGTTAGCATGGTATTCATTGAATTGAAATGTATCAGATAGAGAGAGTATCAGTGTTCAACAAGTTTATAGTTTGGTTGACAGTTTTTGGAAAAGTACTTCCATCTTATGGGGGAAGAAAAAAATTAGAAGAGGCTTTATGGAAGAAGTGGCACACAGTAGAGCTATGCCTTGAGGGATGAGGAGGGTTTCAACAAGTCAATGGGAGCTGATGGGAAAGAGGGAAGATGAAGGGGAGATTCTGTCATGTGCCACATATGGAGGAGACTACTTTGTAATTGAGCAGATGGGCTCCCATCATCTTGGTAGTAGATGGTAGCCAAGTAGTGGCTACCATCATCATGAATAGTCTGAAGGAGATTTCTTATACAATCCCTTTAATTAACCAGTAGCTCTCTCCTTGAGAAGAAATCAATTTTTCATAATCCATTCTTGGCTCATAAATGTTAGACCTTTTCCTCCCTGGGGTCATGAGAAAGAAAGTCTATTTCTTAGCATCATATCCTTTACACATTTTCTCTGATATTCCGGGACTGATGCTTCCAATCATTGCCTATGGCTGAAGTGCCAAGGGTGCATGGGGCACACTCTCAGACTTGTTAGTTCATACCTACATTCTTTTCTTCTGACACTGAGACAACAGTCTGGGTACTGTCCCAGGCCTTGCTTTTTCCTTTATCTTCCTACTAGTCTGGCTTTATACCATTTCCCCATACCTCATCTGTAAAGTCTATGCTAGCTTTAATATTCGATTATTTGTGATATGACTCCTCTGAATGTTACAAGGGCAAGAAAAGAAAGGGAATCTTTCCTACCCTATAACAACCTCCAACTTTACCTGCTCAGATCCTGAGAATCTAGCTTTGTCATTCTGTTTTCATGAAGACCACCTTGATCCCAATAGGTCCAGGTCATCTTTCCTTTCTCTGTAGCCTTATGGCCATTTTTACCTCTCATGAATTTATCATCTGATTCTTAACATTTCTCTAGCTCATGTACACATGCTGTATATACTAGGCTTTTGCCTTTCTTTCCTTCCAGTGCCTGGAACATAGTAAGCAATGAATAAATGTGTGTTGACTGAATGACATCTCATTTTCTCTGATACAATAAAAAGCTCACTGGATTCAGAGTCAGAGAAATTGAGTTTAAATCCCTAACCTGATATTTATTACCTGTGTGGCTTTAGGGAAATCACACCCCTCTCAGGACCTCAGTTTGCCCACCAATAAAATTAAAACATTGGATTAAATGATTTCTAAGGTGCCTTCTAAATCTATACCCTTTGATCTATAACCTTGTTGAGGGTCAGGAGAGTATCTTATTCATTTTTTCTGCTTCTAAAATGCTTTCAACAGTGAAATCCTTAAAAAAAACCCTTTACTGATTAAATGAACAATATATAATAATAATCTAGCCAATGGTGTTTATATTTGAGAATGTGTAACCTAGGTGTCAAACCTTAAATAACCTCTGACATGATTCAGCCTCAGTGACCTCTCACTAATAGTAATCTTAATGACTCAAGGTTTCTACAAGAATAACAGAATCAGTTTGCATCATGGAAGTTGAAAATTTGAAGTGCCTTTACAGGCTACCTAGTCCAAAAAGAATTCCCACTGTAACCAAACCTACACACGGTCATCTAGTGTGCATTTGAAGACACCTGATGAAGGGAAACCTACTCCCATGATCTCATCCTCTCCCCTACCCCCTCTTTTTTAGATAGCTCTAAAGGTTAGGAAGTTTTTCCTAACATTAAACCTAAATTTGTTTCTTTGAAATATCTATGCTTTGCTCTTTGTCCTGCCCTTGAGTTAAAGCAAAACAAATCCTGAACCCTCTTCCATGTAATAGCCTTTCAAAGAGCTAAACTTGCTGACTGTGCTATCCTGAGTCTCAGTCTTCTCTTCTCTAGGCTAAACATCCGCAGTTCCTTCAACTGATTCTCCTACAACAAGGATTAAAGGTGCTTCACCATTCTGGCTCCCTTCCTTCTGATTTCTCTACAGTTTATCAATGTCCTTCTTAAACTGTGATGGCCACAACTGACCATCATACTTCAGAAAATGTCTGATGAGGGTATAGTACAAAGGGACTGTAATGGTAATGTAATTTTGAACTTGAAGATCCCTTTTGTGTTAACAAAAGTAGCAGGTACTTAGCACTTAGTAACTGA
Organism: Petaurus breviceps papuanus; assembly: GCF_028583685.1. Lineage (NCBI taxonomy): Eukaryota > Metazoa > Chordata > Mammalia > Diprotodontia > Petauridae > Petaurus > Petaurus breviceps. Next base: position 12,623,638 of record NW_027185754.1, on the reverse strand, counting down.
TCAAGCCTCTGTTGGGGAAACAGAAGGTATGAACTCCTGTCTCCTGTCACTGATGTAACAGGAAGAGGTTGGATGAAACAGGAAGCTAATGCTGTGTGTATATAAGAAGGCACAGTCAGAATTTCTTGAGACCAAGATCTGGTGGCAGAGCAGCTACAGAAGAATAGAGAACTAAGCAAGAATTTCCTGAGAACTTGTGGTGGTGGAGCTTCTTCTGAACAGGATCCCAGGAGCCAGGAGGCAGGATCCAGGAGCCCAGGAGCCAGGAGCCCAGGTGACTGAGGAAGCATGACTGGAATGCTGAAACTTTTTTTGTGGCTTGGTTGAGCCTTGAATTCCCTGAAGCAGAAATGGTGAAGGATCTGACATGGACCAGACCCTGTGAACTTCAGCATGGAGCAGGACCTACCCAGAGAGCTGGTCAAGGAATGGGAGCTGTCTGCCATTGAACCCAGGGGATAGTCTGGTGAATCCAGGTAGAATCTGGGACCATGGAAGGAGATCCAGGGAATCTGAGAACAGGCCCCAAGTCAAGATGAAAAGACCTCTCCTTGGGTACTGCATAATTATGGAAGTATAATTTACTAGTGACCTAAGAGGTGAAGGGTTTTGTGTATGATACTTAGTAATTGATTGCTGAATAAGTCACTGATTGAGTTAATCAAGACTTTGCCCCAAGAGTGGAAGACTTTGACTATTGTACTTTGAGACTATGCTATGAATATTATATTGTGATTTTCTGTGATAAGTTGTAATATTGTGAATTCTGTACCTTGATTTTCTGTGAAAGTTTTGCTTTGATTTGTTATGGAATAAATAGAATGATCACTATACTGTGTAATCAGAACCTTAAAAGCTGTTCACAGTAGCATTCTTCTGGAAAGCTGCTTGTGCATGGCATTACAGGGACTATCACCTCTCTACTCCTGGAAACTGTTATTGTTGTTCATCCCTTGTTTTCAAAGAGGACCAATGACATTAATAGATAATGCCTTGACTCGTGCATGGATTGGATTTAAGTGAAGCAGAATTGCATAAAATTGCCAGTCTCACTCTTCCAGAATTATTGAATGGCAGGACAAAGGTCAAGATGACTGACAATGACTCAGGATGCAGTGGATTAGCTTGGTGTCTGATGCCTGACCAAGCTCTAAGAATTCCATAGCTTCTGCTTCAACCACCTTCATGGCCACTGGAATAAATCCTTCTCATCTGACTTTGTCTTCACATGCTTGGGATGTCCTGGAAACTGTGTTCCTCAATGAAGGCTAAGGTTGCATTAGCTTTTTTGGTTACTACAACACACTGATGACTCATATTGAGCTTGCAATCCATTGAAACCCTTAGATACTCTTGACAAACCACTCTATGTCTCTTCTGATCTATTTGTGAAGTTGATTATTTCATACTCAAGTGACAAACATATCTATTGAATTTCATCTTATTAGAATCAGTCCAAACATCTAATTTGTCAGAGCTTTTTGGATCCTTACTATATCATTCGATGTGTTAACTATCTCTCCTAGCTTGGTGTCATCTATGAATCTGATGAGCATGCTACTTATGCCTTCATCCAAGTCACTGATAAAAATGTTAAACAGCACAGGGCCAAGTCCAGATCCTTAGGACTTTGCTAGAACACTCCTGCCAACATGGCATTGAATCATTAGTGACCACTCTGCGGATGAAAGCTCTAGCAGTTCCAAATCCATTTATTTGCCCTATCACTTAGCATAGTGGTGTCAAACTCAAAAAGAAACAGATCTCTACTGGTTGCAATTTTACTTTAGAAAGCCATAAATTAACATTATCTATATTGTATATTTTTATTTATTTTGTTAAACAATTTCTACTTACATTTTCATCCAGTTTGGGTTGCCCTTTGGACTTTTGTAGACCACTTGCAGTCCATGTGCATCGAACACTTCTCTACTACACATCGCTACATCTTCCCTACGTGAATCAGGTACTATACTCTATTAAATGCTTTGCTAAAATCTAGCGAAGTACTTCTACAGAATTCCCCTGATCCCTTATTTTAGGAACTCAGTAAAAAAAAAAGAAATAATATTAGTTTGGCTGTACTCAGCATGACACCATTTTTGTCCACTTCCTTCCTTGACACATCTGAAGCAGAAGCCACCTGTGACAATGACCTACTCCAAGTGAAAATAGCAAATCTACTTCCTCTCACTCCTGTGACTTCAACTAAAGTAGAGTCGTCACCCTGTTGTCTCCTGTGAGTCATTCAGTTCCTCCCCTCAGAATTCTGTCCCCACATACCCATTAGTATCTAGCCATGGGACAACAGAATAGGATTGGGCTGTTTGGACAAACTGGAGAATGCTGCCAAAGGTTCTGCTTCTAGGAGCTCCCTGAAAAATTGGCAGCTTCCCCCAGCCCAGAAACAGGCTCTAAGCATACCTGTTTCATAATCAAATGAGCCAAGCTCAGCTTCCTCTAAATAAAACTGTGGTTTCAAAGCAAAAAGAGTGAGCTTGATGTTTATCTGGCTTTACTCCCTCTGAAAGGCTGGCTATGGATCTATGTAGTTCATACAGAACCCTGCTATTATTTTAATTGTGAATGGAGCTGCAGGGGGCTTCAGAAGATTAGAGAACTCCCATCTCCACCCCCACTACCATAGGTACCAATGAAGATAGAGACAGAGCATCTCATTTGCAACAATTATCCCTTTAAGTTTGAATGCTAAATTGAAGGAATCAGAGAGACAAGTGTTCATCAAGGGAGGATTATGATGTGACATTGCTAAAAGAACTTTGCCAAGTTCCTGGGCTTTGTTATACCACATGAAGCTCCTTATGTGTATTGAACACCAACACTAAAAACTGTACTTTATTTCAATCAATGTTTTCTTTGGGGTTCCAGGGGCTCATATGTGGAGTTCAGCTGATAGTTTCTGATACGCTCAGCATTGACAAACATTTTTATTTAGCTAGATTACTTTTTGGCACCATCCTGGGCCATACAACTATTAACTAGACCCTTGACTAATCCCATCATAGCCTTGGAGGGAGTGTGGTATTATGGAAAGGGTATTAGATCAGAAGAGCTGTGTTCAAACCCAGGCTTCAATACTTTCTATGTGCTTTGGGGCAAGCCACTTAAAGTCTCTGGGCCTCAGATTCTTCAATTGTAAAATGAAGGGGCTGGACTAAATATTATATTATAACCCTATTATACTCTTTTAACTAGGCAAGAGACTTACAGTCAGGTACATGGCGCTGTATGACACTACCATCAGCCCCTACCCTAGAAGCAAACCCTAATTCATGATATTCCAGGCAGTCCTTATAAAGAAGCTGAGGGAACAGGATAGGGTTGGGAGGAGAAAGCGTTTATTGAACCTTCCACTTACCCTTAGACATGGATCATAAGATACCTTAGAGATCAAGTCTAGCCCTTAACAATGACAATGATGAAGAGATGATAATTAAGAATAAGAATAATGGCTAATGTTTCTTTTGCATTTACTGTGTTTCGGGCACTGTGCTAAACTCTTTACAATTATTATCTCATTTGATCTTCACAATAACACACGGAGGCAGGCAGTATTATTATTCCCATTTTACAGATGAGGAAACTGAGGTAAACAGAGGTTAATTCCAGCATCACACAGCTAATGAATATGTGAGGCTGGATTTGAACTCAGGTCTTCCTGACTTCAGGCAGGCCTGGCACCCTATCCACTGTGCCACCTGTACAGTATCCCAGCATGTGATCATCCAACCTTCACTTAAAGACCTTCAGCTGAAGGGGCCTTGCTCCCTAAGGGAGCAGCCCATTCATTTCACTTTTGGCAGCTCTGCTAGCAACCTCCTCCTTGTAGTTAGCTAACATCTGCTTCCCTAGAATGCCCTGCCATTCTTTCCACCTTTGTCCTCTAGGACCAAAAAGGCAGGTCTAAGGATTAACCCATGGCAGTGCCTTAAATCCCAATCATTTTGGTTAAGGCGCTGCCTTCAGAGGCCTACTACTTGAATGAAGCATTTTACCTGTGAAGAGGAATGCGCTAATAGACATAAACAATTAATGTGCTAACTATCAGCCCTCTAGCAGAGAGCAAGTCCTTGAGGAGACAGATCGAAGACACAAGAGCTCTGATAAAAAGGAAGGTATGGAAAGAGGAGGAAATATGAAGCACCATAATGGGAGGCCTAGCATGTATATTATGTCGTTATGCTCGGCAACGGGATGCAAAGAAAGGCAAAAACCCAGGGGCGGCCAGGTGGCTCAGCGAGTGAGAGCGCCGGCTCCAGTGCTGAGAACACCTGGGGATCGAATCCCGGGCTCGGACACTCAGCACCCCCCCCCTCCAGAAACATCTGGCCGTGTAACCTTGAGCAAGTTACTTAACCCCGATTGCTTAGGGGCGGCCACCTGGCCCAGCAGGTAAGAGCACCGGCTCCAGTGTCGGGACGACCTGGGATGGAATCCAGGCTCAGATACTTAGCACCACACCCAGAAACACCTGGCCGTGTAACCTTGAGCAAGTTACTTAGGGGCGGCCAGGTGGCTCAGAGAGTAAGAGCACCGGCTCCAGTGCTGAGAACACCTGGGGACGGACACTTAGCACCCACCCAGAAACACCTGGCCGGGTAACCTTGAGCAAGTTACTTAACCCCGATTGCTTAGGGGCGGCCAGGTGGCCCAGCAGGTAAGAGCACCGGCTCCAGTGTCGGGACGACCTGGGATCGAATCCAGGCTCAGATACTTAGCACCACACCCAGAAACACCTGGCCATGTAACCTTGAGCAAGTTACTTAGGGGCGGCCAGGTGGCTCAGAGAGTAAGAGCACCGGCTCCAGTGTTGGGATAACCTGGAGATGGAATCCCGGGCTCAGACACTTAGCACCCCCCCAGAAACACCTGGCCGTGTAACCTTGAGCAAGTTACTTAACCCTGATTGCTTTAAAAAAAAAAAAAAAAAGAAAGGCAAAAACCCAGCACCTGCTCCCAAAAAGAGCTTATATTTTAATGGGGGAAGGTGTCGGGGGGAGGGGGGGAGACAACATCTAAGTATCTAGATAGATACTGGATTTATATAGACTAGATAAAAGTCGATCTCAGGGGGAAGCCCTATAAGGTATGAGATGAAGACAAGGAAACTCAGAGTTGAGTAGAAGAGGGAGAGCATTCCAGGCATCAGAGGTAGACGGTGCAAAGGTATTAAAATGTGAGATGGAAAACCACCATGTCTGAATAACAGTAACTAGGCCAGAGGGGCTTGATGGCAGGGTTGGGGGTAGGGAGGAGTGAAACATAAGAGGTCTGGAAATATAGGAAGGGTTCTGGTTATGAAGAACTTTAAATGCCAAACAGAGGATTTTATATTTGATACTGGAGCTAACAAGGGGTCACTGGAACTCACTAATCAAGGGTATGACTCTGTATTAAAACCCTGGAAGGCACAATTTACCTAATTTACAATTCTATTTTGGGCTGACCCTGTATTTGACTCTTTCTCTGACTATGCATGAAATTCAGAAATGGGTAAAAATTATTTTGGTTTCTTTAAGCTGCCCTTATGTGTGACTTTATAAAGTCATAGGTAAAATCATGTCTAGCCTTTGGGATTGTAATTTTTTAAAGTCTTCAAGGTAAGAATAAGTGAATGTCCAATTAGCTATGACAGAAAATGCATAGATGAACACATATTTTTCTTTTGGCATTTCTGAACTATGCATTGGGCCATCATTGAATTCTATGCTTAACCTGTTGAATATTAAAACCACCTTCATTCAGCTGCACAGAAATTCCTCTTTCCAAAATTCCTGTCCAAATTTCTCCCTTGAATTCTATTATTTCAGTTCAGCCTCAATTACAGCAGCATAACTCCACCATTCACAAATGTATTACCCTTCGGAAAATGCAGTTCCTGGGGTTTTTATATGACGTTACAGAATAATGGCTAGTGATAAAAAAAAAAAAGGATTAATAACTAGTTTCATTGTAGAGGTAGGCCAATCAGCCAAATACAACTCAAAAGTAAATCAAGTTCTATGAGAACAAATGGTCACATGCAAGCATATAAACTCATTTGCTGAGCTCTACCACTGAGCAGTTCCCCATGGACTGACTTGGGTCTTGGCAACCAGCATCATCCCAATTTAATAATGACATTTTGTTTTTTTTTTACCAAGGCAACTCTCATCCAAGTAGCTCTAAGAGGCAATGAATCAGTGAACCTTATCTATTGAAAAAGGTTATATATCTTTTTCTGCCATGTGGATTTGGGGAAGCTGAGGCCTGAAGTTGGACTTCTAAGGTAGCTTGCTGCTCTAAACTCCTTATTCCTATGAAATAGCACTTAGATAAGTATCACTGCTTATAGGACAATAGATTTAGAGCATGACAGGACCTCAGAGGCCATCTAGTCCAACCCTCTTATTTTCCATATGAGGAAACTGAAGCCCAAGGATGTTGTAACTTCTCAAAGGTCAAATAAGTAATTTCAGAGGTGGTATTTGAACCTTAGTCCTCTGACTTCAGAGCCAGTTCCCTTGTCTTGTCCAAAGAATTTCTGAGCAAGTGGCAAGCCTAACATGATCAATCTCTCCTTTCTTAGCGCTAAGAAATCAGCCTTTTACAAGATTTGTTGTGAAAGGCTTTCCAGTATTATAAAACCTTCCATAGCTTATGCTTTGTTGGACTTTTGGGAACCTAGGATTACTTCCTCACCATGACTAGGCATCAGAAAATGACTTGTGGATTTATCAATAGCCTTTCTGGAATTTGATGTCCACCACTGAACTCTACATTCCAGATGTGACCTGATAAGGACAGAAAATGCAATGATTATTACCTATGTCTCTCTTAATGAAGCTTAATATCACTTCAGTTTTATAGTTTCCATACTATAGTATTGATTCACATAGAACTTACAGGTCACAAAAAACTGATTATTTTTTAAAATCTGATACTTTTCTAAAGTCAACTTTTCTAACCAAGCAAAGTTGATTTTTTGAATCCAAGTATAAGACTCTTTGTTTATCCCTATTCGATTTAAATTCCCTCAAAGTGGCCTGACATCTCATCTACTGACATCTTTTTGGGTGGTAACTCTGTCATAAAACATGCTAACAATTCCTCCTAACTATGTGTCATCTATAAAATTGATAAGCATAAATATACTTCAAAGACAATCCAATTCCTCATTGTGGTTTGGAAGTGACCCTGATTTCTCAAAAGCTAAATCAGTGAAGCATAATCTCTATCGGGTTCTAATTACCCTGCTATCAAGGCCCCAAGCATGATTCTGGCAGCAGACAATATTGGCCTTCTAAGGACCAACCTAGCTCAGGAGAGACAAAGTGATGCAAGAAAACTTGCTAATGAATTCCTTGGGCATGGCAACCTATGAAACAAATGAAAATATAAAATAGCCCTTAGTCCTTTATGCCTCACCTCCCATTTCTGCAGTAATGGTGAAAGAATAGAAGACAAGAGTATAAACAACACTAAGGAATGCAATTTACAGACTGTCAATTAGCATTAATGTAATCATTGATGCCCTAATTTTGAGATCCTCATCCAATGGCCAGCAAGGGGAGTTATCACTGGAAGGGCTGAATCATATTAGAAGTGACAACTAAATGGAATGATCACTCACAGGTTAGATTATCCTTGGAGAAACAAATAAAGGAGTTGGAAGAATTGGGTTTTATTGTGCACCCAGAAGGCAATAAGAAACATCATTTCATGGGACATTTGTTCATCTCACTTATCATGAGTGCTGCAATACATTTATAAAAAAGACCACCATGAAAATAATTGCAACTTATGTAGCAACATCTGTTACAGAGAATAAGGAGGAATTGAAATTCTATGAAGAACTTAATAGGAAACTCCAAATTAAATCAATATATATTTTTATATTTGACTTTCTAGTTCTATCTTCCAAAAGTGAAGGTGCTATTGCAGAAAGGGATGGAAAAGGAAATGGAATTGAGCTGAATAAGAGAGGAGAAAATTTAAAGTATATTTGAAGGGCATTAAACTTGGGGGGAAAGTCCAAAGATTGAATTTGAAGAGGATTTATTTGGAGAAATTTGGGTGAACTTGAGGAAAAGTTGAAGAAGAAAAACTCAGATTAAAAGAGAAGGTCCCAATCTGAAGGAGTAAAAGGATTAAGAAGAAAGTATTTGAAGAGAAAGATTAAAGGAGAAGAAAGTAGCTGGTATAAGGTAAGGTAAACAAGAAAAAGTAAGTAAACAAATTGATAAAAAAAAAAACAAATTAGAAATTTAGTGAGAGAAGAAAAAGAAAGATGATTTGACTATAAAGTTATTAAGGCATGGTGATTGAGCATGAAAGAATAAGAGATGATAAAAAGGTATTAATGAAATACTTAGGAGTTGATTTGTAAATAACCATAAACAGTTTGAAAGGTAAGGCCAAAGATTTCAATTATTAATGAAAACAGGTTAAATTTTGCAGGGATTTGCATTGTGTGGAATGTTAGTGTTTTGGCCATAGCCAAGCAACTGATATACTCAAAGTGTGGGCTGGTCTCCCTCCCAAAAGAAAAAGTAAAGGCTGAAAGAGAATATAAGGATTACCTTTCCATCCTTCCAGTTATCAATAACATTAAAAGTTCCTTTAAAAAGTTGAAGCAGGGGGAGGCTAGGTGACGCAGTGAATAGAGCACAGGCCCTGGAGTCAGGAGGACCTGAGTTCAAATCTGGCCTCAGACACTTAACACAAAAATTCACCGTGTGACCTTGGGCAAGTCACTTAACCCTAATTTCCCTACCTTCCCCCTTCCAAAAAAGCAAAAAAAAAAAAAAAAAAGAAAAAAGTTGAAGCAGGACTTCCATATGAAAAACAAGTTGAGAAAAGATTTGAAGAGCAGAGGAAAATTTGCAGTAGCTAATTAAGGACTTGATAACAACAGAAAGATAACTTTTTCCAGTGTTCAAATCGTAACAAAGAACCTCCCAAGAGTTGTCCAAAGGGATGGTTATTATCTGATTCTGGTGGTTCATGTAAGCACAAATAAGAAAGAACCTCTAAAAATGTTGCCAAAGATTACAAAATCTTGGGTAAGAAATTCAAGGTCAGTAGGCTCATCATGGTTGTTCATTAAAAGGGAAGGAAAACAAAATAGAAAAGCTGATTTGAGGAAATGTCAAGGTGGATACGGAGAAGATGGTACCAGAGTATAGGATCTGAATTATTGGGTGACGGCTTAAAATGTAGAAATAAAAGCAGGAATGGAATGTACCCACAAATGACAAGAAGAATGTATGTCTTGCACATTTAATCAAAGAGGCTTTAAGTTTTAAAACTTGTGAAGGGTAAGAAAATGCCTTTCTTTATCTACCAAGCTAGATAGTATAGAGGGTAACTAAAATGAAGGAATAGTAGCAACTGAGACACAAAAAAGTTCACAGGAGTCAAAATCCAAAGAAGAAGATGCCTCCAATAAAAATGTCCAATGTTTAAGCAGCAAGCAAGAACAACCTAAAGTTCTAACAAGAGGAGACAATCTGACCTCACAGTATCATTGAAATTTTGTTTTATGAGACCCATGACAAGATTCTGGATGGGTACATCCTATTTTTTTAAATAGAATACAAAAAGGGGGTCTACATAGTCTATTATGAAAGTTTATTATAAATGAAATCCAGCAACTAGCATAGTGGGGAACCTTTGGGTAAAGGCCAATAGAAGAAGAAATAGTCATGATATTATTGCTGATGTTTACTACAATCTGGGTGGCACAGCGAATAGAGTGCTGGTCCTGGAGCCAGGAAGATCTGAATTCAAATCTCGACTTAGACATTTACCAGCTGTGTGTCCCTGAGCAAATTCCTTAACCCCGTTTGCCTCAGTTTCCTCATTGATAGAATGAGCTGGAGAAGTAACTATCTCTTCCAAGAAAACCCCAAATGGGTTCACAAAGAGTCAAATATGAATGAAATGACTCAACAACAAACCAATAGTCCCTCTGGACAGAAAAAAGAATATAGATGGACTTGTAACCAAGGTGAATGATATATTTACTCTGCTTTTGCATAGATAGCACTTTTAGCCAAGGGTAAGGCCAAAACATTAAAAGAATGGAATGCCCTTTGAGAAATAAATAAAACTAATCTGACTCAATGTAAAAAAAAAAAAGATATGACATACTCTGGAAACAGGTCATAAGCCTGGCAGAAAGGAATGATAGAAGTATCTCCTGGGGTGGCTAGGTGGCTCAGTGAATGGAGTGCTGGCACTGGAGTCAGGAGGATGAGTTCAAATCTGGCCTCAGACACTTAACACTTACTAGCTGTGTGACCTTGGGCAAGTCACTTAACCCCAATTGCCCTGTCCTCCCCCCTCAAAAAAAAAAGTATTTTCTGGAATTCTCTCTCTGTAGAAATTAGAGCAGTTAGCACTCCATAACTTGTAGTAATAACAATTTTGTCTTCCAAAAAGATGGAGCCCGCAAGGGAAAATTCTCTTTGGGATCTGATTTTCACTTATAAGATGGAACTAGATGCTGGGTTGAAATTCTACATCACTCCCCATAAAACTCACAGTCATCACCTCACCTATCCTGCTATGGAGGGTAAATTTGCTAAATTTCCTGCCTATTGGCTAAACGAAGTAAGTAACAAAGAGCTTTTGAAACTAAGTTTAGGGGAAACCTTTAAAAAAAAAAGCAACTTATAACTGACCCTCTCATTTATCACAAGCTAGAAGAGATTCATACATAAGGTCAGGCAAATACCCTGGTTTTCTCCTGCCCAAATATTGGCTCCAACTCTGGCTGAATTTCATCCTTGTTTCCACCCCCATGTCTCTTAAGCCTTTAATCTTCCCTTATATGAGTTGACAAATGATACAATTCAAGCCAACTCCTTTAAGAATTTACTGACTAATATGATTCCATTCCAAAAGTATTTATAAGTTGCAAGAAAGCTTCAAAGGACTGAAACAGACTTATATCCCATAATCTTTCCAACCAAATACGTAAGCAGGAGACCCCTATTTCTGGCTTATCCTAGAATCCACCCCTATGAACCCACAACTCAAGACTCATTTCCTCATTTCAAACATAGAATGAGCTCTAGGAGTCCATACTCAGGTCTCCTTCCCCTCACTGACACACACTGAACATGTAATAGACCAGGGGTGGGGAACCTGTGGCTTTCTAGGTCCTCAGGTGCAGCCTTCTGACTGAGTCCATGTTTTACAGAACAAATCCTTTCACTGAGGGCATTTGATCTGCAAAGTTTGGATTCAGTCAAAGGACTGCACTTGAGGTCCTAGAGAGCAACCTGTGGCTTTAAGAATGCACATTCCCCATACCTAAATAGATTTTGGGTCTAAACTGAAATGCTCTCCCATTCACTCCCTAGTATCCAGCACCCATTCCACTGTACACTAAATAACCAATTCACACTCTTCTCTCTGCTTATGTCTCTTATCTTTCACACCTCATGCTACTTCACAGACTCAACAATCTACTATCTACTCAATCCAATTATATCCAGGAATCAGACCTTATACCATCATGCCAAACCACAATCAGTGGTGTCAAGCTGACAGTCTTGACTCTCTTTCATAGTTCAATTAGTAAATAATCATTGAAAACAGCTTCATAATAGCTGTTTCTTCCCTCCACACCTGACTGCCTCTCCCTGGAGTTCCCAAACATAATAATAAAGTCTTTTCCAGCTCAAAAAGTCTATGTTCTATGTCTTTTTTTTGGAGGCAGTTGTGGTTAAGTGCCCAGGGTCATACAACGAGTAAGTGTCAAGCGTCTGAGGCCAGATGTGAACTAGGGTCCTGCTGACTCTAGGGCTAGTGCTCTTTCTACTGTACCACCTAGCCTTCCCTACATTCTGGGTTCTAAGGCTCCAGTTAGCTCTGATATTCTATAATCAAATATCTGTGACATTTCAGTCAGTGCTATAAAATGGTTATCTGTTGCAAAGTGTTATGTCTTTTCTTGTGTTTTTCCTATGCTAGACTGTGAGTGCTTTGAGGGTAGGGATGGTGTCTTATATCAGTATGTATTCTACAGGGAACCTAAAATAGGACTGGGCAATTAGCAAGTGCTCAATAAATGCTTAATTAACTGATCAATTGATTAAAGTGCCTTGCACTGCCATTTCTCTGGCAGGAACATCAACATTTTAAGATCTAAGAAAACATTTTCATGGGTATACCTAGCTACAAACTGAAAATAGTCCAAGGTAAAAAAAGAAAGAAGAAGAAGGAGGAAATGTTTGGGGCACCTAGGTGGTACAGTGAATAGAGCACCAGCCCTGGAGTCAGGAGGACCTGAGTTCAAATCCAGCCTCAGACACTTAACACAAAAACTAGCCATGTGACCTTGGGCAAGTCACATAACCCCAATTGCCCTCCAAAAAGAAGCAACAAAGAAAAAAGAAAAAAAACAGTCCAAACCTTCCTTTAGGTCCTAATTGGTCAGGAATACTGAGGGGTTCACATTAGCACTTAAGAAAGACAACATAGGGGCGGCCAGGTAGCACAGTGAGTAAGACCACCGGCTCTAGTATCGGGTTGACCTGGGGATCAAATCCGGGATCAGACACTTAGCACCCACCCAGAAACACCTGGCCATGTAACGTTGAGCAAGTTACTTAACCCCGATTGCTTTAAAAAAAAAGAAAGAAAGAAAGAAAGAAAGAAAGAAAGACAACATGGCTGAGCAGAAATGGAGCTGGACTTGAACCAAGGAGACATTTGCATTAAAATCCAGGATCTTACACTTACTACAGTATGACCTTGGGCAAGTCCCTGTGCCTTTGTGGATGACAGCTTCTCATCTATCAAAGAAAGATAGTGATGATACACTCTCCATCTATCTACCTCATTAAATTGTGAGGAAAGCTCTTGGCAAAGCTTATAGAGCTATGTGAGTTATTCAGTGTAACTCAATAAATATTTTAAGCACTTACTAGATGTCAAGCCCAGGGGATAGATACAAAGAAAAAACCAGTCACTAACCCCAAGGATCTTACCTTCTGGTGGTGAACAGCTTGTAGACATGATAAGTGAATTAAAAATAAATACACAGTAATTCAGGTGAGGAAAGTTACTAACAGTTGGTAAAATCAAGAAAGCTTCTTGTAGAAGGTAGAACCTGAATGGAGCATGAAGGAAAGCAGGAACTTGTCTTCTCAGCAGAGATGAGGAGGGCTAGTATTCCAGGTATAGGGTACAGCCTGTACAAAGGCATAGGACCAAGAGCTGGAATGGCATGTATAGAGAAAAAGCAATAGGCCAGTCTGGCAGGACCAAAATGGTCATGAGGGGGAGTGATGGGAAGTCAGTCTGGAAAGATAAGCTGTAGCCAAATTTTAAAGGGCTTTGAATGCTAAAGGGATTTGCATTTTGTCTTAACAAACTATAGAGTCCCTGAAGTTTTCTGAGAAGGTGGGTAGTGGAACGTGTAAAACGGTTAGAGCTATGCTTTAAGGCTATCAATGTGGCAAGCTGTTAAAAAGGATGGACTGGAGAAAAGCGATGTCAGAGTCAGGAAAACCACAATGGTCCAGGCTGGAGGTGAAGAGAACCTGAACTACTATGGTGGCCACCTGAATAGGCAGAAGGGGATTAACACAAGAAATGGTGCAGAACTGACAAAATTTGACAACTGATTTGATAGTAACTGTGAGGAAGAGAGGACCCAAGGGTTACTCTGAAGTTTCAAATCTGGGTGAGAAGAAGGGTAGTGATGCCCTCAGTAGAAATAGGGAGGTAGGAGGAGAAATTAGTTTGGGAGAGGGGAGGGAAATAATGAGCTTTGTTTGGGACATATTGAGTTTGAGAAGTCTATGGCAAAACCAGGTAGAGATGTGAATTCGGCAGTTGGAGCACAGGAGAGCTCTGAAGAGAGGTGAGGCTTGGATTTGGAAATCGTCTCTTTAGAGGAGATGGCTAGAGCCATTGGCATCAATGGGATCACTAAAAGAGTAGAGAGAGAAAAGAAAAGAGGGTCCAGTACCAAAACCTGGGGTACACGGGGGGGGGGGGGGGGATACACAGATAATGATCTTGCAAAAGAGATTGAGGGCAAGCAGTCAGATAGGTAGGGAGGTGGAACACCAGGTGAAAGCCTTGTCACAAAAATCCAGACACAGATGGAGGAGGTGGTCAGCAGTGTCTAACACTGTAAAATAATTAAGAAGTAGGAGGACTGAGCAAAGAATATTGGATGTAGGAATTAATAAATCATTGATGACCTTAGAAAGAGTAGTTTCAGCCACATGGTGTAGTCTGAAGTCAAAGGGTAAGGGGGTCAACAAGTATGTTGAGGAAAAGGAGATTAAGGCAAAGATGTGAGCTCTGTTTGAGGACAGAGTGTAGAGAGCTTTTTTCTTGGAGTCTCACTGTGAAAGAGAAGAAAGATATAGGATGACAGCCTGGGGGTCAAGATCAAGAGAAGGGATTTTTTTGTTTTTGTCAAGTGACATTCAGGAGTACAGAGAAATTCTCTCACTCTGCCCATCACCACACTTCAGAACCTCTTTCACTAGCTCACAGATAAATAAAAATTCATGTAAGAAGCGTGTGTCCTATTAAAATGCAAATCTCCTTGGAAAGGTAATGCTTTCTGTAACTACTAGTCATTTACTCTGAAGTATGAATGAGTTTGTCCAAGCCTTTATTGACCTAAGAGCAGGTTTGGATATTCAGTCAGACAATAAACATTTTTTAAACACATATTATGTGCCGGGCACTATGCTAAGTACTGGGTATGCTGTTTGTCCTTCATTCAAAAGACCAATGACACCACAATATTGAAATCAGGGAATGGTGTGTTCAGCTGAGGTTGATCAAGCAGAGGCAAAAAGCAGTCCTTACCCTCAAGAAGTTCACAATCTAACGAAAGAGACAACAAACAAAGAAATATGTACAAGCAAGCTATATATGGGATTAATAAATGTAATTAGGAGACAGAAGATTTAAGCTTCTAAATTTAAGAGATTTTGAGAAAGGTTTCCAGTAGAATAGGAGATTCCAGTCGGGACCTGAAGGAAGCCAGTGAAGCCTATAGGTGGAGTTGAGGAGGGACGGCATTCTAGACTTGCCAGAGAGCTGGATGAAATGCCAAGAGCAAAGACATGGAATGTCTTCTTCACTGAACAGCAAGGAGGTCAGTGTCACAGGACTGAAGAATATGCGGTGAGGAATATGTTGTTAGAAGACTGGAGAAGGGAGAAAAGGTTATGAAAGGCTTCAAACACCAAACAGAATTATGAATTTGACCTGGGGTGATAAGGCACCATTGGAGTTTATTGAATAAGGAGAGTGACATGGTCAGACCAACACTTTAGCAAAATCATTTTGGCAACCAAATGGCAGATAGTTTAAATTGAGGAGAAACTTGAGGCAGGCAGACCCTGAGGATATTTTGAACCTCAGCAAAATATGGACAAGGAAAGGGGCATGCAAAAGAGAGACTGGAAGATAAACTTCACATTTTGGGGGAGGAATAGCCCTCATTTCAACTGGAACATGACCGTATGGCCCGGACCCAGAAAATGATATCATTGAGTGGCTTCAATGTGCATTGCAGCAATGGGTGTTTGGAAATATCTGTTGCTATTTTTCAGGCATCTCTGACTCTTTGTGACCCCATTTGGGGTTTTCTTGGCAAAGATACTGGAGTGGTTTGTCATTTTCTTCTCCAGCTCATTTTACAGATGAGGAAACTGAGGCAAACAAGGTTAAGTGACTTGCCTAGGATCACACAGAAAGTATCTGAGACCAGATTTAAACTCAGGTCTTCTTGACTCCATGCCCAGGTGCTCTATCCACTGCACCACCTAGCTGCCCAGGTCAGAAGGTCCCAGACTGCAGGCACTGTGAATGTCCCTGGGACTAATCTCAATGTTTCTTCTTGATTGCTATGCTAGGGATTTCCCATGGAGCTATGGAGCTTAGCGTTTCATCTCATTGCTTAGAGAATGTAAGTGAGCTTCATTTGACTGGATCCTCCCCCAGTAACTGTCTCAGAGAGTGGCTTCACCATGAATGCTTCCCGCCTGAACATTTCACAGCTTGAAGCAGGGAGTTGACCATTTTGCAATTAGCTTTCCTGTCCTGCTGGCTGGAAGACTGTGTCTGCTTTTGATTTTATGTATCCCTGTCGTTTTTCATTACTTGTATGTGCTGCTTGGTGAGTTGTGGCTTTTTTTTTCTTTCTGAATTGAGAAGTCTTCTGGTAGAGGCATAGTCTAAGGAATTAATTAACAGTTTGTGGTAGGTTACCAGTTTGCTGACAAAAAAAAGACAAATTTAAACTGTGTTATGAATAAATAGTTTCACATGGGATCAGTTACAGTAAATAGATTCCTCTGCTTCCTGTCTTTATCTAGTGCTCATGGAGATATTTTAAAAAGTTCCACAGCCTTTCCTCCTGCTTTCTAGCCTCAGTGGTCCTCTATTTCTATGATTCTCAGTTGCCTGTGGGGTCAAGTCTGAGCTTCTCTGGTTTTCAGACTTCGACAAGGAACCACCACACCTGATCTATTTTATGATGTCTGTATTAAGCCAGACCAGTCTTCTCATTGCTTCCCCATCCTGCTATTCTTTGACCCTTTACTCAATAACTTTGAGAATCAAATTCTAACCAGTTGTAGAAATACAATGTGATACTGTAACAGCAACCACACTGGAATACTCAGGATGGCTGCTATCACAGGTTATTAGATCTGCTTTACTAGGAAAGGTAGCTCTTTAAGGGGTAAACAATCTTTTTAAATTACATTCAGTAGTTCATGGGAAAAGTCAGCACCCTGAATTTTAGAGAAAATACAAGCAGAGACCAACAGACAGGGTTCTGACCGCCTGAATCAAAGCAATAATATTATACACTTTACATATATCCCTGAATCAAGAGAGCTTTTACATTTGAGCAGTTGGGGAGCCCCAAACATACTACCACTCACAATCTCGACCACAGAATCACAAGATCCTTCTCATAAGTGAGCCCCCAAAGCAAAATACCAACTCAGAGTATATATATTCTTCTCAGAGCCAGAAGGCATCACAACTCCATGACTCAGTGCCTAGTTAGAAATTAACAAAAGGTGTGAAAGCCTTCCTACAAGCAAACCTCCCTTAAGTAAGCTTCCCTTAATGGGCTCCACCTGAGGCCTAATAATGGGCAGGGAAGATCTTAAATCCCATCAACATTATAGATATACAGAAAGGCAGCTTACTATTCAGAAAGGCATCAGGTTAGAGCAGAAGGTGCCTTGCAATCCAAATCAGAAGATTGGTTTTGACTTCTAGCTTTGACACTTACTGGTCCTGGACAAGTCACTTTATGTACCAACTTGTGGCCCATTCTACCATAGTAGTTTGACTTGTAAAGTAGGACTATTATTGATAATGATAACAATGATGATGATAATGATAATGACAGTGATGTTGACCCAATCAATAAGCATTCATTACATGTTTTAGGATCTAGAGTTAGAAAGACAAGAATGACTTCAAGTTGATGATCAGAGGAAATAATATATTGCTGCTGTTTGTCCCTCATTCTGGAAGAGGAGGACCCTTACATCAGGGAGGTGATGCAATGAGGTGTAAATGAATTGGATTTGAGTAAGGGAGGGCTATATATGTATACATATAGGTAGTTACAAAATACATATGAGGTAAATAAATACAAAATAATTGGTAACTGATAATTCTTCAGGCAGGGGTAGGGTGAGAAACCAGCATCTAAAGGAATCAAGATATATTTCAAGCCAGAGCCTAAATTGAGTCTAGGGATTCTGAGAGAGGGAAGAAGAGATAATTTTCTACATATCCTCATGCAAAGACATAAAGTTGTGAAATGGAATGTCATGTATTTTGTGAAGGACAGCAAATAACTTAGTCTGGATAGACCACAGAGAGGATGAGGGGCAGATAGGTGGCATAATGAATAAAGATCTGAGTCTCATTTCTGCCTTAGAAGCTAGTTGTGTGATTCTGGTCGTCACATAAATGTCTGTCTGCCTTGGTTTCTTCATCTGTAATATCTTTTGAATTCTATCTAAAATGCCATGTTCTGCAGGAAATCTTTCTAATTCCCCTGAATTTTAGTGCCTCCCCACTGCCAATAATTTCTACTTTATTCTATCTATAATTTGTCAATATTAATTTTTGTATGTTCTCCTCCATTAGACTAGGAGTTCCTTGAGAGCAGGAACTGTCTTTTACCTTCTCTGAACACCCAGAGCTTAGCACAGTGCTTTCCACATAGCAGAAGCTTAATAAAAGTTTATTGACTGACCAGGAATAATAACACCTACCTCCCAAGTTCATTGTGAGGATAAAATGAGATAATATTTGTAAAGTGCTTTGCATACCTTAAAGCACTAAAAAAAGTTAATTGTTAATAAGTCTAGAAAGGTAGTATGACATAAGACTATGAAGGGCTTGAAATGACAAATAGAAAACTTTATATTTGATCCTAGAGACAATGGAGGGCTACTGGAGTTTCTTGAGTATGATGAGAACCATACTTTAAAAATATAAACTTGGCAAGTGTTTAGAAGATGGATTGGAGAGACCAGAAGCAGTAAGGACCATTAGGAGGCTCTTGCAAAGATTTCAGGAAATGTGGACCAGCTATGAGCTAGGACATGCAAGTAAAGAGAAATGGAAAGAAACAAGGAATGCTATAGAGACAGAATTGGCAAGTCTTAGTAACAGGTTGACTACAATGGGTAACAGGAAGTTAGGAGTTAAATATGACTAAGTGTATAAGTCTGGATAACTAGAATGATGGTGTGTCATTGACAG
This sequence comes from Petaurus breviceps papuanus, assembly GCF_028583685.1. Lineage (NCBI taxonomy): Eukaryota > Metazoa > Chordata > Mammalia > Diprotodontia > Petauridae > Petaurus > Petaurus breviceps. Next base: position 12,604,846 of record NW_027185754.1, on the reverse strand, counting down.
AACAGGGAAATTAAGAAGAGTGAGGTTGCTGAAAAAAATAATGAGCTTTATTTTGAACATATTGAGTTTGAGATGTATACAGGACATCCAGTTGGCGGTATCCAATGGGCAGTTGGTGATATGACTCCAGAGCTTTTATAGATCTATGAGTGATCTGAATAGAAATGATCATTGAACCCATGAAAGCTGATGGGATCACCAAAGGAGTGGAGAGAGAGAGGGAGAAGGGGGTTAAGTACAAAGCCTTGCTGTATACTTGCAACTGGGGATGGGGTTGGAGGGGAAGGAGTTGGACACAGTTAATGATCTATCAAACCAGAAGAGAAGGACTAGAGAAGTAGAAGAAAACTGAATTAGAATATTAAATTCAGATTTCTTTAACAATTTAAGATTTACCTCGTACTTTCCCCAATTCCATTAAACAAATGCATATTAAGCATCTCTTTTGTGCAAAGCACTGTATTTTTAAAGACAATTCTATGGACTAGGCAGTAGTCATATTATAATTCCCAGTGTCCTCATAAAACTGGGTCTTGAAGAGGTGGACTAATCCTAGGCTAGTAGACTTAACAGAACCAAAGGTGGATCTTGCACCCAATCTTTTAACCTCAAGTCCCAGGCACCATCCTTTAGACCACAATTTCTCATAATGGTTTCCACTAGAAATTGTTTTTGTGCAGAGAAAGCTAGAGTTCATAAGGATCATTCTCATGTGTTTGTTAGTTTTTGTGGGGTAACAACATTTAATCTAAATGACCTTCACCCATTATATATACCCAATTGTTTACTATGGGAGGAAGGGAGGGTAAAAGCTTGGGTAGTCCCTGGAGAGATTGATGGAAAGCAGTCAGAACAAAACTATATAAAAACCTCTTGCACCAAGGAAGGGAATCTTGTGACTTTGGTGAGAGAAACTGTTTTTTTATTTGTTTGTTGAGCTCAGTTTTCTAGTATTGTAGCAGTTATCTACATGTTATTGCACGTGCCCTGTGATGAGTGGACAGACTCAGAGAAAACTATTTTTGCTTTCCTTTGGTCTTATATCTTCCCTAGAAAGCAACACAATGAAACACCAAGGTGACATGGGAAATGCTGACAGAATTTGAGTCCTTTCTTCTTGAAGCCCTTTTTCCCAATGCACAGTTACACATACAGCAGTCACATTTGTGGACCAGAGCATGGGAGCTGGTATGATTCTGGATGCTCTCGACAAAGCTGTAAAATATATTGAAAATGTTGGGGTGGGGCAGGGAACATGGGACCAATGACTTGGTTATTTTTATTTCATTTTTTTTTTGCAAAAAAAAGAATTGGAGAATTCATCTATACTTTACCAGGTATGTTTTTGTGGGGTCCCACTGGAGGCTGGCACGGGCTCTTTGCAAAAGCCTTTTTCAATGATTTAAATAATCACAACTGTGCTGACTTGGTCCACTACAAACATGTTATCTAATCTCTACCAGTCCCTCATTGCTACATGCCAATCCTTTTACTCTTCCCTGATTGACTCTATCTCATTCCCCCACACAGCTGTTCTAAAACTTGTCTTCCCTCCACATGCCACCCACTCTACACCCTCCCCTTTCAGTCTTAGCTGAGCATTTCTGCTTTGCAGAAAATATTGAGACCATTCATCCAGGTCTCCCTCATTTGAGGGATACTGAAAATTTCTTCAATTTCCCTCAAGTTTCCCCCATTCTCTCCTTTTGCACTCCACATCTTGAGGAGGAGAGGGCTCTTCCCCTTAGCAAGGACAGCTTCTTTATTTGTACCTGTCATTATATCACCTGCCACTTCCTTTGGAAACATTTCTTCACCCTCAATAACTTTCCATTTTTCCTTACCCACTGATTCCTTTCCTACTACTTACAAACATACCCAGATCTTTTCCCTGTCCTAAATAACAAAACAAAAGAAATTTAAAGAATTTTTTTAATCCTTTCACTTGACCTTGATATCCACTCATGTTATCATCCTTTATCTTTCTTCTCTTTCACAGCCAAACTCCTAGGGAAAAAAAAAAAAGCTAACTGCCTATACTCTATGTTTTCATCCCCTCATCTTCTACACATTTCTTCATCCCTTATCATTGGCCTTCAAATTACACCACTTAATTGAAACTGCTCTTCCTAAGGTCACCAGTTATTTCTTCATTTCTACACCCAATACTCTTTTCTCAGGCCTCCTGCTTCTTAATTTCTCTGCAGTGTTTGACATGTTGACCACCACTCCCTTCTGTGCATTCTTTTGTCCCTGGGCTTTTGTGACAATGTTCTTATCCTCTGCTCCACCTCCCTACCTGTCTGACTACTCACTCTCAATCTTTTTTTGTGGGATTATCACCCATGTCTTGTCCTTTGGGTACTAGTGTACCTCAGGGCTTGGTTTTAGACCCTCTTTTTTTTTCTTTCTGAAATCTCTTAGTAATCTCATTGGTTCCCATGGGTTCAATTATCACATCTGTAACGATGACTCCTAAATCCGACTTTCTTCTATCTTATGAACTGCAGTCCAATATCACTAGCTGGTTGATGGATGAATCACTTAATGCCTCTGGCCTTTTGGGACCTGGTGTAAATGAGGGATTGGACCCAATAACTTCTAAGGTCCCTTCCAGTTCTAAATCTGTGATCCTATAATATTGAACTCAAAGACAATAATAGCTCCCATTTGTTGTGTTTTCATCACAATTATCTTCAAAACACTAGGGGTTCTGCAAAAATGTCCCCTAGCTTATTAAATTAAATAATTAGCCACACCTTATTTTCCACAATTACAATGATATGACAATAGGTAGCACTTACATGGCACTTTAAGATTTGCAAAGTACTTTACAAATATTATCTGATCCTTACAACAATCTTAGGAGGCAGATATTTTTATGCGCATTTTTATAGATGAAGAAATTCAGGCAGAAAGAGGTTAAGTGAAGTGTCCAGGATTCCATAACTAGTTAGTGTCTGAGGCTGGATTTGAACTCGGCTCTTCCTGATTCCAAGTCCAGCATCCCATTGCACCACCTAGCTCCTTCATCATATACCATGCCTCATCCTACATTCTCCTGCTGGTCCCTACATTCACCCTATAGGAGTACATATGTGTCTGACCTGAAACCAGTATTGCCAGGTCCCAGGCTGACATTGAAAAAGATCTCCAGTTCACATTAGCAGAATCCAACAGAAGCCAGCTCTAGAAGGGTGTTCCTGAAGGCAGAACATCCAGATTTTCCAGAACATCACAAAATTTTAATGGTATGTATATGAAAAAAGGTATGGGTACAAATGATTGACAAGAAAAAGATAGATGGGGAATCAGGTAAGAACGGTTTGATTCTGAGATGCAATCAGCTGGTAAGGTAGAGAAAGCAAAGGAGAGTAACCATTTCACCCCACTCTCTCCCCAGGGAAGTGACTTGCTATGGGCCTAATTTTCTCTACACAGAAAGACATCTGACTACTAACATTAGCATTCACACCCTGATACTAACCACCTCAATGGTATTCTGATGATTTATAGTCTACCCTTAAGTGAAATGCCAGGGCTTATCACTATATCCAGGAGACTATTACTGTCTACAAGACTTGGGTTACCAGCACGTTTTTTATTGATTTCAAAACAAGGCAAAGCAAACATTCCCCTCAAAGTGAAAAGTAAATAAATAAATAAATAAGGCTGGACCTCCCTTCTGTGCTTCAGAATAGCAAAGTTGGGCACATATCCTGGATTCATGAACACATAAAAGAGGCTCACAAGCAAAATATAGAACAAACAGAAGAGAAACATCCAAATTCTACCCAGAGTCTGGGCCAGTCATATTACAGAGTCCTTTCCAGGAAAACTGGTACCAATTTTAGGACTATTTGTACAAAAAAAAATGAGGGCTTTTTGGTCAAATATTTAGAGCTGAAAGGGACTTGAGAAGTACACTGACCAATTTTATTTTTAAACATTTTATTGATGATTTTTAAACATTACTGCTATCTTCTAGTGATGACTTGCCCTCATCCCCCATAACCCTTATAACAAATATGTACAATTAAGCAAAACAAACCAACATTCTGACCATATTTTCAAATGTGTGCTTTATTCCACACTAGAGTACACCTGTTCTCTGCTGACAAGGGAGAGAAAATATAGCACATCAGAAAAATAACTAAGTTGGGGGTTATAAGCCCTGTGTTCAAATCTTTGCTTCTATAACTTACTACCTGAGTGATGTTGGGCAAGTCAAGTCAACAAGCATTTTTAAGTAGCTATTTTGTGCCAGAACATGTGGTAAACCACTGGAGCTACTTAACATTGATGTGTCTCAGTTTCCTTATCTGTCAAGTCAGGGGGATGGGCTAAATGGCCTCTAAAATCCCTCCCAATTCCATATAAGGCATGCTCCATTATGAGTCCTCAAATTATGATGGGTCACTGCATTGATCAGAATTTTGAAGCATTCAATATTGTCTCTCTTGACATTATTGTGCTCATTATATAACTTGTTCTCTTAGTTCTGTTTACCTTGCTCTGCATAAAATCATATAAGTCTTCCCAAGTTTCTACAAATTCTTCATATTGGCCATTTCTTACAGTACAATAATGTACCATAACATATGACAATGTGGTTCAGCAATTTCCCCAGTGGCAGCATCCACTTTCCTACCATCTTCTTGCTATTGAAAACAAAGAATTCCAACTCCCTGATTTTTCAGAGGAGAAGACTAAGGCCCAGGAAGGTTACATCATTTACCCAAGGTCATTCAAGAAGTAGTTATCAAAGCTAGTTCACTTTCCACTGTACCATAGTAGCTCTTAATGAGGGATGAGAGGAAAGAGAAGTTGCAGGCCTTATCTACTGCATGATGAAAAGGAGGACTTAGTATTTGTTCTTGTCATGGGAATCATGAGCAAGACTCAGGACAATCCATAACAGCCTCTGCCCCTCTAATCCATTCTGCAAAAACTGCCAGAGCGAGCTGCAGTAAACAGGACTTTCCCTCATCATGTCATCAGCCTAGTTAATAGATGAGATGCTACCCTGTAGCTTTCTTTTATATTGAATTATGAATAAGTAATGGCAATTTCTTGCTAGACTCCTTGAAGCAGAATTTTCCTTTAACAGGGATCATTGCAATTAGTGCCCTCTTTCATCAGCTTACCTTTTATTTATTTATTTGTGTACTTTAATAAATAGGTGTTTACCACAATTGGTTGAATTTAATTGATTTGAAGCATCAAGATGAAGGAGAATAGGATGATATATTTTGACCCACTCTGACATGTTGGATAAGGACAGTGAGGGTCAAAGAGAAAAAGTGACTCGCACGTCAGCAGGCAACAGAGGCAGGAATAAAACCAGACCCTCAAACCCAGTTGTTGTTGAGTCGTTTTAGTCATGTTTGACTTTTCATGACCCCATTTGCGGTTTTCTTGATGACGATACAGGAGTAGTTTGCCATTTCCTTCTCCAGCTCATTTTACAGATGAGGAAACTGAGGCGAACAGGGTTAAGTGACTTGCCCAGGGTCACACAGCTATCAAGTGTCTGAGGTCAGATTTGAACTCATTAGGATGAATCTCCCTGACTCCAAGCCTGGCACTCTATCCACTGTACCACCTAGCTATCCCTCAAACCTAGACTGAATCGTTTCAATCGTATTTTGTGAACAGGCCTTACTCTACCTACAAAAAATCAGAAATGATTCCAACCCTCTATATTCCACCTACATCATCACTAAAAAATAAACCAAATATTCTAATTAATATAGAACTTAGCCAGTCTCACCATAAAATCTCATCAAAATCTAATTAAAGGAAATGATAGATGAGCCATTGATTATAGGATTTCTTTGGGACCCCACAAACTGAATTTGTTTCTGGAGGGTGGAAGGCAGGGCAATTGGGGTTAAGTGACTTGCCCAAGGTCGCACAGCTAGTCAGTGTTAAGTGTCTGAGGCTGGATTTGAAATCAAGTCCTCCTGACTCCAGGTCCAATGCTCTATTCACTATGCCACGTTGCTGCCCCCAAGCTGGATTTTTTTCAGGACTTCCCTATAGATATTTAATGTTCATAGATACTGCAGTATTTCACTAAATTAGGAGTGATCACATACTTAGGATTAATCATAGAATTAGAGGTTGAAAGGAACATCAGAACTCATTAGTACCTACTCCCTTCTTTTTACACATGAAAAAATGAGGCCCAGAGAGGGGAAAGGATTTGCACAGTAAATGCCAAACCCAGGATCCAAACCCTGGTCCTTTAGCTTCATATCCAGAGTTCTTTCCAGTGTTATATGCTTGGCTTCTTTTGTATACAAATGTGCACACATCACACACACACACACACACACACACACACACACGCAAACAAACTGATTTTCTTTTCCAAATTAATTCCATTCCCTTCTGTTTCATTCACAAACATTTAACAATTGCTAAGAACTCATCTCCACTGAAGACAAACAAGGGATGAGGGCAGCAATGGAGATACACATAGAGTAAGAAGAGGGATAGAAATAGGCCTAGGAGGGATAGCAATGCCACCTGTGATTTCAAAGTATTCAAAGAATTCTGGTGAGGAGACCTACTAGTGGAAGAATCAAGATTAACCCAAATGAGTAATTAGAAAATGCTCCCACAGAGCTGTATGGTGTAATGGAAAGGACAATGGATGGTGAGGGAGGGGGATTGGGTTCAAATCCAGGCTCCACTACTCTAGGTGTATGACCTCAAATTAGTTGTGTGACCTTTCAAGGCCAGAATTGTCTCCCCTGTAAAACAGGAATAATGATTCTTGCCCTACTAACCTTACTGGATAGGAAACCCAGGGAAAAGAAGACTATTTTGAAACTCTTTCTAAAGAATCTATTTATAGCACTTCATAGACATTGAAGGGTTATATACATACAAGTTATTTTCATCAGATGTAATGCTATAAATTAAATTTAATTAATTAATATAGCCAATATGTGATATAATCTGTAAGTACTATAGGAAGTCCCAGAAGGGAGAGGTCACCATCATCTTAGAGGCCATTAAGTCCACTCCCATCATTTTACAGATGATGAACTGAGACCCACGGGGATGAAGTGACTTAACCTGGGTCACACAGCTAGTAAGTGTCTAAAGCTAGACTTGAACCCAGATCTTCTGGTTCCAAGCTCAATGTTCTATCTATAATGCAATGCTGCTTCTTAAGAACATCTTATTTTTTAAACACAGATTTCTCAAGAAATTGTGTGGAACCATAGTCCCAGGCTTCTCTGGAGGGAGTGGTATTGTGGCCAGGCTCTCACTCCTTGCCTAACAGGGGTCTTCTGCACAACAGGACGACACCGATTTCTCAAGTGAAATGCTCATTGTGCAATGTCTTCATTTATTCCTAAGGTCTATAAAGGGAATGAAGTGGAAAAGAAATTGGACAGTCGCACCCGAAGCAGCCAAGGATGTGAACACAAGGGAAGAAAAATACAGTTTACATGCAAGATGTTCAGCAGAGAAAGGAAACTCTGTAAGCAAATGTTAATTAAGTGTAATTTGAAAAGGCTTGATGGCATTTGTGTCACACTGCAGTAGTTCTAATTAATCTCTAGCACTCCTTTCGTGTCTCATGGACTTTTGCCACATCGCGGGTTATAGAGAGACTAGAGCCTGAGCAGGGTGGACATTGTTCAAACGAAAATATCCTCTCTCAAGCAGGTGAAAAAGATGAGTGACCCATTTTTCACGACACAATTCAGACCTGTTATACTGGTTCTTGCTAACAATAAGAGAAAGATGATGATGTTATTCTGTCTTTCTCTGAACACATGAACAGCAGTGCTGAAGGAGGGACTAAAAATCTCTGTTTAAAAATGAAAAAATGTTCTTGAAAAGCAAGGTTGTACAATAGAACATTGGACTTGGAGTCAGAAAGACTTGGAGTTCAAATCCAGCTTTAGACACTTACTAGCTTTGTGACCCTGGCCAAGTCATTTCATCTCCATGGGTCTGTTGCCTCATCTGTGAAATGATGGGGGTAGACTCTATGGCATCTAAAGTCTTTTCTAGCCATAGAGGCTGTAGAAAGAATCTTAAAACCTAGATAGTCCAGCCCCTTCATTATACAGAGGGGGAAACTGAGGGCCAAGAAGGGTTAAGAATCTGACCTGAAAAGAAAGAAAAATATGAGTGAACACCCATCCGATTCACTGATGTTCTTTTCCATTTTGATGTCATTTCCTTCCAGGAAAGTTTGTGTGGACAGCTCCTGGAAAAGAAAGTCACAACTCCAAGGGAAGACATAAGTGTACCACTGTCCACAGCTTTCTGTAATGAGGAAGCTGTGTGCTCAGCCTTGTGTGTGTGAGTGGCCAAATCTACAGCATAAGGAAATATGAGAGATTTCGTTAAAAATTGCTCCATTATTTAAATGGTGAGATACAGTTTTCAAAGATTTGTTGTACCCGTTTTGTTGTTGTTGGGTCATTTTTTTCAGTCATGCCTGACTGTCTGTGACCCCATTTGGGGTATTATTGGCAAAGATACTGGAGTGGTTTGTCATTTCCTTCTCCAGTTCATTTGACAGATGAGGAAACTGAGGCAAACAAGGCTAAGTGACTTGCCCAGGGTCAGACAGCTAGTAAGCAAGGGTCTGAGGCTGGATATGAACTTGGGAAGACAAGTTTTCCTAACTCCTGGCCCAGTGTTCTATCCACTGTGCCACCTAGCAGACCTTATGCCAATTTGCTAGTTAAGTAAACTTATACCTATCGTGATATAAGTGGTAAGTGGCAGAGCTGAGCCTAATCTCATCAATCCAACAGCCCTTGTAATTTGTACAATACTTTGGTAGAAAAATTTTGTCTCCTTTCCTAGACTGTGAGAGGAGCTGTGTTATTACATCTGAACCTTCCCATAGTGCCTAGCATAGTCTTGGGAACAGAACAGACACAACAAATTTAAAAAGTGATGATGGTATTCATTACAACAAGGGGGAAGTGTAGCACAGCAAGGGGAACTCTAACTTAAAATCTTAAGATTTTAGAGGAAGCAGTGTAGTTAGGGGAAAGAGTGCTGGATTTGGAATAAAGGCCCTGGGTTCAAATCCTTTCTCTGCCTCTATTATCCATATAACTTTGGGCAAGTCATTTAACATCTCTGGGTCTTGGTTTCTCCTCTATAAAATAAGGGGATGGGTCTACATGGTGTCTAACACAGAGGTGCTAAACACATAGGCTGAATGCAAATGTAATTGGAAAATATTTAACAAAATAAATAAAAATACAGCAAAAAATAGATAATATATTTTAAAACTAAGTCAGTAGGCAAACCGCAGGTATCTTCATATATGGATCAGTGGCCCCATTTCTATTTGAGTTTGACAACACTTGCTCTAAGTACTTTATAGCTGCAAATCTACAATCATATGAAATCTTGGTTTTGCTTCTGCTTATTACATATACATCCTTGGACAGGTCATTTAACCATTTGGGACCTCATTTTCCTTCTCTGTAAAATAAGAGTTAGATTAGATTGGCCACTAAATCCCTTCCTATCATCACACTAGTGACACGATATCTAAGATCTCTACCAGTCCTAAAACTTCACAATTTAGTGATTTCATGCCAGCTTTCCTAACAATCAAAAGAAATAAAACTCCTTATGGATTATAAGGAATATCCCTGTGAATGATAGCATATCCAGTCCCTAGCTACTTATAGTAAAAAGCCATATTCCAACCTGTATGCTCCGTTTTCCCAGAGTTCTTTTCCACAGAAGACCATGCCAGGGTTTTTCACATATTCCTCTTAAAGTGAAGGCCTTTTCAGGATTGAAAGTAGTAAATAAAAATATTTCTGACATTAATTGCAATTAAAAGAGAGACAGCAGAGTCACCTAACACAAATTAGTCTAGATGGAAATGAACCTTTCCAAATTGTAAATGATTTCAGGTACCAAGGGCAGTAACAGCTCCTAATAGCTCAATCAGGGAGGAATTTAACACCAGAAATGGTATTGTTATCACCGCTTCCAATCAGTTTACCCGGTCTAGCAAACAACAACCAGCACAGAGATGCATACAGAGTCGCAAATTGGGGTTGCCATCTGTCTGGAGGTAATCAAGACGGTCCTGAATTGATGAATACCCTGATCACAGTGAGCGAAAAAGCAATTGTCCTGATTTTTACCCAGAATAAACAAATCTGATTTCTATCAAAGAATGGCCAAGGAATTGAGAATGCCCAGCCAGCTCTGAAATGGCTACTTGCTACTTGCTCGGGACGGAAGCACTCTTTTCTCTCCTACCACCCTTTTGTCATCTTTATTTTGACCTGAGAACTGAAAACTGGCCCTGGTGGCAAACGAATCCTTGCAATCTGTTTTCTTTCACGTCAGTGCCTAATTTCTTTTTGTTGTTGTTGTTTCCTAAAAAAAAAAGTTAGGCAGCCTCTTCATATAAAGAATGTAAGCCAACATGAGCCCATGGCTGCTTTTGGAGTTGGGAGCCTATTTTTTAAAAGGGGACAGTGGAGGCCCAAACACAAGCCACCCTCCATACCCAGTAGCATATCATTGCCTTACCTGGAGAATGAGCATTTATCCAAACTCAGAGAAGAAGCAATCATTATACACATAAAGGAAGTGATTAAAACTTCGTTCTTTGCTTCCCAAATAACTCAGAGTGTAAGAATTGTTGCAGGTGCACCATTCAAAGCAGAGATGCCACTTTCTCCTAGACCTGGGAGAGGAAGGAAATGTTTTGTTATCATCTTCAGGTAGTGAACAACCCAGATGTTCTCATCCTCTCTCTCTCTCTCTCTCTCTCTCTCTCTCTCTCTCTCTCTCTCTC
>NW_027185754.1:12554267-12594014 GCF_028583685.1 Petaurus breviceps papuanus | reverse complement strand
TCTCTCTCTCTCTCTCTCTCTCTCTCTCTCTCTCTCTCTCTCTCTCTTTCTCTCTCTGTCTCTGTCTCTGTCTCTCTCTGTCTCTGTCTCTGTCTCTGTCTCTCTCTATATGTGTGTGTGTAACTTTCTGTCTCTCTGTATCTGTCTCTGCCTATATGTCTCTGTCTTTCTGTCTCTCTTCCTTTCTCTGTGTCTCTGTCTCTCTTTATAACTCTGTCTCTGTCTGTCTCTCTCTCTCTCTTTCTCTCTGTCTCTCTCTCTATCTCTCTCTCTCTCTCTCTCTCACACACACACACACACACACACACACACACTAATAACAATTCAATTTTCCAAGAAAGAACTACTTGCCAACACCAAAAGCCTGCATAAATCTGGAAAAAGCAAGGAGGAATAGATAGCTCTATAAATACACTGTGTTGAATAGCTCTGGAAGATCCTACCAAGCTGTAAACATTCAGCCAGGACCTGATGACAGACCATTGTCTAATAACCAAGGTAGACAAAATCTGAAAGATTCTCCTCCAAAGTGACCACAGGGATCCCAGATCAGCCAGTTACTAGCTGAGTGACTGGGTGAGCCCCTTCACCTCCCAGGGCCTCAGTTTCCTTTATTAAAAAAAGAGGTGGCTAGAATAGATGCCTTCTACAATCCCTTCTAGATCTATGTCTGTGATCCTGTGATGACTTTTTTGGGTGACTCTCAAAAGACATCTATGTCTGCTTGTGATGGGCTGTGATCATACAGAGATAATAGCACCCTGCACTGCGACCATAGAGACCTTGGTTCAAATCCAAGTCATGAAAAATACATTCCTCATTTTTAGAGGCTACATAATACAGTGAATAGGGCACTGAACCTGAAGTCAGGAAGACCTGCACTCAAATGCATGACCCAGGGAAAGTCCCTTAACCTCTCTGATCCTCAGTTTCCTCATCTTTAAAAATAAGAGCCTAGAATTGATGGTCTCTAAATTCCTTTTTAGCTCAAAACCTATAATTAATGATTCTTTTATTTGAAGGGGGGATGCAATTTGTGTAGCAACTATGGTGACAAAATCATAGATCCTTAGAATATTTAAATAAGTCATTCCAATGTAAGCTCCAGGAATGTAGGAACTGTTTTTTTATTTGTATTCCTTATACTTAGCATTGTGCCCAGGATGTTGATTGATCGGTTGATTCATTAAATAATTGAGAGTCAATATGATACAATAGGTCATTGGCTTTAGAGCCAAAGATCTGGGTTCACATCCTGGTTCTACTTCTTCCTACCCATGAGTTAGCTTGGGCAGTAAAGGAATCAATCCATGATCATTTATTAAATGTCACCTATTTTCCAAGCACTGCATTAGGCTATTAGGATACAAAGACAAATATGAAAGAACCCTTGCCTTCAGGAGTTTACATTTCATCTATCACCAAGTCACTTCACAGTTTCTTCATTTATAAAGGAATGTGTTTGGGTCACAAAGAGTCAGACAATTAAAACAACTCAACAACAATGAGTTTGGTCCAGATAACCTTTAAGATCCCTTCCAGCTCCGAATCTATGTGAGTATATCACATAGAGGCATGCTATCAGGACCACCAAATGTTGAATAAAATCTTTCTTACAGCAACTCCAAAAAAAAAAAATACACTAAGGCGGTGATTCTCAAAGCATAGTCTGTGAACCCCTGGTGGTCCTTGAGACTCTTTCAGGGGCTAATGCAAAGCCAAAATTATTCTCACAATAATACTAAGATGTTATTTGCCTGCTGATATGCACCTCCTTAAATATTTATAACCACATGAAAAATGTTTCGAATCATTAATAATAAGATAAATACAAATCAAAATAACCCTAAGGTTTTCCCCTCAAACCCTGCAAATTGGCAAGATGACCAAAAATTAAAATGGCAACAGTCAATGTTGGAGAGGGTGTGGAATGAATTGTTGGACTTATGAAATGGTACATCTATTTTGGAAAACAATTTGGAATTATGCAATTGAAGTGACTAAAATGTCCATATACTATGAACCAGAGATTCAAATTACTGGTCTGATATCCCAAGGAAGCCAATGATAAGAAGAAAGTCCTTATAAACAACAAAAAATATTTATAGTAGCCCTTTTTGTGATAACTAAGAATTGGAACCAAAGTAGATACCCATCAATTGGGGAATGGCTAAACAAATTGTGATCTATAAATGTTATGGAATATTATTGCATCATAAGAAATGATTTATGTGATGAGTAAAGAGAAGCATGGGAAGACCTACAGAACTACTGAAGAGTGAAGTAAGCAAGGCCAAGAAAACAATGTATCAATAACTCCAGCAGTGTAAATGGAAAGAACAACCCCCTACACAAAAATGTCAAAAGTGAATGTAACAAAATTATAAAGATCAAGCATGACTTGAACAAAGAACAACCCCAATCTACCCCTTCGTGGAGATGGAAGGGTTACAAGTATCACACATGCTTTCAGGCTTTTTCAACGTATTGATAAGTTGTACTGATTTTTTCTTTTTTTTCCCCTTTTTTTGCCTTTAAAAATACTATTTGTTGTATAGGATGGCTCTTTAGTAGAGGAGGAGGAATACTAGGGGTAACTATGATAATGTAAAAACAAAAGACATCATTAAAGCTTGTTTAAAAATAAAAAAATAAATAAAATACTTTTTCTGGCCTACCTATGTGAGGTGAGGCCAGATCTTCATAAACTTTAACCAAATCAATATCACAACAGAATGAGGGCAGAAAGCAGATATGGGAATCCAGCTGTCTTCTATTAAGTGAAACATTTAAAAGTTTATATGTATATATGTAAAATATATGTGTGTATGTAAAATAATGCCATTCTTCTCACTGATTTTTTTATTTTAGAAAATAATTTCATTAAAATTTTTTTTGTGTTAACATATAATAGCTTTAGTATTGTTGTTACAGAATGAATTACATATTTTAAAAATGCATCAGTTTTACATCCTAATTTGGTAATTATCAATAGATGCAACCCACACAAATAAAAGTTCTTTGGGCTCCTTGATTTAAGTCTGTGTCAGTGAAGAAAGGCCCTGTATGGGTGAAATAGCAGATCTTTAAAGTAAGCATGTTCTATATTATAATTGCCACATTCTATGTAATATTATAGTATATAGTATATTATTATTATATATAATATTATATAGTATATTAATAGCAAGCTGAGCTATCCCATTGATGTCCTGAGTGATCTTGATGTTTAAAACTGTCACAAATGAACGAAGCTCACCATGTTCCATTTTTGCTTTTGAAGTCAGCCAGAATAAATAGTTCTATATCCTGTTGAGCTCTGGAGGTAATCAAAGCTATAGAGTTAACTACTCCAACCAACCTTTCTTGAACCTATTGTGTGCTATGAAGATAACTATTGTCACCAAGAAGGTTACAGGCTGGGGGTAGAGGGGAAGACAAAGCAGACACACAGAGATATATCCTCAATAAACGGTGGGCTATGAGAAGTACCAAAAGAGCATAAAAAAGATATGGGGGGATTGGGGGGGGCGGCTAGGTGGCACAGTGAATAGAGCACTGGCCCCGGAGTCAGGAGGACCTGAATTCAAATCCAGCCTCAGAGACTTAACACAAAAAAAATCAGCAATGTGACCTTGGGCAAGTCACTTAACCCCAAAGGCCTACCCTCCCCCCTCCAAAAAAATAAAAAGATACTAGGAATACTCAGAGGCTGGAGGGATGGATGACCCCTGAAAGGTTTTGATTTGTTTTGCAGGGGAGGGAGCATGGAAAAGGTGAGATCTGGGTCTGCAATTTCCTCAGTAAATTAAAATCCCAGTGAAGAAACTGTAACCACAAATGCAAGTCAATCAGTCAATCAACATTTTATCAAGTGCTTACTATGTTCCAGGCACTGTGCTCAGTGTTGGAAATATAAATACAAACAAAACGACGGTTCCTGCCCACAAGGAGCTTAAATTCTAACAGGGAAGACAATACATAAAAGGAAACTGAAAAGTCTGGGTGGGAGGGAGGGCATGATGGAGAAGTACAGGCTGGTGAGAAACAAAAAGATGCCTGGCTTTGGTTCTCTCTAGAGGTTTTAGAAGTCATACAATTAGAGGGAAAGGGGGCAAGGGAAGAAGGTAGAACTCCTTTGTAACTTAGAGACTTAGAGAATTTCCCCAAACATGGAGAGGTTAGTTGCCTTGCCCAAGGTAATGTAGTTAGTACATATCAGAGGCAGGATTAGAACCCAGAACTTCCCAACTCCAAGTTTGGACCTCTATCCATTATACTGTGTTCCTTCCTAAGTCAAATATTGGTTGCAAATGGGATCATGGCTTCCATGTTAAAAGTTAAAAATTCACTCCTACATAAAGGGTTGTTGTTCTTTTCAGTCTTGTCTGACTTTCTGTGACCCTTTTTGGAGTTTTCTTGGCAAAGGTACTGGAGTGGTTTGCCATCTCCTTCTCCAACTCATTTTACAGATGAGGAACCTGAGACAAACAAGGTTAAGTGACTTTGCTCAAGTGTCTCTGAGGCCAGATTTGAACTCAAGAAGATGAGTCTTCCTGACTCCAGGCCTGGTACCTCTATGCACTGCACCATCTAGCTACCCTAATGTAAACATAAAAGGGGCATAGTTTTGACTAATTCCTAAACAGGGAGGAACCAGGGTATAGTGAATGGTGCTGGATCTGAAGTCAAAGGAACTCTGTTCAAATTCTGACTCTGGCAGTTACTACCATGGGACCTGGTATAAACCATTTATATCCTCTCTGCGCCTCTGTCTCCTCAGCTGTAAAAATAGATGTCACTGAAGGCCCCTTCCAGGTCTCCATCTACAATCCTTAGAGCAGACCTTTGCTATGAGGAGGAAGTTTCTATAACAACTATCTCAAGTAAGCTTTGGTGACTCGTTTCAGAAACTGTCACTGAGCAGATAGCTTGGGGAAAAAGATTTCATTTCAACTTTGATTCTCCTCCCTTACCATCTCTGAAAATGTCAGCTTTCTCCTGGGAGGAAGCATTTAAAATGTACCAGCAAAAATCTGAATTGACTTTTCCAAAGTCTATGTGATTTTCATATCCAGGAAGAGGACATAGGTCAAAGGGCAGAGAGACTGCCCTTTGAAAGGCAAATGATAGTTCATATGTTGCCTTTCCAGACCTAAAAGATTCAGTGTGTCTGGAACATAACACTTATTCCAGGCCTTAGAGAAGAACCAATACCCTAAAACCCCATTAAAACATTCCAGGAAACATGACACTTTCTGATTGTTAGATTTTTGTTTTAATTCTTGACAGGCAAGACAGAATATAAAACAGTGCTCTTGTTATCAGTTTTTAAATACTTCCTAACAATTAGAGTTGACCAGCAGTAGAATAGGCTGCCTCAAAGAGGGAAGGAGCTCCCCTCCATTGGAGGTCTTCATAGACAGTTATTTGAGGACTTTGGTAGAGTGGGTAGTCCTACTGTGCGTGGGTTGAACTAGATGGCCAATGAGGTTGCTTCTGACTCTCAAATTCTGTGATGCTATTTTCCTTCCCTCCATCCCCACAGCACCTTTCATGTGTCTTTTGGGGGACTTATATTCTACCTTGGATTATAATTTTTATCTCTGCCTTATTTCTACTAAGTGGCATACAAGCAGATAGGTGGTTCAGTGCATAAAAGCAAAGACTTTGAATTCAGGGGAAAAAAAGTTCAAATACTACTTCAGACATTTACTAGCTGTGTGTCCCTGAGTACTTCACTTAAACTCTCTCAGCCTCAATTTCCTCATTTGTAAAAATGGGAATAATAATAATAGCATCTATTCTACAGGGATATTATGTATCAAGAATCAAGTGAGATAACATATTATAGAGTTTTGCAATCCCTAAAGTACTAAATAGATGTAAGCTATTATTACCTTTATTATCATTTTACTATTAGACTGTCAACCCCATGGGGACAGGGACTGCCTTATTCATCTCTGTATTCCCATGTTTCACTGTGTCATAGAGATAGCCTTGAATTTTCAAAGGTTATATCAGTGGAATGTAAGCTCCAAAAGGTTCTATCAGGCTGGAAAGAGTTCAAGAATGACCCCAGCAATGGGCTAAATTTATGTCTTTTGTTCAAAGACAAATTGAGACCACCTCACTATGAGAAGGCTGCTACCAGGCAATGAATTATTTTGGGGCACAACACAAGAAAACTATCAAAGATGGCATTTGTGCACAGTGGGCACAGGGAGGGATGATATGAATCAAAGAATCTCTTAAAAAAAAACCCAGAGGAGTGACCTAGACCAATGTGGACCTAAACAAGAACACTTGACATCATACCTAACAAATGGTTACCCAGCATTTGCTTAATGACCTGTAATATTGAGAACCCACTATTTCCTGAGGCAGACCCTTCTCCTTTTTGAATAGTATCAGTAGAAAGGAAATCAACACCAAAAATTTTTTTTGAAATTGTGAAGCCTTTAAACTAGTGAAGTGTTGAAATATTCTCCCCATGGTAGACAAACTAAGTCTGCAACAAGCAAATAAAACAAAATATGAGTTACTACCAAAATGAGTCAGCCCACATCAAAAATAAGAAAGTCATTCAACTTCAAGGCCATCTTCTGGGGAGAGCTAACAGAGAGAATGTTGGTTGGTTGGGTAACACTGAGGTTGGGGGAGGGGAGGAAAGGTACCGGGAAGACAGTATCATTTCTAAAATTCAGAAAAGGGCAAAAGGCAAACTAAAGTTCGGCTAAACCATGGAGAGCTAAAAACAGAAAGAAAATTATAGACCAAATTCCCTAATAAATAATAGTGTAAAATTTGTAAATAAAATACTAATAAGGAAATTACAGCAATATATCATAAAGATCATACACTAGAACCAGGCTAGATTTATACCAGAAATACAGAATTGGTTCAATATTAGAAAAACTATGTTTAATTGACCATATTAACAACAAAAACAACAAAAAATATGACAATTTTCTTACCTTCTATTATGGATTAAGATTGTGGAGCGAGAAAGGGAAAAACCATTTTTGCAAGCAGGGTTGGCTAATTCTGAAAACTACAATTGACTTGGAGAAGGAATGAAGTGCCGCGTGCCTACCCACAGTGCTTTACCTCCCGTAAATCATGAGTTGAATTAAAGTCCCAATAAATTAATTCCTCCCTCCTAACCTGATCGTTTTTTCAGAGGGGGGAGTTTAGTTTGTTGGCTCATCCCTCTAGGAAGCTGCATCTCCTACCACTTACAGATGACTTTTCTAAGGATTTACATGATCCTATCCATTACCTGCCCTAATATTTTTACCAGTGTCAGTGGTAAAGCTGTAATCCCTGGGCTATTTGGCAAAAGAGCATCTGAAAGGTTAGTTCTCTGAACATCACATTTCTAAAATTGCATATGAGGAGACTCAGGTGGTCCAATATTTGTGCTTCCATAATTTTTTCATAATATTCCATATTACTGTTTATCATTGTTCTAAGACTTTATTGTGGAAAGTATCTCAAAGTCCATCTCTTTGATGTTTCAAAGGATGAAGAAAGGGTTTCTGTGATAGTCTGGCTTGTGGCAACTCTTGAAAGATGCTCTAAAACTCAGCTCAATGTTTCCCAACCTCAGATGATTTCTCTTTGCTTGATGCCTCAGGCAGGGCCTCATTATAGAGGCAGAGTGGTCACCCCAAAATGGCAGCGGCAAAACCTAACACAAATAGGAAATGTCACCTGTCAAGCTAGCAATGTCAGTCTCTAGAGATGTTTCCTCAATGTTATCTCATAAATCCAATTGTGGCTTTATTGCTTTGCATGAAATCAGTGTGCAGGGTTTGATGGTTCACATGATTACTTAATTCCAATTTCAATTCACCCCTCCTTTCAAAATGTTATCAGATATGATAGCTAGGAGTGTCTCCCCCCACCCCCAATCCACCCCCAAGAATTGTAATGGTTGGCTTTGCAAATGAACAGACAACCAAGGACATTTGGATGGCATTTTATCCCAGAAGTCTTTCTAAATTCCCAGTGAACAATAGAAATCTCCCTATCTCCCTAGCACGTAAGTGTTCAATTAAGTATGGGAAGCTATGATAACTTGTTTATAGCCCTATACAAACCTTACAGCATTGATCCAGTTTGTAACACACAAACACAAGTTCCAAAGCCACGTAACCTTAGTTTTTCACCGGTCAGAATTTCTTGGGTGATTGATTTGTGGTTGCTCAAATCACTTTGTAGGAGCACCTGAGGGTTTACTTTCTCAGTACTTTTCGCCTTTGTAATTCTCTTTCCAACTTGAATTTTCTTATTTTGGGGGAGAAAAAAAATAAAGCAGTCCATTTTGAATTCTCCTCTGGATTTGTTTTGACTGACATTAAGCACATTATCTACAGTAGCTTGGCTTTGTCTGCAATCCCTATTCCTTTCCAAATAAAGGAAATCGCTACATCTTTAAGAGACCTGCAGCTAAAACAGGAATTACAGCTTTGGGGATATCCAGTCCCATTCCACATACACAAAGGAACATAATATATAGCATATTCAAAAATGATACTCTTCAAAAAACTTTTCCTAACATGACAAAATATTAGCCAGTCTCATACTCCCTACAGGGTTATGGCAAGCATAATAAGGTAGAGATAGCTTGTATTGTGTATTGTCAATATCAATTTGGACTACCCACTGCTCCTTATTTATTTTTATCATTGATTCTACAACTTTTCTGCCCATGCTGAGCAGTTAAATTCTTTCTAATATGACAAGTCCTTAAGGATTTATAGACATTTTCTCGTGCTGTAACAAATTGCCATTCTTGTGAGGGTTCTAGTAACAATCCTCAATGGAAGAAAAAGCATCAAAAAGGAAAGAGAAAGGAAAAAAAAGAAAGGAAAAGAGAAAGGAAAGGGAAAAGAAAGGGAAAGGAAAGGAAAAGGGAAAGGAAGAGGGAAGGAAAGGGAAGGGGAGGGGAAGGGAAAAGGAAAGGGGAAGGGAAAGGAAAGGAAGGGAGCTTAAGAGTTTTATCAAACTGATGTATGGCTACCAAAGTGAAAATGAGCATGAGTAATTTTTAGTTATAATCAAAATGGAAAAAACTGAAGTCACATCCGTGTCTTCAGACGCAAGATGAAATTTAAATTCTCGGCAATGCTAATGGTTCCTAAAGAAGAGAGTTAGGAAAAAGTGCCCCAAATGGAAGAGCCTGCTAATTTTCTAGTCACGAGCAGACTTAAATCAACACCTGCATTCATTTTTCTGACCATTAGCTTAACAAGGAGAATTTAGAACATTTCTGGAGTTTCAGGAACTAAGGAGAGTATTTGCTGGCCCATCTATATCCTCTTCTCTGATAATATACCAGCTGTGTGCACATAATACCAGATACTCAGGTGTTCCAAAGAAACCAGATGTGTGGCATCATGTGGGAAGAACCATCTGGATTCTGGTTGATTGGATCTTTCCACTGTTATCCAGATGTTTAGGGGTTATAAGGATAGGTCCATTAGCAAGATGAAAGAGAAACCTACATGTTCCCTTTCCAGCACTGCAAGAGGGAGGGCTATAGAGTGGGGAGGATGTCTATTGCAATTCTTCCCCTTTTCTGTAAACCCTGTAAGGGGAGAGGGAAAAGTAAGGGGTGCAGAAAAGGTAAGGGGAGAGGAAAAGGTAAGGGGTGCAGAAAAGGTAAGGGGAGAGGAAAAGGTAAGGGGTGCAGTGCATTTCAGACAAGTTCAAACCACCTACTAGCCCACAAAAAACCTACCAGTCTACCAAGAGGGGGAATTTCTGCAGCTCCAAGGACAACAGGATTCATATCTTATTTATCTAGAATCTAATTGCTTTTAAACCTCACCATCTTCTTGCATGTCCTGGCCTTATGTAGTCATATTTATTTGGCCAAATAACCAACTAATTTCCCTCCTTATCCTTTATTGGATTGACTGGGTTGGTAATGAATCAGACAAAAAAACACATTTTAGCCCTCGCACTGCCGCTAGCCAGAAGGGGAGGGAAGGAAGGATTCTGCAGCTGCTACAGTTTCACTTGCCTCTCAGCTCTTGGTCATTTCTTTAGGTCAATTTACCTTCTCCCTCCTTATTTAAGGAAGTCTTAAGCATTATTATCTATTGAAACAAAAACAGAGAGATGTGTACTCATCAAAGGTGTCAACTAGGTGTCATGAATGGAGGATGTAGACCTAAACAAAGTTTAAATGGAAGAGAAATTCCCTATTAACAGAGAGATTCTCCTAGGTTCCTGTTTGTAAGTGACACTGATTGCATTGAGCCTTAGCATACTACAGGACCTCCTCAGTGAGAGTCTCTTAAAAGAAATCTGTGTAACCATCCATGCTGGAAACACCCAGAGGATGACGAATAGATTGCCCATATAGTGGGGTGGGAAGACCATTGATTTAGCTCATCAGTACTATACTTTCAATCAACAATGCATAAGAATATTGAATTACAACCAAAAATTGGGCTGGACTACATTTGGGAAACTGCAGAGCACATTTAGTGTAAGATACTCTCTCTTTTTCTCCCTCTCCCTCCTGCCTCTCTCTCTCCCTCCCTCCTCCTTTTTCTCTCTCCCTCTTCCCTTTTCACCTTTCTTTATATAGCTCTTCCCTCTGCCTCTGTCTCTCTCCCTTTCCCCCCTTTCCCCCTCTTTTCCCTCTCTCTCCTCTCTTCTATCCTCTTTCTCTCCTTTCTCCTCTCTCCTCTCTCTCTCCTTTCTCCTCTCTCCTCTCTCTGTCTCTCTCTCTCTGTCTCTCTGTCTCTCTCTGTCTCTGTCTCTCTCTCTCTCTGTCTCTCTCTCTCTCACACATACATACACACACACACACACAAACACATACAAAGACATTTTTAAACACTATTATTCTTCCTGTGATGCTAAATGCTATATATGGCATGACATGCAATGTTCTCAAAAGAACTAAAATTAAAGGGTTTCAAAGAACAATAGAAAGACATAGCTGGCTGTAAACAGGCTGCTGTATGTCAGGAATAGATGACTTTTGTGTGGAAAATGGTATTGAGAATTTCATCAAGAACAATATATGCCTATAACGGGATTTGGGTGGGCAGTGATAGAACAAAGGGAGATAACAAACATATCACCTGAACATTGCCTTAGCACATATGAAACAGTGAAGGAACAAGAGGAAAGCCTCCAGTACAGTAAGTAGATCCTCAATGGAGGACTTACAGAAAGACATAGACAAGGAACACTGAAATTAAAACAGTGCAATAGAAATAACGCATATCCTGCCTCTGCTCCTCACTACCTGGGTGACTTTGATCAAACTCCTTAACCTGTCAAAACTAAGGCTCTGGCCAATATGCCACATAATATGATCCTATAAGAATGGGATGGGATGAGAAAGAATGACTGGATTGTGATTTGCTAGTGGAGGGAGAACCCATGCCAGTGAGATCATAGCTCAACCAAAATACTGGAGAATAAAAGCAGAGGTGAGATGGCTAAGTATAGTCTGTGTCAATAGCTAAATCTTTGAGACCACAAAGAAGATCAGGAATCATTCTGGTTGGCCACCAGGCCCAAGCCTTGGACATGCTAATGCCTTGCACACAGAAGGCCCTCAGTGAATATTTGTTATTGTGATTTGATGGGAATGGTGAAACCTTACCAAATGGGACTCTGTGGGGATGGGCTGCAGACTCTGTTTAATTCTCATTAGCAATAATGGATGTTTGACTCTCTCAGTAGCACCAAATCAAGACTATACAGTACCTCTAAATCATGAACACTTACCATTAACAACTTCCAATTCATTTAATCATTTTTAATGGAAGAAAGTGAAATGTAGAACGTGTGCTAGTCTGGGACAACCGCCATAATTTCCTCTTACTTTGAGTAGTTACTTTGTAGTTCACTGGCCCTTGAGCCCATGGCACAATATACTTGTTGGCCCAGGGCCTCCCAGGTCCCCCCGTGTTGCTCCATTTTTACCTTTTAACACACTGCTCAGAAAGTAGAAGCAGAAGGCATGAACCTAAGACTCTCCCAACTGCCATGTCACAATTAGAGTAGGACAAGACAAATACCCTCAAAGCTTAGGCAATCAAATGTCAATTAATTTTCCACCTTCAATTGGCATATACTATTGTGAAGAGGGGGTGGAGTTTTTTCTGAGTTCTAGAAAGTAAACCAATGTCCCATTTAGATTCCAAAACAGAACCAGTATCTCAGTCATAGAGTATTTCTTTAAGAAATGAAAAATGGATGGAAATAGTGTTACTGGAAAGTTTATGTCTACACTTTAGATTCAACAGGATAGGAGATAAAGTAACATTAAGCCTTTCATGCCTGAATTCAGAGCCCACATCCTGTATTGTCATTAATTTCTTTCCCTCTATCCTTTCTTCTCTCATTATTTCCTCCCCTCCCACCTTCCTTTCTTCATTCCTTCCTTCCTTCATTTCTTCCCCCTTCATTCCTCCCCCTTTCCTTTCTTTCTCCCTTCCATTAACATTTATTATGCATCTATCCTTATTTTTTATTCTTATTAATCTTTCCTCTTTATAATGTTTGTTTCCCCTGTACTTCTTCGACCATCCCACATAACAAAGAATCTTAAAAGAGATGAAAAAATCAGTTTCGTAAAACTAACCAACATATCAACTGAATCTCACAGTATATGTAATACTACATACCCATCTCTGAAAAGAAGTGGGGAGGTGAAAAGCACCTACTTTGTACAGAATCTTTTGATTAGGCACTGGAGATGGAAAGTTTAATAAAACACAATCCCTACCTTCAACAAGCTTTTGATGATTGCAAAATGAAAGGGTCAAAGTCATAGGATTGATTTTAATTCTATACAGGACAGGCTACAGATAGAGTTTATTTGTTTTTTTTTTTTTCAATTCTCTCCTCCCTTTCCATACCCAGTGCTTTCCCCCTTTATAACTGCCCAAGCATACCACCTTTCCCACTTTCCCTCAATTAAAACTCATTTGCTCTGTATACCATCTCTATACTAGCTCCAGTAGTCTTGATAAATTCATTGAATATACACTGTTAATGACTGATGACTTCTCCCAGATAACTCATTTGCATTTTAGCTGGCACCTCCAAAGAAGGAACCTGACAGAATTTCAGCTGTGACAACAAACTTAAAAGGACAATATTTGGGGGTAATGTTTCACAATGTCTTACAAATCACCTGTGCTATGTCCTAGATAGAGTTAGAAAGACACCTGAGAGGTCAATTGGTCTGACCCTCCTCTTTGTCAGGATAAGGAAGCTGAGGACCCAGAACAATTAAGTGACTTACTCAAGATCCTCCAGATAGCATCAAGATCCTCCAGATAGCATGTCACAAATCTTGGGATTCCCAGACTCACTATTGTTGAGCTTATGGCTCAACATTGTTGGCCCAGAGCCTTCCAGGTCTCCGAAGGCTGGCTCCATTTTTACCTGTAAATCCACCACTAGGAAAGTGGTAGTACTCTGCTTGACTAGAATGACGGGAAAGCAGAAAGGGCCAGAAAATGCAAACATCCTCAAGGGCATAGACTGCTTCTTTTCTGTTTTGTTCTAGGACTCAAGGGCACTGATCTTTTACCTAACAATTGCTAAATAAATGCTGAATTGAATCGAATAGAATGATATAGAGAAGGGAAAACAGAAAAGAAGGGAAGAAGGAAAAGAAAGAGAGAGAAAGTAATAAAAATCAGGGAGAGAAGGGGAGAGGGAATAAGGAAGTAGAAGAGGAAAGGGGAAGATGAGGAGAGGACCCTAAAGAAAGAAATTCTTAGGTTTTTGTAAATAGCTAAGAGACCTGGACACTCAGCCTGACATACTGCCCACGTTCTGTCCTGTACCTAGTACCCAGCAGATGCTTTAGCCATCTTCCATCAATCAATTAAGCAAGGAAACAGAAGATAATTAAAACTTTAATTTAGTGACTGCCTTTTATTTGGTGAACATCTTGAGGCATACAAGAACGAAGTCAGAGCTTCCAGTCAGCATTTTAACCTAATGTTCATAATTTTTTTTCTCTTCACTATTTTGATGACTATATTTCAACATATTTGGTTCCCTTTGTAATCCTATACACTTTGTGCATTTAAAGACATGATTCTAAGAAAGGATCCATAGGGTTCCCAGAAAGTGCCCCTGACCCACAAAATGGTTAAGAACCCCTGATTTACAAGATATGGCTTTGTCCTTTATTTTCAAAGGACTGGTGACAGACATCATAGAGTGATAGCTTGACTAATGCATGAATCAGATTTAAGTGAGGCAGCATTGCACAAAGTTGTCAGCCTCACTCTCTCTTCCAGAGTCAGCAAAGTCCAGTGGCAAGACAAAGTCAGGATGACTGGCAATGGTCCAGGATGCAGTGGATGACCTGGGGGTCTTTGATGTCTGACCAAGCTCTTAAGTGCTCCATGACCCTGCTTTAGTTACCTTCATGGCCATTGGAACAAATCATTCTCATTTGATCATTCCACTGGGGAAAGTCTTTGCATGCTTAGGGTAGACAGACTTCTAACACATTGTTGGGTTTTAGGCTTATTGGTTAGCCTCAGCCTGGTTTAGCCCATCTGCCAAGAGGGCTTTCAGGGGCATGACGACTGTGCATGCTACAGGGCAAGTGTATGCCAAAGGTATGTGAGCAGCCCTGTAAAAGGACTCAGCAAACCCTCACTGCAGGGTTGCCAGTCCTCCTTAACACCCCTACACCCCAAGGTGACCAGCATATTGAAATGAGTGCTTCTGATTGATCTGCTACTACATTCTAAGCTGAGAGGAAATTGTTGATTTTTTACAAGAATAAAACCTACTCAATGTAGAATGCCGATTTGGGAGTTTTATTCCCTTCCAATTTCTGGACTGTACAGGCTACTAACTTTGAAAAATGCTGATTCAAATCAAAATGAGGAGGTCATTCACAGCTAAACTGAGTCAGCCTGCATCAGACAGTGGACAAGGCTCCTAATTCTCTCAGCATCCAAGGAATTGCTGATTGGCTTTTTAATGGATTTTGTAAGGCTGGCTAACTTTTCAGTTTAAATCATGCATACAAGTTTGTTTGAGTATTTGACAACCAAATTCTTTCACTCAACTTCTACTGCAGACCAGCAGGACATTGTACAAGGCCCTCTTTTGAAGGGAGCATGACTTGAAATGATTTTCCAGCAACAGAACTTCAGGGTTGGCAAACCTATTATTTTTTATCCAGCAAAATTTTCATAAGAAAATGGCTCCTGCTTTCTCTCTGTGTTTGTACCTGTGATAACTTTTGAGATCTCCTGGCATTATCTCATCTACAAATCAGCAAGGGCCCAGAATTACAACCAAGAAAAATTATCTCATTTTAAAAGAAATTGCAAGCCTCTTTCTATTAAAAAAAAATTAAAGCTTTCCATCTTCCCCTGCTCAAAGGGATTGTAGCTAAAATACATTTGTGGTTCTTTGCACAGAGATTCCTGAGAGAAGATTTCCCCCAAATGCAATGCAAATGTGAGCAAAATGATAGAGACTGGCTTTAGCTAAGTAAGTCTGATTAATTTTTTTTGCAGTTGGTTCATTGGGCCTAAAACTACATATATTTTGAAATGACTCTTTGGCATCATAAATGAGAGAGAAAATCTACTTCAAGATAACAACCAGTCTTCAGCCCAATCCAGAAGTCCACTCTGGGTGTCATTACTCCTTGCGAGGTGGTTAAAATATGGCAGAATTATACATGCATATTAGATCCATCTTGCTGAAAGAAAGCTAGCATCTAGTAACCACCAATTTCTAGGAAATTCTTTGATAATTACAACCATTTTGCCTTTCTGCCTTGGTTTTCAAGGGACGGTTTCCTTCCAAGATGATGAGCAATTTACAAACTCCATTAGCAAGATTTCATTCAAACTTGTCTCAAGTCTAAGAAGAAACCTAATCATCTGGGAAAGACCCCAAGCTGGGAGTCTGAAGTCCTAGGTTCTAGTCCCAACTCCTTCCGTTGTAGGCAAAATATGTAAATTCTCTGGGCTTTTATTTCCTTAGCTGCCAAAAGGAGATAATAATCCCTGCTCCAATTGTCTTCACAAGAATTTTCTGAAGACTAAACAATCAAGACACATTTGGGACCTTCACCTCCTGCTGCTGGTTCTGTCCTTTGGAGCCACACAGCGCAAATCTGATCCCTTGTCCATATGACAGTCCTTAAGACACCTGACTATATCAATCACATGTCTCTCCTCTCCCCTAAACCAGTTTTCTTTTCTCCAAGCTAAACATGTCCAGCTCCTCCTATGACATGAACTCAAGGCCCTCTCCAAATGAATTCAAGACCCCTTTTCTGTCTGGTTGCCCTCCTCTGGGTGCTTTGCAAAGCATCATTGTCCTTAAACTGTGGCACCCTACACTGAATACAATGTTCCAGGTGAGGTTTGATGAAGGCAGGGTACAATGGGACCATCAGTTCCCTATTCTTGGAAGCTCTGCCCCTCTTAATGCAGACCAAGCTTTCATTAGCTTTTATGAGTGCTTTGCACTCTTAACTCAAGTTGATTTTGTGGTCCACTAAAACCCCCAGAGAACTTTCAGAATAATTAGTGTGTATTTAGATTTCAGATGCTAGGTTATCTATGTTTAAAAAAAATACCAAGACCAAAATATAATAGGTTCTATCTTTAAGGGACTTATATTCTTTTAAGGGGAGAGGGAACTGGATTACACACACACACACACACATATATACAGGCACACCTTCATTTTATTGTACTTTGCTTTATTCTATATTGTAGGGTTTGAGTAGGGTATTTGTTTTCTTGTTTTGTTTTGTTTTTATACAAATTGGAGGTTTGTGGCAACCCTATGTTAAGCAAATCTATAATCAATAAATGTTGTGTGTGTATATGTGTGTGTGTGTGTTCTGATTGCCCAACCCAACTGGCCATTCCTATCTTTCTTTCTTTCCTCAAGCCCCCATATTCCCTAAGATGGAACAATATTGAAATTAGGCCAATTAATAACCCTATGATAGCCTCTGTGTTCAATTGAAAAGGAAAGTCAATTGTTGCAACAAACTTCATTGCTGTCTTATTTTAAGAAATTGCCTTGGCCACCCCAACCTTCAGCAATCACTAACCTGGTCAGCAGTCATTAACACTGAGACAAGACACTCCACCAGCAAAAGTATTACAACTCATCAAATGATCAGATTATGGTTAGCATTTTTAGCAATAAAATACTTTAAATAAGATATGTACATGGGGGGGGGGGGTTATTGCACACTTAATAAGTTACAGTATAAACACTAGTACTTAAAGAGATCAAGAAAGGTATCATCTAAACAGCAGTGCTAAGGCTAAGGTTGGGAGGAAACCATGGGTTCGAAGAGGTAAGAAGGGAGCACCTTCTATACATAGGAGACAGCTGGACAAAGGAAAAGAGGTAGGAGATGAACAGCAAAGAGGCTCAGTTAATAAAACTACTTAGTTGTGAAGAGGCATAATATAGAATAAGACAAGAAAGCTAGGTTGGGGTCAGATGTGAAGGATTTTAAAGGGAAAACAGGGGAGTTTGTATTCAATACTAACTGGAAGAGGGACCCACCAAAGAGCATTGAGTGGGGAGGGATATGGTTAGATCCATACTTCAGAAAAATCACTTTAGCAGTTATCTGGAGGATAGGAAAGAGCAAGGGATGAGAGGTAGATGGACAGTGTTTCACTGGGACCCTCTTGATGTTGGGAGAAAGAGAGGAAGGCACATTGTTTGGACCCCTATGTGAACCTTTTGGAGCATCCAATCAAGAGTTACATAGGAAGGGCAGTCATGGATGAATTCCAATTTGTATCATTTTAGGGAACTCCAGCATTGGTGAGATCCCAGAAACATCTGGACCCTTGAGAGCAGGGGATGAATTGAAGTGGGGTCAGTCTCGAGGCACTGAGATTGACTAGGAGGCTATTGCAGGGATCCTAGTGAGGACCAAAAAGGGATGGAGCTAGGTTAGTGATGAGAGAAAAGAGGACAGAAGGCATGACAGTAAAACCAACTACAAAACTAAGAGAAAATGGCGTTTGTGAAGGTGCTTTGTAAAGTAAAAAACATAAACTAGGTAAACATCAGGGATATATTATTTTTCGTCCTGGACTATGATTGTTTCAAGGATGAGGAAACTACCTTCACTCATGGAGATCAGAAAAAGATAAACTTTTGCAGTTTATCAGGAAGACAGAGGGAGAGAGGGAGAGAGATAGATAGACAGACAGAGACAGAAACAGAGAGACAGACAGACAGAAAGGTGGAGAGACAGAGAGACAGAGAAAGAGAGAGACAGAGAGAGACAGACAGAGAGACTGACTGTTGGTTGGGACACCAAGCAGTTAAGTGACTAGTCTAGGGTCACCAGACAGTACATGCTGAGAGTAAGATGAGCCTGGGTCTTCCTGGTGCCAAAGTCCACCCTCTCTCCACTACTGTGCCCTGCATATATAGGGCACAATGTGTGTATTTCAAAATCTGTTGTATTTTAAATGATCTGATATTTATTTAGTTCTTTAAGGTTTAGAGAGTGCTTTACAGCTTTGTCTCATTTGAGCCTCAAAACTGTCTTGTGAGGTAAGTCCTATTGATATTATTAGCCACATTTTACAGATGAGGAAACTAACTCAGGGTTAGTTCCTGATCTAAATCCTTCTTTGGGGGTGGAGTCAAGATGGCAGAGTCAAAACAGGAACTCCGCTGGTCTCCTGCTTCAACCACCACCCATACCTGTAAAATATTACTCTAAACAAGTTTTAGAGCTACAGAACCCACAAAGTGACAAATAAATCTCCCACTGAAAGCAGCGTGGCAGACCAATGGAAAGGGTCTATCGCACCAAGCTGGGAGCCAAAGTGCAGTCCAGTGTGAGCTGCATGGTCTGAGACCTGGGGCGGCCTTGACCAGTGGCCCAGACTGTCCAGAGAAGACTTCAGGAGAGTGAATCACCAGCAGCTGTGGCGATTTCAAGACTTCTCAACTCATAAACGCCAAAGAGAAAGTAAAAGGTCAGTGAGGAGCTCTGTTAGAACTGGGTGAAGGAAGAGCACAGTCCGGCCCCTGCCCCTGAGGTGGGCAAGGGGTGGGGAAATGGCAGAGGTGCAGGCGCTGCAGCTGCTGCTGTATGGCTACCTCTGGAACTCTTGGTCTGCAGATCGTAGGGGGACCAAGAGACCATTCAGAGGGTAATCACTCTTGCTTTGACCTGCTTGGATCTGGATCGCAGTCTTGGGTGGTGGTCCTGGGATATGTGGCCAGTTAGCCAGAGCTTGGGGTGTCTATAGAGAGGTCACCCTCCTCATAGCTCTGATAACATATGCAAAAACCACAGCGATTTGGGACATAGCTCTCTGCAATATGGAAGCAGAGTTCTACCATGGCAAAGAGCTCAAAAGTCAAGTAATTGGCTGGCATATGAGCAAGAAGAAGAATCAAGCAAGAAGCAACAATCAGACCATAGAATCCTTTTTTGGGGACAAAAAGGATCAAAACATGGAACCAGAAGAAGTCAGTGAAGTCAAATTTCCTGCATCAAAACCTTCCAAGAAAAATATGAGCAGTTTATAGACCATGGAGGAGCTCAAGAAGGATTTTGAAAATCAAGTAAGAGAAATGGAGGAAAATTTGGAAGGAGAAATGAGAATGATGTAAGAAAATAATGAAAAATAAGTCAACAGCCTGCTAAAGGAGACCCCCCAAAAATACTGAAGAAAATAACACCTTAAAAATAAACTATGGCAAAAGAGGCCCAAAAAGCCAAAGAGGAGAATAATGCCTTAAAAAACAAAATTGGCCAGATAGAAAAGGAATTTCAAAAACTCACTGAAGAGAATAATTCCTTCAAAATTAGATTGAAGCAAATGGAAGCTAATGACTTTATGTGAAATCAAGATACTATAAAACAGAGCCAAACAAAAGAGAAAATAGAAGGCAATGTGAAATATCTCAATGGAAAAACTACTGACCTGAAAAATAGATTCAGGAGACATAATTTTAAAATTATTGGACTACCTGAAAGCCATGATCAAAAAAAGAGCCTAGAAATCATCCTTCAAGAAATTCTCGAAGAAAATTTCCCTGATATCCTAGAATCAGAGGGCAAAATAGAAATTGAAAGAATTCACTGATCACCTCTTGAAAAAGATCCCAAAAAGAAAACTCCTAGGAATATCATAGCAAAATTCCAGAGTCCCCAGGTCAAGGAGAAAATATTACAAACTACCAGGAGAAAACAATTTGAGTATTGTGAAAATACAATCAGGATCACAAAAGACCTAGCAGCTTCTACACTAAGGGATTGAAGGGCTTGGAATATGATATTTCAGAGGTCAAAGGAGCTAGGATTAAAACCAAGAATCACCTACCCAGCAAAACTGAGTATAATGCTTCAGGGGAAAATGTGGTCATTCAATGAAATAGGGGACTTTCAAGTATTCTTCATGAAAAAACTAGAGCTGAAGAAAATTTGACTTTCAAGTATAAGAAGCATGAGAAGGTAAACAGGAAAAAGAAATCATAAGGAACTTATTAAAGTTGAACTATTTATCTTCCTACATAGAAGAACGATAATTGTAACTCATAAGAATTTTCTCAATATGAGGATAGTGGAAGGTAATATATATGTATATATGTATACATACATATATGTATATATGTATACATACATATATGTATATATGTATAGAAGGGTGTATATGTGTATAAATACATATGTGAGTGTGTTTATATGTGTGTAGATGATATATACATAGACAGAGGGCATGGGATCAGTTGAATAGGAAGGATCATATCTAAAAAATAAAATTAAGAAGGTGAGAGAGGAATATAATGAGAGAATGAGAAAAGGAGAGATAAAATAGGGCAAATTATCTCATATAAAAGAGACAAGGGAAAACTGTTATAGTGGAGGGGAAGAACAGGAAGGTGAAAGGGAATGGGTCAACCTTACTCTCACTGAATTTGGCTTAAGGAGGGAATAACATACACACTCACTTACATATCTTACCCTACTGGAAAGTAGGGGGAAAAGGAATAAAAGGGGGGATGATAGAAGGGAGGGCAGATTAGGGGAGAGGGTAGTTAGAAGCATATA
Source organism: Petaurus breviceps papuanus (assembly GCF_028583685.1). Classification (NCBI taxonomy): domain Eukaryota; kingdom Metazoa; phylum Chordata; class Mammalia; order Diprotodontia; family Petauridae; genus Petaurus; species Petaurus breviceps. The sequence continues at coordinate 12,572,917 of NW_027185754.1, read as the reverse complement.
CATTTGAAAAGGGACAGGGTCAAAGTATAAAATAGATTAAGTGGGGGGCAGAATAGGATGGAGAGAAATATAGTTAGTCTTTCACAATATAACTACTAGGGAAACATTTTGCCTAACTACATATATACAACCTATATTGAATTGCTTATCTTCCCAGTGGGTGTGGGTAAGGAGGTAAGAAGGGAAAGAATCTGGAAATCAAACTTTTAAAAAGAAATGTTAAAAATATTGTTTCGTTTTGTTTTTTTACATGCAACTGGGAAATAAGATATATAGGCACTGGGGTATAGAAATCCATCTTGCCCTACTAGAAAGTTAGAGGGTATATAGGGGAAGATATAAGAGAGAACAGATTGAGGGAAGGGGTATTCAGTAGACTTGCTATCTTGGGGTGGAAGCTAGGGGAAAGATGGGGAGAAAATTTGTAACTCAAAACTTTTATGGAAATGAATGTGAAAATTAAAATAAATTTAATAAGTAAATAAATTCTCCTCTGACTTGCCCAAAGTCACTCAGCTAGTAAGAACCACGTCATCCTGACTCATTGTTCATTATGCCGACCTACCTTCTCAGTATTTTTCCAAATATTCCTCTCATCCAAGAGGCAGTATGTCATGATTGCTTAATAACAATATTAATAATAATAGCAAATGTTTATATAGCATTTATTCTGTGTCAAGCACTGTGCTAAGTATAAGTACTTTACAAACATAATCTCATTTGATTCTCACAAAATCCCTAGAAGATAAATGCTATTATTATCCCCATTTTACAGGTGAGGGAACTGAGGTACTCTGAGTCAGACAGCTAGTAAATGTATAAGGCTAGATTTGAACTCAGGTCTTCCTGATTCCAGACCTAACACTCTATCCACTATGCCACATCCTTGGAGTCAGAGAAACATGAGTTCAAGTCCTACCCCTGACACATCTAACTGTGCAAGTAACTTCAGCTCAGGCAGCTCTCAAACATAAGTTCATTAATGGAAGGAATTTCCACACCAATGAATTCACACATTCAAAGACAACAAAATAAAGCCTAATAGAAAATCTTTTCCCCTCCAAGGCATGAAGATTTAGTAGTCTAACATAGCCAGAAAAGTATATGATGATATATACACAGGGTTGGTCTGAAGAAAGAACTTCCTTTAAACCTAAAAAGACTGCAGCATCGAATTATTGTCATTATGATGATGCAGACTAATACTGTACTTTCATGTGAGAAGTTCCTTATTTTATTTGATCCTCCTGTAATGGGAATGTAAATTTAAAGATCTTCCCTGCCCCTAGGCTAAAGTGCACCTGGAGCCTGGGGTAGGAGGCTTGTTTTTCAGTAGATACTTTTTGATTGGCCAGTGGGTCCAAAAGGTTGTTACATTCTCTGAGTCAGGAGAAGGCTATATAAGCCCTGATGTGAGGCTGTGTTTTGGGGCTCACTTTGAGAAGTGGTCTGTGATTTGATCTGGATTCTGGGAAGCCGTTGTTGAGAGCCCCACTTCGGCTTTGAAAAACCCAGATGTTGATTTGGTATGGATGTAATGGTTGGACAATTTGGAAATCTGTATACTTGATCTGTTTCTGTCTTGATAATTCTGTCTGTATACTTTGAAGTTCGGGGTGCTGACCTTTTTCCCCTGAACTAGGTAAACGATACATATTTGACTGATTAAATTAAGCTTGTTAACCCATTTTGAGTTGCTTTCCTTTAACAAAGCAGATCTAAGAACCTGTGGTGGCAGCGACCCTGGGGACGCTGGGGTGCTTGTTGCTACAAAATGGTGTCAAGAACAGGATCTGCAGAGTAAAAGGAAAGTATGGGGGCTGGGATAATTGTTTGTTTCCCAGTTGTGGTAGCTGTGACTCTGTGGAGCCATGGTACCCTCCACCTGTAGATGCCTGATAGCTTAAGCTGGATGTCACCCCCTGTCTGCAACTATGATGTGTCACCCTTGGACCTGGCATCAAGCCTATTAAGAACTGACCTCTCAAATGGTACCCCTTAGGACAGGGACAGCTCTACATCTGATTTCAGCAGCAAGTAGCCATGGAAGAAGAGACCTTCACCCCTTACCACAAGATTTTGGGGTGCCATTTGTTCGGGGTGGGGGGAATGATGGGGAACTTGTGCTCAAGCCCCACCCTAAAATATGGTTTTCTGTGTTTATTGTGTGCTATTCTTGTTATATTGTTGTGAAATTTTGTTGACACCAGTTATTCCTACTGTATTTTTGCCAAGTAAGGGACATGAAAGATCCTGGGGCCGAATGTAAGGCTTATGGGATTTAAAGATCTTCCATTCCCCATTGAACATGCTGACATAGCAGGAAGGGGTGGAGCAAGAGGAAGCGGAAGCCAAGCTAGAGTTCCTGTGGTGGCTAGCAGTGGCGGCAATGGCGGCAGCAGCAGAGACAGCAGCAGCGGAAGCACGAACCCCTTTTTGACTCAGCCAGAATTTCTGTTAAGGACTCCTGCTGAGGACTGCCAGGGACCGGAGCTGCTGGAAGCACGCTTCCTGGATGCTGGGTGGTTGCTGTGAGTGGGGAGAGGAGGACCTTTGCCTGAGGTAGCCTGTTCTGTTTTAAAGGCTTGAGAATGTGGGTGCTTTCTACTTTATCTACCTGTGCCAATTTCATAACTACTCTGATGGCTTTGACTTTCTGGTTTGGGGACTCAGTCTTTTGGTATTTTAATAAATGTTCTAGCTTATTCCCCCATATAGCAAGCCTGATATATTTCGTGATGGATAATTACATCAGCATATCTGTAATTTCCGTAGGCATTGTGAATGTTGCATTGCTGATACACCTCCAAACAGCCCATTAAAGTAGGTAGTACTATCATTATCATCACCATTTTAAAGAGGAGAAAACTAAGGCTCAAGGAAGTAAAATGACCCATCCAAGGTCACAAAGCTGATAAGGAAAGGAGTGGAATTCAAACTCGTCTTTTGATTTGCAGATGAATGTTCTTCCTTCACCACTGGCTAATAGGATTTTTGTGAAGCCAGACAATTAAGAAATATTTCTAGGAGAGAGAAACTGATTTTAGGTTGCATTACTTGACCACTCTGCCACCACAAAAAATGGAAGAACGTGGCAAATTAGTCATCACACTCTGGCAGAGTCTAACTCAGTATTATCCTCCTACTAGACACTAAATTCCATGAGGGAAAGAAATTTGTTTTATTTCAACATTCCAGTTCTCTTAGTGTAAGAGACCTCTCTGCCTAGAGTAGGCACTTAAATTATCTTTGTTGAATTCCATAAAATTGAATTAACTCGAGATGTAAGTTATTTTTGCTGAGCAGGCACTAGAGATACTTTCTTCACTGAAACCTGTGGACTGCTCCAAGGTGGCAGATTAGAGAATCAGAAGTGTGGAGATGGAAGGACCTTGCAAGGTATCTAATCCAACCTCATCATTTTGCAGACAAGGAAACAGAGACCCTAACAATAAATAAAATGGAATAGAATGTCTCATCTTCACAACAACCCAGTGAGGCAGGTGCTATATTAACATTTTACAGATAAGGAAACTGAGATTAAGTGACTTGCCCAGGGTCACATAAGAAGAGTTTGAAGAGGAATTTGAATTCAGATCTCCCTGCCTCCCAGCTCAGCACTCTTTTCTACTACACCTGAATTTCCACACCAATTAAGTAACTTTCAAAAGATCACACAAGTATTAAGCAACAGTGCCAAAATTTGAACCCTGGTCCTCTTTCCACACCACATCATGCTCTTTCAAAGAATAAAGGTAATATAGCCACAGCAGAGCAGAGAATCTCCAACCAGCCAAGGTGATTCCTAAATATTTCTGTCTGTATTTCTGACACAAAGTAAGTACCTAAGAAATTCTCAGCAACTGATTGCATTATATACTAGCTGGTCTGCTTTCTTCTCTGTGTCCCTAAGGTATACAGAGTTGTAGGGCACCTAACCCCTACCTGAAAGCTGAGGCCCTACCCCAAGCCCTAGGAAAGATGGGATGGGGAGGGGCAGCTAGGTGGTACAGTGAATAGAGCACCGACCCTGGAATCAGGCAGACCTGAGTTCAAACCCAGCCTCAGACACCTGACACTTAACTAGCTGTGTAACGTTGGGCAAGTCAACCCCAATTGCCCTACCTTCCCCCCTCCAAAAAAAATGGGATGGGGAGAGAAGAAACTCAGAATTGTGGGGAGAAGGGGAACTTTGAGCAGGGGACCTCCTGAAACTCCATCTTCAGAAGCCAGGGAGAAGATCTGTAGACCCAACAAATGAAGCTGTTTTCACTGTACTTCGTATGGAATGAAAAAGCTCCAACAGAGTGTTTGCATAATGGGTTTGTAATCATCTTGTTAAGAGGACGGTGCTAAACATGACTCTGAGAGAAAGCAGCTCATAGTCCTGCCATCAGCCTGAATGGGATGATTCATCACTTGTGAAGAGAACAAAAGGATGAGCTAAGCACCTTGTTCAAGAGCAAGAACCACCTCCCAGGTGGACAGATGGATGGATGAAGTCTTATTTATCTGGGAAGGTGGCTTCTACCATGCCTGCAAAGCAACGTGGCAAGTGATTAGAGTAGATCCCAGTGTGCTGAAAGGGAATTATGACAATTACCCCAGATGGCATCCTTCGTTCTTTTTCATCATAATTTTCAAATTAAAGACTACTATGTTATAATGATTTATTCCAGTTTTCATGGGAATTGTAATTATTGTAATAAAGATAATGGGGTCTATGCAAGATAGCAGAAAATAATTACTCCAGTCTAAGTGCTTATTAATGAACAATAAGGCTTAGTCAATTAAGGAAGAGAATTATGGCACTTGGCTATTGGTTGGTTGACTGGGTGATCTAATTTTTGTTATTGGATCAGTAGGACCAGGAAGCAAACACTTCAGATAGGATGAAAGGAAATTACAAATTTGACTAAAATAAATCACCTTTTGAGTTTGGGAGTTTTTTTTTTCGATTGAGGTTTTAGTTAATGTAGGTGACAGCCCTTTATGCCTTTCCCTTGGCATGCAGTTATTGGGAACCATTTTAACATTCCCATTTTGTCTGTGAAAAGACATTTTAATTGAAAAATCATTTGCCCATAAAATTATTATCATCAATTCACATTCCACCAAAGAGCTGCATTATGACCATAAAACAATTTGTAAGTGGATTCATTTTACCCACTAAATCACTTTACATTATGCTGTGAACAGAATGATTAAAGCAAGTTAGCATTTTGTTGGCAAAGTAATTACGTTATTATGCATTTTGTCCACACAGATACTTATGCTGGCGAGTCCATTTATCTTGTTGACAGAACATCTATATGTATCCGACAGAATGCATTTTATTTGGTTGATGCAATTCATTTTATTCACCAACACTTTTAAACCGGAGCTAAATTTGTCGTCATTGGAATGGATTTGAATGTGGAGTAAAATTAATCTTGCCTACATGATCAGTGGTCAGAATGTTTTCTCTACACAACTGCACAACTTTGCAAACAAAGTTTTAAAGAGAGAGAGAGAGAGAAGCCACTAGAAGTCTCTAAATTGATGCCTACTGGGTTCATTTCTCATGCTGTTCTATATTCTCAGGGGACTGATCCAGACCAGGGGAAGACTTTGAAATCACCAGGAGTTCTCCACTTGTATCAAATCTGCAGGCAAATGTTCATATAAAATTCTCTTTTTAAAAGACTCACATTCAATTCACTAAGTAAAATTACTTCTAGTCTACATCTATCTACTAGTTAATCAACAAGCATTTATTAAGCATCTACTATATGTACATATAGGCACTGTGTGTGTGTGTGTGCGCACATGTATAGGCACTCTGTGTGTGTGTGTGCGCGCGCGCATGTATAGGCACTGTGCTAGGAGCTGGAAATGAAAAGACAAATAGAACAGTCCCTGAGCTTACATTCTATCAGGAGTAACAAGTACATATGTATGTATATATGTGCATGTGTGGATATATATCTATATGTGTGTGTTCTCTATATAGGTATATATATATGTGTGTGTACATATACATGGACATGGTAATTTAGACAGGCCTGGCACAAATAGATAGGGGAAAACCAGGAAAGGCTTTGCATTGATTATCATCTTTATATTCTTTCACACTGTTTCATAAATCAACTTCTTTCATTCTTGAATATGGATGCAGGTTTCCCCAGCATACTGTGCTCAGAATTATGCAAGCGGGAAGACCATAGTAATTTGTTCAGGTAACGGTAGGGAAGTCTTGCCCTTCAGCTGATTGCCAAATTAGGGATTATGAGATTCCATCAGAGAAGTGCCCAGTGCAAATGTAAAGAGGGTCATGTTAAAAGAGTCACTGGGTTCTTTGAGATTGTATGCTGTTTATTACACTCAAAAGAGTATTTATGGACTTAGCATTTGAACCTACATAGATAGCTACAGACTTTGAAATTGAGGCTCTCCCCAATCACAGTTTGAGAGGTGGTAGTGACCTTGCAGGTGTCTAATTCAATGAAGGTTTGAAAAGGAATTTTCTCGACAACACCCTCAATGAGTGGTCATCTAATTTCTGACTGAAGATGTCTAGTGATAAAGAGCTCACTATGGATGAAGTGATTCATTTCACTATTAGATAACTTTTTATGTTAAGAAAGGTTCCTTCCTCTTGCTATATCAAACCAAAATCTGCCACTCCTTAACTTCCACTCATCACACCTTCTGGACTCAGCTTGGCCAGGTTTCTGGAGAATACTATTTGTTCCCCCAGCCAGACAGAGCATTCCTAAAACTATGATTCTCATAGACAGTAAATCACATTTATTGAAATCACCAAGACTTAAGCCAAATTCCCCTGATCGACTCTGATGCTCAAGGAAGAATTTGGAAGCTTCTTAAAGGGCACTTAATGAAATATTTCAGTTATATTTCTCTCACTTACAAAAACAAATGGAGAAAAGGCTTTTGCTTACAGTATGTAAGTTACTTTAAATTACTGGAAGCCATTTCTAAATTACTTCTCCTGGCAAATTTGAATATGGATGAGGATATTTTACTTATCTGCCTGACACTTTCATAAAATATCTACCAAATGGAATGCACGCGTGGAGAGTAACATATGTTTTCATCTTCATTATAGAGGGATTTTTTTATGAAATGTAAGCACCGAATCATTACTGATCTCTAAAAAATAGGTCATGATGAGTCCTGAAGAACTTGCAAAGTCTAAAATTAGGTTTTGGAGAGAATTATGCTTCTCTCCTCTCTACCCTTCCCAAGGGTTTATCATTGAAAATTAAACAAGTAATTCAAAAAACCAAAATCACAACCAGGAGGCTTTCACAAAGTCTAATTTGATATTGCTGTGTTTTGATTTTCATGAAAATAAAAACAAGTTTTGCTGAACTAATAGTTTTTGTTGCCTCGGTTATACACATAAAATTGAATCTTTATAAAATCGGTGATAAAAGCTTCCCAACACCAAGCCATCTGGTCAATTCATTCAAAATGCCAGTCAATTAATCATCCAAGTGTTCAGTTGTTGCTGTTGTTTTTTTTTTTTTAACTAAACTGACCAGATGTTTTGGTGTTATGCATATCATAGCTGTAACTTCAAGCCACAATCACCACCAACACTAATGCTGTACAAAAAAAATGCCATTGTTAGGCAAATGATAGAGACATAAAATGAGGGATGGGTGATCTGGAATTCTAAATAGAAATTCCAGGAAGCTCAGAGAATTCTGAGCAATAGTAGAGAGGGACAGAATTAGCTGTCCTTCTAGGCAATCCTTCCTAATGGTCTGTCAGCTGAGATCAACAAAGTTGATAGAACCAGGGAATTTGCTGAAAAGTAGTTTTTGCCCAACTCATTTAGAGTATTTTCAAGAGCTTCTACTTTTCCACTTAGTCTCTCCCTTGTAGGTCTCACTCACAGAGGGCAATCACCCCCAGATGGCAGGTATTGCTTTCAGACGCTCCCCCATTGCTGACCATATTGAAGGCTACTTTAATTAACAAAGAAAGTACCTTGCCAAGTACTATTTTCACCGTGAACCTACTGGGCTGTCTTTGTTTTAGGTGGTATGCTGTGTTAGCTCATAAGTGGGTTTTTTTTTAAGGTTTTAATTCTTATTTAGTATTCCAACAACACTGCATGTCAAATTCTATTTGCTCGTTTTTATATTTATGAACAGCTATGCTCTTATTGGATCATTCTTAATTCAGAAGAATTTATTTGGCCACGTCAGTCTGAAGCACTGTCTAAAATTCTTGCCACCACTGAGTGTCTAGGGGGTTATTTGGTACTTGTACCTGTGGAAGACTGCATTCTTGGTTTATGTCAAAGTTAGAAGACAAGATAATGAACATTTTTGTTACATATCACCAATCCTGACCCTTGGTTCTCAGTCTCAATCTTCACATGAGGTTTCAAATCAAATTTCTAAATAATAATTGGAAATGTAACTAGGACAGGGAAGCTGGGATTTTGTCCTAAGACTCCAAATGTAAAGGGCACCAAATTTAGAAGGTACTGGTATCACCTGCAGTCATTCGGCATCATAGAAAATAATGAAGTTTAGCAAGAAGTTAGTAAGAATAAATTACAATAGGGAACTGCCAGATGGTCAGTTTGAGTGAACTCGGCCATCCTGTGAAGGGCCTTGTACTAGTGTCCCAGTAGGTTACTATCCCTACCATGAGGTGATGTTCTTCCCCCCTTTCCCAATATAAGACATACTTCATATATTCTGTCAAAAGAATGTCTTGTGCTAACTTTGCCCAAGGCCCTCAGATCCCTAGTCATAGATCTGACAATAATAATGATTATTTGGAACTCAGAGACAGAATATTTCTGATGGCTTAATGTCAGCCTGGCTAAGTACAAAGGTGTTTGTCATCAGAAGTTTTGTGGCTATGTGATGAATATTTCTGCAACTCACAAAGGCCTTATAAGTAAGTATGGGGGACTTGTGGGCATTTTTGGTAGAGGAAAGACCCTCATTGATGAAATCACATAATCAGTAAATTAACAAGTATTTAAGAAATGCCTACTTTGTGCCTGCCTCTGTTTTAGGTTATGAGAATAAAAGATGTTACTGACCAGTTACTGACCTCTAGAAACATGTTTTATTAAGAGAGACAGCAAGTGAATATATAATTATATGCAATATATGTGTGTGAATAATAATAGTAACTGTGGAAATAATGAAAGGTTTCATATAGAAGATAGTGTTCAAATGCAGCTTTAAAGGAAATGTATGATTCTAAATGGCAGAGGTGAAGAGGGAATGTTATTCTAGTCATGGATAATAGCCAGTGCAAAGGCAGGGAGAAGGGTGATGGTACAAGGAACAATACAAAGATTCACTTGGCTGAAACTTAGAGAGCATGGAGGGATGTATAATTAGACCACTAGGCATTGAAGTCTATACATTATATTGGCAGAGCACTATAACATCTACAATATGCTTTCAAAGTTATGGTCTCACTTTAACCATATGGTATCATAGATCTCTTTATTGGAAGCTTCTTGAATTCTTCAGAAAATGTTTCAGTTACCAATCATGGCTCTCAATAACATGGTCAGGCAGAAATTTCTCAACTACAATTATACAATAAACATTTTGCATATCATTTGAAGCAAAAACCTCAGAGGCATCAGCCGCAAGTTCAAAACTCTGTCATCTATAACTTTTGTCACTTTGCACAATCACTTCACTTCTCTGTGTCTTGTTTCCCTACCTAGAAAACAAAGGATATGACTTAACTAATCTCTAAGGTCCCTTCCAGCTCTGAATCCATGATCCTGGAGTTTCTGCAAACTGAATACTGTTCATAAAAAGGAATAAAATAATTTACAGGAATCCTGTGCTAAATCTATTATAAAAATAATTATAACCACTCCCTAGTAAACATTTTTGAAAATGCTTATTTTTCTGTAAATAATAATAGATATTATATATGTATATATTTTATAATAGATATGGTACTAATAATATTCTTGTTCTAACAACAATGACAATTTAAGCATTGCAAAAGTTCACCTGAGCTCTCCCAAATTCCCCTCCAAATAGCTTTAAAATGAGGCCTCAAAATGAATTCAGAGCTGTAAAACCAACAGAATGATGGGATAAAACAGTTTTCCAGCTCAAGACAACAAGGTAGGTAGAAAAAGTCTGTCTCACTGGAATGAGAGTGGAGCACAGTATAGCACAGGCCAACAGGCTGTGCCTCAATAAGCCAGCAGCAGGCCTTAGCGTAACTGAAGTTTCCAGAGCTCTCAGCCCAAAGACAGCAAATGGGTCATACAACTAGTCAGAAGGAGATCACAAGGGGCCCTTTGCTGGCACTGGGTACAGGATTCTGTTGCGTTGTCCCTACATGGCTCCAGGCTACAATCCCAGGGTTAGGAGGAGCATTAGCAGGTACAGGGACCCTGGATACAGTTCCAGGGCAGAAAAGAGTACTTATAGTCACTCACAGACCAGAGCATAGGTCAGGTGCTCTGTATGGATCAGTATGATCCTCTCCTTGGATCATACTACCTTGAAGACCTCGCTCTGAAGCCAGCAGCACAAAAACCCTGCAGATTGGGACAGTGCTTCCTCCAACTTGGGAGCACAACTCAACTTCAACATGAAGTTAAAAGCCAAGAAATAGCCTGGAAAAAAAAATCAAACAAAAACAACAAAAAATAACCTGACCATAGAAAGGTACTATGGTGACTAGAAAGCTCAAATCACAAGCTCAGAAGACAACAATGTCATAACATCTACATGTGTAGCCTGAAAGAAATGTGAATTTGTCTCAGGCTCAAAAATTCCTGAAAGGGCTCAAAATAAAAGGTTTAAAATCAAATAACAGATAGAAGAAAGATTGGGGAAAGGTCTAAGAGTGATGCAAGAAAATAACAAAAAAAGAGTCAACAGCTTGACAAAGGAGACACAAAAAAGGACTGAAGAAAATAACACCTTAAATAACAGGATAAGCCAAATGATAAAAAAAAAGGCACAAAAATTCAATGAAGAAAAAAACTCCTTAAAAAGTAAAATTAGTCAAATGGAAAAGGAGGTACAAAAGTTCATGAAAGAAAATAATTCCTTAAAAATTAGAACTGGGCAAGTGGAAGCTGATGATTCAATGAGACATCAAGAAACAAAACAAAATCAAAAGAACAAAAGTAGAACAAATAGATCAAAAAGAGATTGCTTATGAATTATTGGAAAAACCATGATCAAAAAAAGAGCTTGGGTGTCATATTTCAAGGAATTATCACAGAAAACTGCCCTGATATCCTAGAACCAGAGGGTAAAATAGAAATTGAAAGAATCCACTGATCACCTCCTAAAAGAGATTTCAAAATGAAAACTCATAGGAATATTACAACCAAATTGTATAGCTCCCAGGTCAAGAAGAAAATGCTACAGGCAGCTATAAAGAAATAACACAGTCAGGATAACACAATATTTAGCAGCTTCTACATCAAAAGATTGGAGTGCTTGGAATAAGATATTCAAGAGAGAAAAGGAGGATTACAACCAAGAATCACCTACCCAGCAAGACTGGGTATAATCATTCAGAAGAAAAAAAATTGAAATTTAATTAAAATATTTCAAGCACTCCTGCTGAAAAGTTCAGAAATAGGAAGCCTGAAAAGCAAAAAAGGCAAACAGGAAAGAGAAATTATAAAGGATTCAATAAGGTTAAACTGTTTTCATTCCCACATGAGAAGATGATACTTGTAATTCCTAAAACCATCATTATTGGAGCAGTTAGAAGGAGTGTATGGACAGGTGTGAGTTGACTATGATGGGATGATATCCAAAAATATTAAATTAAGGAGTGAGAAAGAAGAGCACACTAGGAAAAGTGAGAAGGAAGAAGTAGCACGGGGTAAATTATCTTACACAAAAGGTACAAAAGAGTTTTTACAGGGGAAGTTGGGTGGGGGTGGCAGGCAAGGCTTAAACTTTCCTCTCATTTGACTTGTCTCAAAGAGGGAATAACATACATAGTTGAGAAAAGAAATCTATCTTACCATAAAGGGAATAGGAGAAGGAAACTAGACAATGGTGGAGTGTGGGGGAGGGCACTAGAAGAGAGGGCAGATTGGGGGAGGTAATGGTCAAAAGCAAAACACTTGTAAAAAGGCACACGGTGAAAGTAAAGAGCAAGCAAGATAAATGGGGGAAAAGTAGGACAGAGGGAAATATAAAGTTAGTAATCATAGTTGTTGGAATGTGACTGGGATGAACTCACTCATAAAATGGAAATGGATGGCAGAGTAGATTGCATGATCAAGGATAATACTATAAGCAATTTAAGAGAGCATGGAATAGTTTATCTGTCAGATCCATGGATAAGGGAAGAATTTATGGCCAAATAGGGGATAGAGAGCATTACAGAGTGTAAAATAGGCAATTTGGATTACATTAAATTAAAAAGCTTTGCACAAACAAAACCAAAGCAGCCAAGATTAGAAGGAAAGCAGAAAATGGGAGTGGGGGATTTTACAGCAAGCTTTCTCTGATAAAGGCCTCATTTCTCAACTATATAGAAAACTGAGTCAAATTTATGAGAATATAAGTCATTTCCCCATTGAGAAATGGTCAAAGAATATGAATAGGTAGTTTTCAGATGAAGAAATCAAAGCTATATTAGTCATATAAAAATGCTCAAAATCACTATTGATGAGAGTTGCAAATTGAAATAACTCTTAGGTACCACCTCATACTCATCAGATGGACTAACATGACAAAAAGGGAAAATGACAAATGTTGAAAGGGACATGGAAAAATTGGAACCTAATACACTGCTGGCTTTGTGAACTGATCCAACTATTTAGGAGAGCAATTAAGAATTATGCATAAAGGTCTATAAAACACTGTATACTCTTTTTAATTTTAAACTCAAATTTTTAGAAAATGAATATAAAATGTCTGTATCTCAAAGGGATTTTTTTTTATGGAAAGGACCTATATGTATAAAACTATTTATTTTGTTGTTGTTCAGTCATTTCAGTAATGTCCAACTCTTTGTGACCCCATTTGGGGTTTTCTTGGCAAAGATGCTGGAGTGGTTTCCCATTTCCTTCTTCAGTTCATTTTAGAGATGGGGAAACTGAGATAAACAGGGTTAAATGACTTGCCTAGGGTCATACTGCTAGTAAATGTCTGAGGCCAGATTTAAATTCACAAAAATGTTTTCCTGAGTCCAGGCCCAATACTCTGTTCACTGCTTCAACAAGCTGCCCAAAACACTATTTTTGTGATGGTAAAAAATTGGAAATTAAGTTCTGACTTGGTCAGAGAACTGGAGCTCAAATCTTGCCTCTGCCACCTACTACTTGAAAAAGAATGAATGAATCAATGAAAAGTACTTATTAAGTACTTACCACGTACCAAGCACTGTGCTGATCACTGGAGATAAAAAATACAAAAGCAACACAGTCTCTGCCCTCAACAAAATTATATTCTAACAGAGAGACACGACATATAGGAGAACAGTGGCCAATGAAGGATGTTTTGGTCTGGAAAATCATACAATGGTTGTGCGGATTCCATTACAGTTCTCAGAAGAAGATGGAAATGAAGGGATAGGAGAGGGTGTGAGCTTGGGAACCAAGAAAAAAAAAAAAAAAGAGGCCTGGGTTCCAGGAAATTTAAAGCCGAGGGACTTATCTCCTCCTCATAGTTCTTTTGGCCTCTATTTCCTCATCTGTAAATGAAGGGATTGGGCTAGAAAATTCTAATGTTCATTCCAATTTTCAATCTATGGTCTTTATAGATGATTCTTAAAAAAAATTAGGAAGTTATTTTATCGATAGTACCATTTAATAATCAATCAACAAACTTTTTAAAAGCGATTACTATGTACTAGACACTATGCTAAGTTTGGGGGATATAAGGGAAAAAAATAGTCATGACAAGGAACTTACATTCCAATGGGACAGACATAAATGTGTGTATACATTTATATATATATATACATACATAAGTGTATGTGTATATGTGTGTGTGTGTGTGTGTATAAAAAGATAGATAGAAGGTAACTTCAGAGGGGAAGGCTAGTCTAGCAAGTGGGACGACTAGGAAAGGCTTCCTGCAAGAAGTTGTATTTGAGCTCAGTCATGAAAGAAGCTGGGGTTCTAAGAGGAGGAAGTAAGGTGGGAGAGCATTGTGGGCATGAGCAATAGCTATTTCAAAGGCACAGAGGAAAGATAAATGCTGTGTGTGAGGGACAGCAGGTTGGCTAGTGTGGCTGGACCACATAGTACATGGAGGGGATTAATATGTGAGAAGACACGAACAATAGGAAGAGACCAGCTTTTGAAAAGCTCAGTTTAAGTGCACAACAGAATACTTTGAGAGGGAACCATTAGAGTAAAGGGATGACATGATGGGACTTATGTTTTAGGAAAATCAGTCAGTTATGAATTTGGAGGATGGATTGGAGTGGTGGGAGACCTGAGGTAGAGAGATCAATTTGGAGGTTATCGTATTAGTCTAAGGGAGAAGTGATGAGGGCCTGAGCGAGGATGGTGGCTACATAAATGGAAAGAAGGGGGTATATCAGAAAGATATGGAAGGAGAAAAATGACACCTGGGAGGACATATGAAGAAAGTGAGATTGAGAAGTCAGTATTTTTTTAATGACTTTCTAGTAAAGATGGTGGTACCTTTGAAAATGAAAGCTAATGGACCCTATTTGAACACGTTGAGTTTGAAATATCTATGGGATATTTAGTTCAATGTCTAATACATGAGGTATGACTGGATTTCAGGAATATCAAAGATGGTTAAAGAGAACTAGGAATTGTCGCCATAGAAATGATCATTGAACCCATGGGTACTGATGAGATCACTAAGTGACAATATATAGTGAAAAAGAATAGGGCCCATGACAGAGCCCTGGGGGACATCTACAATTAGTGGCCATGACATGGATGAAGATTCAGCAAAAAAAAAAAAAAAACAACTGAGATACAGTTAAACATGTAGGGGTACAATGCATGACACCCAGAGGAGACAGCATCCAGAAGGAGGAGGAAATCAATACTAGTTAACAATAGTAGTTAGCATCTTTATAGCACCTTAAGAATTGCAAAGTACTTTACATATATTATCTAATTTAATCAATAGTGACTAACACTGGGTTGCTATTGCCAAACATTGCAAAGAATTCACTAATAACAGAGATTGGGAAAAGGTCATTGAATTTTGCAATTAATAGATCACTGACAGCTTTGGAAAGAATAATTTCAGCTGAATAAGGTCAGAAACTGTAGGACAGAGTGTTTAGAAGACAATGGAAGGGGAAAGGCAGGCTTTGATTTTAAACGGCTTTTCCAAGGAGATTAGCTGAGGAGAGGAGAGAAGATAGGATGTAAAGAGGGCATTTTAAGTATGAGGAAGGAGTCAGTAGATAGGGAGAGATTAAAGATAAGAAGAGGGCTTGGGAAGGCAATCTGGAGGAAAGGCTGACCACCTCTTCAGCAGAGATTAGAATAAAGGAGAAAGTGGGGGATGACATAAGGAGGAGGCTTTCCTGAATGACCTCAACTTTTTCAGTGAAGAATGAGGTGATGTCCTCAACTGAGAGCATGGTGGAAAGGATGTCATGGGAAAGTTGAGAAGAAAAGAGATTTAGAACAGTCACTGCAGTGAGTTTCATACAAAATTGATTTAGGAGGAATAATTGCCTTGCTGCATTAAGGGCTCAGTTAAGATCAGATAACAGATTTGCAGTTGATTCAGCATCATTTTATGTTTTCCTCCAGCTCTCTTCTGAATCGTGAAAGTATGAGTAAAGTAGGTAGATTATAGAGGCAATCCAGGATTGGGATTTGGTAAAGTATGGTC
Organism: Petaurus breviceps papuanus; assembly: GCF_028583685.1. NCBI lineage: Eukaryota > Metazoa > Chordata > Mammalia > Diprotodontia > Petauridae > Petaurus > Petaurus breviceps. The sequence goes on along the minus strand of NW_027185754.1, from coordinate 12,557,084 downwards.
AGAGATAAAACAAGAAGACAAGGAATTCAAGAGTAGAGGATAGTATAGAGTTGAATTGATACAATAAGGGGTGGAAATTGGGAAGGAAGGAGAATATAACCAGAGCAGAGGTTACAACCTAAAAAGTCACAAGGACAAAGAGGAGGTTAGAAGGCATGAAACAAAGAGAGAGGAAAAATAAGACGACAGGTCACAGGAGTTGAGTAGTTTGAGGAACTAAGAAGTTAAGATATTTGAAGGAATATCAACATGTATTTTGAAGCCCCCTAGCATAAGCACAGGTTCTGGGATGGAGAGAGAACCTATGAGCTGGGAAGAGAATCCATTAGGAAAGAAGGCAGAATGCACTGGATGTCAGTAGACCCAAGATCTGAATTTGACCTAGTTACAACAGCAGGAATGTTCATAGCTAACTCTATACTACATTCTAAAGTTGCTAAAGTGGTTTATATACTTCATCTCAATTGAGTTATATAACAAATCTACAAAGTAGGTATTACTATCCCCATTTTACAAATAAGGAAATTAAGGCCAGGAGAAGAAAAGCAAATATGATTATCAGGATTTGAACCTGTTTCTCTCCTACTCTAAAAGGGAGATAAAGCAGAAAATACCAAGTGAAAGTGACTTCTTAATTATTTTTTTTCTTTTTGGAGGGCAATTGGAGTTAAGTGACTTGCCCAAGGTCACATGGATAGCTTTTGTTTTAAGTGTCTGAGGTCAGATTTGAACTCAGGTCCTCCTGACTCCAGGGCCAGTGCTCTATTCACTGTACCACCTAGCTGCCCCCTGACTTCTTGATTATTTACATTACAATTCATCTGTGCCACTCCTCTGCACTATCAGCACCAATAATCACAATCTGACTATAGTTTATATATATATATATGTGTGTATGTATACAAATATACACATGTATAACACACATGTACATACACATATATGTGTGCGTGTTATTCTCAGAGACTGAATACAAAATGGATGCGATTTTTATCCAGATCTTTCCTCTAAGTCTTTATTCTACTCATCCCACCAATTTACCCCATATTCTCTTTGAGGCTTCTAATGATCGTTTCATGATCATTAATCAGATTGTTCCACTCCCTGATTTATCTTACAAAGCAGTTTTGTTCCTAGATACCTAAACTAAATTTATCTCTTTCCGATGTTAGCCAATTACTACTCATTTTAATGCTGGTGCCCAGTGTGCACAATGAATGGATCTCAGTTCAATGATGGAAGCAGTTTCTATCCAGCAGCTAATTAAGGAGCTGCATTTTTTTAAAACTCATGACAACCACCATCGACCAGGGCCCCAATGATGAGCTGGGAAATCGCCAAAGTAATGAACTTTGAAATTTTTGCCTCAGAAAGAATTGTCACTTGGGATGGACAAAAACTGCAGGGCTGTATGTGTGTATGTGCTTCTGTGTTTGTGTATCTCTGTCTATGTTTGTGTGTCTGTCTGTGTATGTGTACATAGAACAATCTCCATTCACTCAGTCTCCAAACTGGATTTCTTCAACTTTGCCCTGGTCAATCCATCTAGAATACCATGTTTCATTCTGGGTAACACATGGAAAAGCCAAAGAGCACCTGGAGAAGGGAATCCAGGAACATGAAGAGCTTCCAGTTTGAGTCTTATGAGTATCTCACTACAACAAACAAACAAAAAACCTGGAGATTATTATTCTGAAGAAAAGAAGACTTAAGGGGAACATACTAACTGTCTTCAAATATTTGAAGGGTTGTCCTATATTAGATGAGACTTGTTCTACTTAGCCCCAGAGGGCAGAATGAAGCACAAAAGATAAAAACTTCAAAGTGTTGATTTTGGACTTGATGGGAGGAAGGAAAACCTTCCAAACAGAGCTAGACAAAGCTGCCTGGGGAAGTAGCAGATTTTCCCAAAGACCTCTTGTCAAGAATGATGCCAGATAGATTTTGTTGTGTGCATGGATTGGACTAGTTGACCACCAAAGTCCATTCCAACTCTTAAACCCTGTTTTTCTGTGACTTTGATTCCTTTCAAACTCTTCCTCCTCCAGGAAGATTTCTGAACCATTAAGAATTCAGAGGATTTTTAAGGTTTCTTCTATTCAATTAGTTCTTTTCTCTTGGTTGAATTATAATTGCGGAACTTGATCCACTCGCCTGGGCCTCTGATGGGTGCCTTGTAGCTCTTCCTCAAAGGTTCTACTTTCGTTTCCTAGCACTCAAATCTCTTGATTCTGAACTTTCCACATTATCCATGGTATTCCTCTGATAAATCACCAAAAATGCCTCAACTAGCTGATAAAACTGGAGAAGAACTACAGACTGAACTACAGAGAGTGGAAAACTTTCCTAAATTTGAGAAAATACATTAAGCTCAGTAATTAGAGTTTTTTTTCCTTTAGTTCACAGGAAAAAAAAAATCATCTACCCTAACTTTGTTATACCCAAGTACTCTTTCACTAGTACATTTGACCATACATTGAATAGTTTTTACGTTTTTAAACTTCTCACAGGGTTTCTTAACTTGGAGTCCATGAACTTTGTCTTTCTGTATATTTTGATGACTGAATTTTAATATAATTGACTTCCTTTGTAGTCCTATATATTTTACTTTATGTATATAAAAACATTCCTCTGGGAAGGGATCTATAGGTTTCACCAGACTGCAAAAGGAACTTTCCAGGTGATAAATTTCAAGAGTTAAGATGATTCTTAATGCTCCATCTAATCTTCCCTTGATATAAATTTAGTTAGCATCTTGATATGAAGGAAAGAAGGAAGGAAGGAAGGAAGGAAGGAAGGAAGGAAGGAAGGAAGGAA
>NW_027185754.1:12478056-12554257 GCF_028583685.1 Petaurus breviceps papuanus | reverse complement strand
GAAGGAAGGAAGGAAGGAAGGAAGGAAGGAAGGAAGGAAGGAAGGAAGGAAGGAAGGAAGGAAGGAAGGAAGGAAGGAAGGAAGGAAGGGATGAAAGAAGTTGGAAGAAAAAGAGGAAGGGAGAGAGGGAGAAGAGGATAAAAGGAAGGAAGAGTGGGAGGAAGGAAGGAGGGAAGAAAGGAGTTAATTGGACTTGAGTTCTTACTGTGAGATGTAAACACATTTGAAACCCAAACACATTGTTATTAGTCACTAATGGATTTAATGAAGACAGAAGACCTAAAGTATTAGAGAAAGAAGAGGAGGAGGAGGAGGAGGGGAAAGAGAAGGAGTAGAAGATGAAACCTAGTTACTTAAATTTCTAAATCTTCTGTGGACATCAGCTAATGTTTGGTTTTTAGTGAGGACAAATACATTGTATGAATGTCCTAAAATGTCATATCCCAAAGGATACCATGTGTATGCATTCTCAGCATGCTCTCTCACTAAAACAATGACCATGAACAACACCAGCAAATCCATTCCCACTAGATGCTACTGACACCAGAATGCCCATAAACACCAGAATGTAAAAAGATCATGATTTTTAAAGCAAGATGTGCCTCTTTTCATTGTATGGAGTAATGAATAATTCATTTTATTACTAAAAGGCAATTTACTACTAGAAGATGGTACTTTTCCATTCTCTCGGTGGTTGCTTGATATTTTACTTGCAATTTACCTAATTGTATGTGCAGAGAATAATTTTTTAGTGTCACTGAGTTGAGTGGGAGATCTTTCTAAGCTATACTGTAGCTAGGCTTAAATTACCTAAAGTACTAATTTTTCTTCACCATTGTGGGAACATTAGCTAGAGTTAAGTCTTTAAAAGAAGAGTGACACTAAGTCCATTACTGCCTAGAAAGATTTCAATAAATACAGCCTAGGTGTGTGTATGTGTGTGCAAGTATATGTACCCTTTAAAGAACTTTTCAACACTCTCATTAGTAGGGGTATAGTAAAAGGGACTTAGAAGTAAGCAAGCTAAATTCAGATCTCACCTATGACACAGCAATTTCCTTAACCTCTCAGCCTTAGTTTCTTCATCTGTAAAATGGATATAATAAAACCTATGGGACTTACCTTGCAGGAATGTTGGGATCAAATGAGATAATGTACATAAAGCACATTGCAGACCTTAAAGACCAAGTAGTCCTTAGTTTCAGCACCATTTTTAGTGTCATTTTTCATCTTGCAGGGGAGACTTAGAGACCAAATACAGATAAAAATCAACTTTCTAGGCATGTCATTAGAAGTGGTAATGACTGAAGGCACCAAATACCGCCAGGATTGAGAAGGCAAGAGCACTGACCTACTGAACTCTAGGATAAGACAAGAGAGGGACCACCTAAGATCAGGAAAGTAAAATGAGACTTTAAATATTAACTATACAATTTAGACCAAATGGAAGATATCTATGTGGTCTGGGCAAAAGGGTGCTTAAAGATGGAAGACCCAGTGTGACACCCCAACTCTATTACTTACTATTAATGTGACCTTGGGCACTTTCAAAGAATTCAGAATTGTTGATGGATTCCATTAATTTGCTGAGTTTTCAAAATTCATGTCCAGAATTCTTGAAGGAGATTACTTAGATAATTATCTCAATTTGTCATTTTTCAAAAAACCACTTGATGTAGTCAATACATTTGTTTAAACATAGTAGTTGTCAGACAACAGCCAAGTCACTTTGCCTCATTTTTAAGTGGGTATAATCATTTTTGTTCTACCCAAAGGAGCAGTGTGATCTACTATTGTGGATCTCAGACTTTTTTATCTCAGTCATAACCTTTATGCATTCTGGTATTTGTGGGGAGAACTTCAGTAACATTGCTGTTGTTGTTGACAAATAGTCATTGTCTTAATGAGATAGAATGCTGAGAATACGTATACATGGCACTGTCTTGATTCTTTTGGGAGATGACATTCTAAGTCCCTTTATAATTCTTAAAATTATTGAAGACCCTAAAATGATTTTGTTTACATGTGTTATATTTATCAATATTTGCATTATTTAACATCAAAATTAATTTTTAAAAATTAAAGTATTTACTATTTCATTTAAAAATAATAAACTCATTATATTTTAACCTTTTTTTAGGAAAAGTATATTTTCTAGAATAAAAAAAATTAGTGAGAAGAGTGGCCTTATTTTACATATTTTTGCATACCTCTTTAATACCTAGTGTACTAGAAGACATTTGGTTTCTCACGTCTGCTTCTAAATTCTATCTGTTGTGATATGTTGTTTTGGTTTAAGTATATGAAGAAAATATGGCCTTACACAGATCTATAGAGTTGGATAAGGGAGGAATGTATAATAAGAAAAAAATGTCATAGAATTATTGCGAAATACTTTTGAACTTGCAAATCATCTTATAGGGTCTCACAAATTATTTAGTCTATGGTTCACACTTTGAAAACCACTAATCTAATAGAGAGAGTAAGAGATGCAGAGTTGGGAAAATATGGGATTGAGGCTTGACTCTGCCTCTCTCCAGTTAGCCCCATATGACTCCAGGCAAGTTAGCTCACCTTTCTAGGCTTCAGTTTCCTCAAACATAAAATGAAGGGTTAGAGTCAGTTATTGCTAAGGCCCCTTCCAGTTCTAAATCTATTATCCTATGACCTTCTCCCTGAATTGCTAAGAGGAAAGTGCTTTGTAAACCTAAAGTACTATATGAACAGCACTGTTATCATTATTCCTAAACCAATAACAAAAACTTTTCCATTAACTCATAAAAGTCTTCATATTTACTCTGAAAGTTATATTCCACATATGGCTCCAGGTCTAGGGAGTTTGGTGATTTCATTTTGTTTCATTTTGCTGTGAAACTTACAGGTGAAGTTTAGACTAGGAAAAGGTAGAATTTCCCAAGATTAATTTAAAGGATTTAGATTGTCCCAGATTAAAAAAAATAAACACCAGCTATTAACAGAGAAATAGAGTTAGGAAATTTCATTAATTTGCTTCCAGTTTGTACTATTATTGTCATGGCCAATCATAGGATTACTTTGAGTAAAGATGACTTGCTTTGCCTAAGAATACTGATTCCATTAGGCAGGAACAGTATGTTTGAATTTCATGCCTATTTGGAATGTTGTCATACAAAACTAGAACTTCAGAGATCAGTCCAATAGCTTTATATGATATATACTTCTGACTAAACCTTAAGAATCAATAAATTATTCTCCTTCACAATAAAATCACAAGGACTCACACAGTACCTTGTACCTGTGGGGCGTTTGAAAATACCTCCATCACTCACTATATGGATCTTCATTTTACAAATTTTCACTTCAATAAAAAAAACTAATTTAACGTTTTCTCTATAGAAACTACTTTTATTTTCATGGACAAATGTTTCCATATAGCAGAACTGAGACACACGATTCCTCAGAGAACTAAAGAGGTCAGTGGTGGGATGGGGACAAGGACAGTTGGAGGGTGACATTGTGAAGAGTTAGAATTTAAGGGCAGACATGACTGCTTTGAAGGTTCAAGAGTTTTATCAACTCCTAGGCTCATAAGTATAGACTGGGAAGAGAAATTACAGGTCAATTAATCCAATCCCCACAATTCATAGCAACTTACTCAGGGTCATTGTTTTTTTTTTTTTTTGATAGCCTAAAAGTGATTTTAGGAGATACTGAGGTCACATCTATAGCCCCAAGAAGGTCAAGTCCTCCTCCCAACCAAATGCAATTGCTACAGGATAAAATGGAGAGACTAAAAAGCCTAAGTTCTTGAATGGAACAGTCTTTCTTCACTGTACACTATGCCTATATTATTCTCACCTTCCCATCCTCCTTTACCCTCTCTGGTGAACTCACTCATTCTACTTCTCTCTTCTTGCCAAGAACCAGACTATTTTTTTTTCCATTTCTCTAAGTGTTATTAACAGAACAGTTCATAGGATTGCATATGAGCTGGGACAGATATCATACAGCCTAGCCCTTTGACAGTCCTCAAGATCTAGGGAATTACCCAAAGTCACACAGGGAGGAAGTGGAAGAAGCAAAATTTGAACCCAGGTGTTAGGATCATAGAGCTAGAGCTAAAAGCAACCTCAGAGCCTCAACTCATGTCGTAGTTAAGGAAAAGGAGTGACAAATAGCCTCAGAGTCAGCATTTGAATCCAGGTACTCTTGTTTCTGACCAGCACTATTTGGGAAAACGGAGAAGGAGAAGACTGTTGGCAAGAAATGCTCCATGAAAATGAAATGAAATGGTGGTTTCATTATATAGATTTTCGCCTTATGACTATTTTAGAACAGATTTGTGACTATTTGTATTTGTCAGTAGGATGTATTCATGGATTTGATTAGCTCAATTCCTAATTATCCTCCCCAACCTTGGGAACAAAATTCATTGTACCACATGGAAAGCAACTTTTGTGGTTCCCTACGATTACTTCTCATCACTCTAAAAATTTATAGAAGCTATTTGTGGTAACTTGTAAAAAAAAAAAAGAGCTATTTGAACTGATATTGCTACATATCCTCAGTTATAATTGATATATATATACTTTTCCTTGTTTACAAAGCAAATACTAGACACTGGGACAGGGGTGGGGGCATAAAAAAAATATAGAAAAGACATAGAAAAGTCAGTTCCTGACTGTGGATGGATCACAATCCAGTACAATACAGGAGACAGGGAGATGTGTCTTAGGAAGTCTGAGCAGTCTAGTATAACCAACAACTGTAGATTTATCATAGCTCACATTTACATGGCACCTTATTGTTTTCAACGCATTTTCCTCTCAACAGCTCCAGAGTTGGCAGTACAAGTGTCATCATTACCATATTACTAAGGAAGAAGCTGAGGCTTTGAGTGATGAAATGATGCATCGAAAATCATGCAGCTTCCAAACATCAGAACCAGGATGCACAAGCCCTGGTCTCCTGATGCAATTCTATTTCCCCTACACAATGCTGTTCCACAATAACATACACCCAACTTGGCAAGAAGTATGTTTAAAGAGAAATCAAAGCGGAACAAAAGTAATCAGAGAAGACTTCCCAGATGAGTTGATTTTGAGCAGAATTTTAAAGAGAATGGAAACATAAAATTGAAGCTACTCTATAATTAATAACCCAGATTATTTCAAAAAAATATCTATTATTTGATCATAACCACATTATGCCCCTAGACCAGTTGTCCTCAAAACTTTTGGTGTCAGGGCCCCTTTACACTAATTATTGAGAAATCTCCCTACCCTACCTCCAAGAGCTTTTGTTTGGGGTCATTATCTATCCATATGTACTGTCTTCAAAGTTAAAATGTCTTATGAAAATAACTTTGACTTGGTAAACTCCCTGAAAGAGATTTAATGGGCCCAGACCCCACTTTGAGAACCACTGCCCTATGTATTTAATTTTCTGTACTTTTCCAGAGTAGTGGGTTGGAGTCAGAAGATATGGGTTCCAATCCCACTTCTGCTATCTACTAACTATGTGACTCTGGGCAAGTCATGTCACTATTCTTTTTGTTGTTGCTTTTTGGAGGGGGGAAGGCAGGGCAATTTGGGTTAAGTGACTTGCACAAGGTCACATGGCTAGTTTTTGTGTTAAGTGTCTGAGGCTGGATTTGAACTCAAGTCCTCTTGACTGCACAGCCAGTGATCTAGTCACTGTACCACCTAGCCACCCCTCACGTCACTATTCTAGACCTCAGTTTCCTCATCTCCAAATTGAAGGGGGTAAACGACTAGATCATTTCTAAGGTTCCTCCTACCCTAAACTTTATGACCCTATGAATACCTTTTCTTGATACCCCTGCCCAAATCTAAAAGAGGTTTAGATATTTCCAGTCAATTTTCCCTTAAGTATGAAATTTCTACTTGCTTCTGAATACATAGAAAGATGGATGAACTAGAAAGGGACTCTTGGCTCTCCTATGACAAGCATGGATTCCTGTAGACATTGGTAAATAATTCTATGTCTGAGTAATAGTTGACGTTAGGTCACTGACAAGACTTAGGAACCTGCCAGAGGGGAAGAATACCTGCACAGTGCAGTTGATAATGACACTCTGAGTGACCCTGCCGACCAAATGCCACCACAGTCAGTCCTCTCTACATGGATGCCCACTGTGTCACTACTTAGATTTATAAGAACAGAGGTTCACTAAAGGTCAAAGCATATTGCCGTCCACTTCATTAGAACTTGTCTTACCAACATGGCTCCTTGTTGTTTCAGACCTTTGGGCCATCTGGTTTCCAGAGGGTTCTGTAAGCGTGGCCATCTGCTCCTTGTTACCTTATCTCTAGAACACTTACAACAAAGGTGAATTGAGTGCTTGTATAAATCAGGCCTCTCCTGTGCTCCAGTTTTCCCATCAAGCTTTAGGGAATCATGGGATTCAAAAGAAACCATCAAGTACAGTCCGCTCATCTTTAGATGGAGAAATTGGGACTCAGAGGAAAAAGGGACCCTACACAATATCTCACAATGAATTAGAGAGAAAAGTCAGATTAGGACTGAGGTCTCCTGCCATCCATTTAAATACTCTTTCCATTGCACAATGCTTCCCCAAGTATTTCTTAAATAGCTGCAGTGTCCATATCTACGGTGTCTTCATATGGGGCATTTTCCCTCTAAACAGGGAATAAAAAGATAAATGAACAATGGTCTCAGCTTTGAAAGGACTCACAGTCTATTTGGGAAGATTGCTGACCCACATTAAATAACTCAAAAGCAGAATTTCCCTCTGAGACTACCCCCAATTTGTCCCATATAGAGCCTGTGCATCATTATTTGCATGTTCCCTGTGTTCCCCTCCCCTCCCCCATTAGGTTGTGAACAGATTGGGCTGTTTCTTTGTATCCCTGGTGCTTAGCAGAGCTCTTGGCACATAGCAGGCACTTAATAAATTCTAGTTGACTAAATGACTGAATGGCATATAATTACATTTCAAAATATAATTTTAATGACATATTTTGTTTTCAAATGTCTGAATTTCCCTGTATTCTTCCCTTTCCCCCTTTCAGAGAATTATCTCCATATAACAACAAAAAAGGGGGGAGGGGAGCATGTCAGCAAAACCATTTAATACATCCCCCAAAATTGACAATACATGCAATATTCCAAACCCATGGAGCCCTTACCTCTATAAAGGAGTAGGGGAAAATGTCTTCATATTTCTTCTCTGGGGGCATGTTTAATTTGGGAATTTTGCAACATTCGTGTCAATAATTTTGTGGTGGTATTCTTTACATTTACATCAATGTAGCCATTGTGCATTTTTCCCCTTGACTCTGCTTACTTAGTTCTGGATCAGTTCATATAGTTTTTTAGAACTTCTCTGTATTCATCATATTCACTACTTCTTATAACACAATAGTATTCCATTACATTCATGTGCCACAATTATTTTTTACCCATTCTCTGAATCTATGGGCATCTACTTTGTTTTAAATTCTTTGACACCAGAAAAAGTGCTACTGTATAAATTCTTTAGTCAGTGAACTCCTTTGAGATGTACATGCCTAGCAGTGGAATCCCTGAATCAAAGAGACATTTTAGCACTTTATTTGCAGAATTCCAAATTGTTTTCCAGAATGATTGAACTAATTCATAACTCCATCAACAATGCACTAATCTAGACACAGGCCAGGCCGGGAAGGGGCCTGATCAACTCTGAGGGCAAGTCTTCCCACCAACCACAAGGTCCACTACCAGGCCTATCACCAAAGGGCTGGGACTGGAAAGAACAAGGTAAGAAGCAAATACAGGGGCCCCTGTCCTGGACAGCAAACACTCCTGGGGCTACCACTTCATAGCCCAGAAATTTTTTTTTTAAAAAGCCCCTTTCAGGACCTCCAAAGACTAGAATGACAGAGTGAACCTCACTTGCTCCAAACCCCCCCTCTGACCCTGAAAACATAGTAACTCTTGACCCAGGGCAAAACCCTCTACAGTAAAGGCTTGGGATCCTAGAGGAAGGGCATGGCTAGGACACTGCCTCAAAATGGGTAGAAAGTAGACTACAAAGACAAAGACTCTGGAGTCCTACTATCCTCAGAGGGAGGAACCAACCTCAGAGGGAGACAATGTGGACTCCACACCCAAAGTTGAAACTTCAACAGGGAATGGGTCCCAAGCACAGAAGGCTCTCCTAGAGGAGATCAAAAGGAACTTTGAAAACAAAATGAGAGAGATAGAAGACAAAATGAATAATTCTCTCAAAATGAAAATAGCAGAATTAGAAAAACATTATAATGAGGAAAACATCTCTCTAAAAAGAAAAGTGTATGATATGGAAAAGGAGCTTCAAAAATTAACCAAGGACAATGATTTGCTAAAAACCAGAATTAACCAAATGGAAACAAATAACTCTATGAGGAACCAAGAATTAGCCAAGCAAAACAACAAGAATGAAAAATTAGAAAAAGAGGTAAAATACCTCAAAGAAAAAATAACTGACCTGGAAAACAGATCCAGGAGAGATAATCTGAGAATCATAGGCCTACCAGAAAACTATGATGAAAAAATGAGCCTGGACAACATTCTCCAAGAGCTCGTTAAGGAAAACTGCCCTGAGATACTAGAACCTGAGGGTAAAATAGAAATAGAGAGAATCCACCGGATACCTGCTATAAGAGATCCCAAACTGAAAAGTCCTCGAAATATTGTGGCCAAACTCCAGAACTACCAGATAAAAGAGAAAATACTTCAAGCGGCCAGAAAGAAACAACTCAAATATCGAGGGTCCACAGTGAGGATTGCACAGGATTTGGCAGCCTCTACACTGAAAGATCGCAGGCAGTAGAATACAATTTTCCGGAAGGCAAAAGATCTCGGGTTACAACCAAGGATCATATACCCAGTGAGACTGAGCATATTCTTCCAGGCAAAGAGATGGTCCTTCAATGATATAACAGAGTTCCAGACCTTCTTGATAAAAAAGCCAGAACTCAATGGAAAATTCAACCTCCAATTACAAGAAGCAACAGTGACTTAGAAAGGTAAACAAGGAGAACACACACACACACCCTGCTATTTGATAAGAGCAAACTGGTTATAGACAAGTAGAGGGTATGACTATAAAATACATAAAATTATGATTTTTTTTAAATCTTGTTAAGGGCTACAAAGGGACTGCAATGGAAGAAAGGGAATGGCTGAAGTGGAAAAGGGTAAATTATGCCACTTATAGAGGCATAAAAACTGAATAGCAGAGGGAAAAAAGGGAGGGAGTTGGGAAGCATATGAGCTTTTCCCTCATTGGTTCTGTTACAAGGAGGGAATAACAACCAGTTAAGCATAGGACTCTATGGAGAAGAAATGCAAAAAGTATCATTTTAGAGGGAAAGAGGGGAGGGAGAGGAGCTTCGCATGAGATTTGTTCCTGTCACTCTTGATGTGAAGAAGAAATTGCATACTTTATTAAGTATAACAATATCCTACAGGCAGTAGAGGGGGAAAGGGTTATGAAAGGGGGTGGGAGTGGTTTGTAGGGAGGGAAGTAGTAAGGGGAAAGGGGAGGAAAAAGAAGGGGGGCTGAAAAGGGAACACTGAGGGAGGTGGTGGTCAATAGGAAAACTATTAAGGGGAGGAAGGGAGAAGGAAGGGAAAATATGAACATTAACAGGGGCAGGAATAGGATGGGGGGAAAGAAACAGATAACAATCATAACTGTAGATGTGAATGGAATGAACTCTCCCATAAAACAGAGACAGATAGCATTAGAAATCATAATCCCACAATATGCTGTTTACAAGAACCACATCTGAAACAGAGGGATACACACAAGGTAAAGGTAAAAGGTTGGAATAAAATATATCATGCCTCAGCTAAAGTAAAAAAAGCAGGGGTAGCAATCCTTATCTCAGATAAAGCAAAAGCAAAAATTGACCTAATTAAAAGAGATAAGGAAGGAAACTATATCCTGTTAAAAGGCACCATCGAGAATGAAGCAATATCACTACTTAACATATATGCACCAAGTGGTGTAGCATCCAAATTCCTAGAGGAGAAGGTAAAGGAATCAGAGGAAGACATAGATAACAAAACTATACTAGTGGGAGACCTTAATCTCCCCCTCTCTGAACTTGATAAATCCAACCTCAAAATAAACAAGAAAGAAGTTAAGGAGGTGAACAGGATTTTAGAGAGGATAGGTATGATAGATCCCTGGAGAAAACTAAATGGGGATAAAAAGGAATATACTTTCTTCTCAGTGGTTCATGGCACATACTCAAAAATAGACCATGTTCTAGGGCATAAAAACCTCACAATTCTATGCAGTAAGGCAGAAATATTAAATGCATCCTTCTCAGATCATGATGCAATAAAAATTATATGCAATAAAGGGCCAGGGAAAGACAGACTAAAAACTAATTGGAAATTAAACAATTTAATCCTAAAGAATGAGTGGGTCAAACAAAAATTTATAGAAACAATTAGTAATTTCATTCAAGAGAATGATAATAATGAGACAACATACCAAAATCTATGGGATGCATTAAAGGCAGTTCTTAGGGGAAGTTTTATATCCCTGAGTGCATACGTGATTAAATTAGAGAAAAGGGAGCTCAACGAATTGGGCATGCAATTAAAAAACCTAGAAAAAGAACAAATTCAAAATCCCCAATTAAATACTAAATTAGAAATATTGAAGACAAAAGGAGAGATTAATAAAATTGAAATTAAGAAAACTATTGAATTAATAAATAAAACCAAGAACTGGTTTTATGAAAAAAACAACAAAATTGATAGACCCTTAGTCAATATGATAAAAAAAAAGAAGAAAACCAAATTATGAGTATCAAAAATGAAAAGGGTGAATCTACCTCCAATGAAGAGGAAATCAAAACAATAATTAGGAATTATTTTTCCAATTGTATGCACATAAATTTGACAATCTTAGGGAAATGGATGAATATTTACAAACATACAAGTTGCCCAGATTAACTGAAGAGAAAGTAAATTACTTAAATAATCCCATCTCAGAAAAATAAATTGAACAAGCCATCAGTCAGCTCCCTAGGAAAAAATCTCCAGGGCCAGATGGATTCACTAGTGAATTCTATCAAACATTTAAAGAACAATTGATTCCAATACTCTACAAACTATTTGGGAAAATTAGGGAAGAAGGAGTCATACCAAATTCTTTTTATGACACAAATATGGTACTGATACCTAAATCAGGAAGAGATAAAACAGAGAAAGAAAATTACAGACCAATCTCCCTCATGAATATAGATGCAAAAATTCTAAATAAAATACTAGCAAAAAGACTACAGCAACTTATCTCAAGAATAATACACTTTGATCAGGTAGGATTTATTCCAGGAATGCAAGGATGGTTTAATATTAGGAAAACCATCAGTATAATTGATCATATCAACAATAAAACTAGCAGAAACCACATGATCATCTCAATAGATGCAGAAAAGGCTTTTGACAAAATACAACATCCATTCCTATTAAGAACATTAGAAAGTATAGGAATAAATGGAGCCTTCCTTAAAATAATAGGTAGCATCTATTTAAAGCCATCAGCAAATATTATATGTAATGGGGAGAAGCTAGAAGCATTTCCCATAAGATCAGGGGTGAAACAAGGGTGTCCACTATCACCCCTCTTATTCAATCTGGTACTAGAAGTGTTAGCAGTAGCAATTAGAGAAGAAAAAGAAATCAAAGGAATCAAGTTAGGCAAAGAAGAGACCAAGCTATCACTCTTTGCAGATGATATGATGATATACTTAGAGAATCCTAGAGAATTAAGTAAAAAAACTGCTTGAGACAATAAATAAATTTGGTACCGTTGCAGGATATAAAATAAACCCACATAAATCCTCGGCATTTCTATATATTTCCGATGAAATTCAACAGCAAGCAATAGAAAGAGAAATCCCATTTAAAGTTACTGTAGACATTATAAAATATTTGGGAATCTACCTGCCAAAACAAACCCAGGACCTGTATGACCATAACTACAAAATGCTTTTTACAAAAATAAAGTCAGATCTAACTAATTGGAAAAATATCAATTGCTCGTGGCTGGTTCAAGCTAATATTATAAAAATGACAATTTTACTTCAATTAAATTATATATTTAGTGCCATACCAATTAATTTACCAAAAAACTGCTTTATAGAGCTACAAAAAATAGTAACAAAATTCATTTGGAAGAATAAACAGTCCAGAATATCAAGGGAATTAATGAAAAGAAATACTAGGGAAGGTGGACTAGCTTTACCAGATTTCAATTTGTACTATAAAGCAGCAGTCATCAAAACTACTTGGCACTGGCTGAGGAATAGAGGAGTGTATCAATGGAATAAATTAGGCACACGAGTTCAGAAGTCAATGACTATAGTAATGTATTGTTTGATAAACCTCCAGACCCTGGTTTTTGGGATAAGAACTCACTATTTGACAAAAACTTCTGGGAAAACTGGAATATAGTATGGCAGAAACTGAGCATAGACCATTATCTAACACCATATACCAAAATCAAGTCTAAATGGGTTCATGATCTAGGTATAAAGGTTGATACTATAAGCAGTCTCCTAAAACAAGGAATAGTTTACCTATCAGATTTGTGGAGAGGGAAAGACTTTATGACTAAACAAGAATTAGAGAACATTATAAAATGTAAAATGGATAATTTTGACTACATGAAATTGAAAAGTTTCTGTACAAACAAAGCCAATGTAACCAAGATTAAGAGGGAGGTGGGAAATTGGGAAAGAATCTTTACAACCTATGTGTCTGACAAAGGACTCGTCTCTAAAATATACAGAGAATTGAGTCAAATTTATAAGAATACAAGTCATTCCCCAATTGATAAATGGTCAAAGGATATGAACAGGCAGTTTTCAGAGAAAGAAATTAAAGCTATCTGTAAGCACATGAAGAAATGCTCTAATTCACTATTGATTAGAGAAATGCAAATCAAAACAACTCTGAGGTACCACATCTCACCAGTCAGATTGGCTAAGATGACAGAACAGGAAAATGACAAATGCTGGAGAGGATGTGGGCATACTGGAACACTAATGCATTGTTGGTGGAGTTGTGAACTGATCCAGCCTTTCTGGAGAGCAATCTGGAATTATGCCCAAAGGGCTATAAATACTTTCATACCCTTTGATCCAGCAATACCACTCCTAGGGCTATATCCCAAAGAGATCATAGAAATGGGAGAAAGACCCATATGTACAAAAATGTTTATAGCAGCTCTTTTTGTGGTGGCAAAGAATTGGAAATTAAGGGGGTGCCCATCAATTGGGGAATGGCTGAACAAGTTGTGGTATATGCATGTTATGGAATACTATTGTGCTATAAGAAACGAGGAGCAGGAAGTCTTCATATTTACCTGGAGAGGCTTATAAGAACTGATGCTGAGTGAGAAGAGTAGAACCAGGAGGAATTTGTACACAATTACAGACACAACGTATGTGTGATGACCAACTTTGATAGACTGGACTCTTCTCAGCAATGCAGTGATGTAAGTCAATCCCAAAAGACTCATGATGGAGAGAAAAATGTGCATCCAGAGAAAGAACTAAGTTTATATCCAGGTGGAAGCAAAATACCTGATCTTTTTCATTCTCTTATTTGGTTTTATGTCCTCTTTACCATTTTTCATTCCAGTTGGTACAATCCATCCTTATAACCTGACCAATGTATAATGTGAAAGTATTTACAGATCCTATACTTGACTATAAGCCGCCATGGGGGAGGGAGGGAGGGAGGGGAACAAAATGTGAAATTCAAGGAATTATGGAATTGAATCCTGTAAACTAAAAGGAAACAAACAAATTAATAAAAAAATAAAAACAGAAAAAAAAACCAATGCACTAATCTGTCTACCTTTCCACAAAATCTCCAACATTGACTAATCCCCATATTTTCTACCTTTTCCAATTTTCTGGAAATGAAGTGAAATCTCAGTGTTGTTTTGATTTGCATTTTTCTCATTATTGGTGACCTGGAGTATTCTATTATGTGCCTGTTAATAGTTTGCAATTGTTTTGAGAACTGTATGTTCATATCTTTTAACTACTTATATTCTTGATAATGGCTTTTGTTCTTAATATTTCTATTATAGTCATCAGCATATCTTGGATACCAAAACTTTATCAATCAAGGAGATAAGATACAAAGATTTTTTTCCCCACTTAACCACTTTCCTTTTTATCTGAAGTGAAATAATTTTATGTGTGTAGTTTTTCAGTTTCATGTAATCAAAGTCATATATTTTTTCTTTTGTAATGGACTCCATCTCTTCTTTGACTAAGAATAGTCCGCAGCTGTGAAAGATATAGGTATGCTTTTCTATTAATTTTTATGGTATGATCTTAAATATTCAGAACATGTATCCATTTTCAATTAATTGCAGAATATGGAATAGATCAAATATAACAATTAAAACTGTCCAACTATGAAAGAGACCGTATTTTTAGATAGTGAGCAGCCCACCACTAGGAGCACTCAAAAGAAGCTGGCTGACCACTTGTCAAAGATATTGCAGGTAGGATTCCAATGGGAGCTTGGCTTGGAAAAGATCCAAGGTACCATTCAGTCCTAAGATTCTACGAGCCTATTACTATTGTGCACAAAAATGTATGGCATATATAATAAGAGCTATGGTCAGTAAGGAAAATAAGAGGATCACTGTTTGCCAAGGGCAGCTAGGTGATGCAGTGGATACAGTACTGGACCTGAAGTCAGGAAGACCTGAGTTAAAATCCAGACTCTGAAATGTAACAGCTGTGTGACCCTGGGCAAGTCACTTACCTGCTATTTGCCTTAGTTCTTCATCTGTAAGATGGGGACACATTGGAGAAGGAAATGGCAAACCACTTCAGCATATTGGCCGGGAAAACCCCATGGAAAGAAGTCCATGGAATCACATAAAGTCAGACACAACTGAACAACAGTCAGAAGAGGTTGAATGAAGGAGGCTGCATTTAAACAGAACTCACCTTATCACCATCTCTTAGAATCCCTACTTCCTTCAAGAATCAACTACCCTTAATTCTAACTCTGATTCTGACTAATCATCACCTTCTACCAGGGGATCTTTTCAGTTTCTATTAAGTGATGCAATAGCACTCAGCTGTCCTCAGGACCTAATTGGCTCCACCTTCTCTGACCCAGCTTCCTGGTCATCTGGGGCATAAAAATCCCAGCCTTTTGGAGTTGGATCTCTCAGACTTGGTGGGTGCCTAAGACCACTGGGTTGCTATACTTCATGACCTACTGACCAATCATGTTTCTAGAGGAAGATGGGAATTTCTCCTTCAGAGAGCTAAGGGCTGCTATATATCTTTGTTGAATATTCTCTCAATGTTAGGGTAAAATAAACTTTCTTTGTTAAATATTCAATGACTTCTGCTAGTACCCCATTTTGTCCCAACACAATCTAAAATAAGAGAATTCTTGTGTTAGAGTGGTACCTCCAATGTCCTGGCACACAGTATGAGCCTAATAAATGTTCGTCTCCGCTTTCCCCCTGGATATCCTCCCCTTTTTGTAGCTGGTGTTTTCTCCTCTAAAACTCCCTACCTTCTACATGTATTTTGTGTGTGCTTATTTATTGACATGTTCTCTCCCTCATTAAAATATAAGCTTCTTGAGGGCAGGGATCGTTTTGCTTTTGATTTGTATCCCCACTCCTTAGCACACTGCCTCGCATGTGATAAATGCTTAATAAATGTTTGTTGCTGCTAGAATTCTGGTTTTTTTCACAGTAGACAGACTGGCTTTCTGAACTTTGGTATTCTTGATGTTATTTTTTTGATCTTGTACATTCATCCTCTGACACGCAGCCTTGTTTCCCCTCTTCTGTGCATAGCTTTTAAAAATGAAAACTGGTGGCTGAGTTCCCTGTGCTACTATATTCATTTCTTCAGCTGAATTCCATTTTTCCTCCTCCAGAATATTGATTCCCTTTGCATCTTCAGAATTTTATTCTTCATTTTCCCAGACAGCTGACTTCCCCTATCAAACTTCAGTCATGGAATTCTACTCTCCTTCCTCTAAATCCTTTTGAATATGGTTCTCTTGAATACATGGTATATGTCAGATTATGCCTGTCTCTCTTCTCCTCAATCACAAAATCTAGGAGAGAGTGATCATTCCCCCTCCCCAATATTTCCATCATTTCCACCCAAGCAACTAGTTCATCCTTTCAGTGAGAATCATATCCTAAATA
The DNA here is from genome assembly GCF_028583685.1 of Petaurus breviceps papuanus. Lineage (NCBI taxonomy): Eukaryota > Metazoa > Chordata > Mammalia > Diprotodontia > Petauridae > Petaurus > Petaurus breviceps. The sequence continues at coordinate 12,538,038 of NW_027185754.1, read as the reverse complement.
GGATTTGATTCCTACAATTTTTTTGGTTCCTACAATTTTTTTGCCTTTTTTAGAGGGCAATTGGGGTTAAGTAACTTGCCCAAGTTTACACAGATAGTGTTTTTGTGTGGGTGTTAATTGTCTGAGGCCAGAACCGAACTCAGGTCCTCCTGACTCCGGGGCCAGCATTTTACTCATTGTGCCACCTAACCGCCCCAGTTCCTACAATTTGTGAAGGATGAAAGTATTAAGGTGAATCAAGAAGCCTTTATTTGGGCTGATAAAGAGAACCAACAGATGATGGGATAGTTGAACTCTCCTTTTACTACTATGTCATATCTTTGTATCAAGCTTACAATCTTGTATCCTGATTTCTACATTCATTTCACCTTATTGTTCAGATGTCTATAGTATATCCTGATAACAAAACTGTTTCCCTTCTCCAACCACTGGTTTCCACCCAGACACTCTCTACATTGTTCCACAAGCTCTGGTTCTTAATTTTTTTTTAATATGAGTGTAATGTAATGCCAAGGAAAGGCAACTTCCCAGGTTCAAAATACCAGCATAGGTGCTCTCTATTTTATTCAGTGACAAACCAAGAACAGAGAAGATCAAAACATGACATCATTCAAAATACAGCATTTACTAAGTGTGATTAAATAATCTCCAAGTACTACCCCACCCCAGGATCTTCCAATCATTCAATCAATTACAAAGTCTCTGTTCTAAATACTTCTCCACCCCTAGGCTATACCTTAATTAAGTCCACCACAAAGCCCCTCTTCTCAAATGGAGATTAGTTTCCAAACATAAGGTCAAAAGTTCCCCACCCCTGGATCACAATTGAATCTACCCCAGAGTTACATCAAGTTTAAACACAGCACTTAATACCCAAATGGAGTTCTTCATCTTGACACGAGGCAAGTTCTCAGCAATCTTAGTTCCTGGGGAGACAAGGCTTAGCAAAGCCACAAGATACATTGCCAGTTCCTTCATGAATTTATCCTCTGTCTGTAGAACAGTCCTAGAACCCCTGAACACATTAGCAAAGCCCTCTCCCAGGATTTCTGTAAACATACAACAAGAAAATCCTTCTTCAGGGCTTCTGAACCAACAGAAAGGCTCCCAGACCCCTGCAACAACAGCACTGTCCCTCACCAGTGGACAGTATTCATTCTGTCTGCAGGACAGTCTCCAGACCCCTGCAACAACAGTACTGTCCCTCACCAGTGGACAGTATTCACTCTCTGTCTGCAGGACAGTCGCAGGCCTTCTTAGCGAACAGCCAGGTTCCAGGACTTCTTCAACAAAAGGACAGTCTTTCACCAGTGGACAAATCTGGCAAAATAACATCAAAACAGACAGACAAAGTACCAGCAAAACAGCCATGTCTCCTCAGTCCTTGGCAGCTCAGGGGGCAGGTCTCAAAAGTCCAGGGCAATTCAAAGCGGCCACCAGCAATTCTCTTAGTCTCTCTCTTTCTACGAGGTGCTGCTTCCAAAAAAGATCTTCCGCCTCTCCCTAGTGTCTCTCCAAATCTACATCACCAGCTCCTCCCAATTCAGGACTTTCTTTTCACATCAACAAGCCCATCCCACAGGTGGGATTAACAAACAAACTCTGGGTTTTAACACAATCAATTTGAAAACCAAGCCAATACAGGGGAATCTTTAATTGCCATTACTATCACAATGAGTCTACCTTCTTATTATACATTATTATCTCACCTCTCTTCCCCCTGACATTTAAGACCTTTCACAAACTAGCTTCAGTCTTCCATTTTTTTCTATCACACATTCTACATTTCTCCCAAATGGCCCTATGTGCTGTTCCCCAAACTCAGTGTTTCATTTCCCACTTGCGTGCCTTTGCCCAAACTATTTCCCACACCTGGGATATACTCCTTCTCTGCTTCTCTTTGCCTTTTAGAATCCTTAGTTTCCTCAAGACAGTTCATTTATAATACCATCTCCTGGTGATGGTACCTCCCTCTCAGATTTTTCTCTCCTCAAATTATCTCATATTTATTATTTATGCATATTTTCTGTCCTCCCACCCTCCATAAGGCATCCCTTCCACATCACAACTTTCCCCTTCGTGGTTTTGACATATCATGGGTAGGCATAAGAAATTAAATAAGAATTTGGGGGGAGTTTTGTGGAAGCCATAGATGACATACAAAAGCCGGCAGATGCCACAGAAAAAGTTTAGGAACAAAGAATTGTATAATGTAAATTTATTTTATCTTTTAATATCATAATAATTTAACCTTCTTCTCTGGTGCAAAGGGAGGGCTAAAACATTTTATATGGACTTTCCAGATCACATGTAATATGGAAGGGATAACTGTACTTTAGAAAGCATATGATCAGAGGCTCATAAATTCAGAGATGGGAAGGACCTTAGGAAGTCATCCAGTCCAACTTCTCATTCCATGGATGAGGAAGCCAAAGCCCACAGAGGTCCAGGCATTTGACCAGAGTAACTGATGTAGTCACTGGCAAGGCAAAGACTGGTTTTGTCTCTGCATCCCCAGCACCTAAGAGGGTACACTACATACACTAGGTGCTTAGCCTAGCATGAAAATTTCAGCAGGCTGAACCCAGGCCAAAGAAGTGTCAAAAGCCATGTCAGTACAATTGTAAGTCAGGTCAGGCTAATCACCCCAAAATTTCATAGGTTATTTTCACAGCAACCCATCTCCTCCAGTCCTTCAAGGGGCAGAAATACAGAACTAGTCATTCTTCTCAGTCTATTTTAATGAAATAATAGCTGTAAAAGCATTCAGAGAAGTTAAAGGCCCTATATGCATTTGAAATATTATTATAGCCATGATTCACTTTTGTTATTAATGACCCCAGAGATCTCCAAGGCAATAGCACTGGAGCACAGACTCTAACAGGTACTACTCATTTGGAAAGGCTTCAAGCAGAGGTCTGCTGATGGATCACATATTTCTTGTTCAAGGTCCCACCGGTGGAGCTGAGTGTATGGAGGTTCATCACCAAAAGATCTGTCCCCAGGTGATAATTTTTGGGGTAGAAGGGGGTGCTACGGTAACTCATGAAGACCATTTACTAAGGCAGGGAAAGCAGACCCACACTGCTGCAATCATAGATCCTTGAAATATTGACATATTAATGAACCACACTGAATCAGACTGGGCAAGTCTTTCAGTTCATGCAAATTTTCTGTTGCTGTAATATTGCTACAGCTAGAGACAAACCAGGATCTAAACCTTGGAGGATATCCTACAAATCAGTCTATTCTGGGCAGTGCAGAGACTAATCCAGGCTGTGGAAGGAAAAACGTGATTACTAAAGCGTATCCTGCCCCTCCCTCTCTACTGAGATACAGATCCCATTTGTCCTCCAAGGATCCAACTGAAATTTTTATAGGGGGTTTTAATTTTGCTTTAAAAAAAAAGGTAAACTACTTTCTATGGATCCTGGGAAAAAAGGTTACTGAAATTTAGACTTTACCAGAATTATGATCTACTATCAATTCAGTTCAGTTCAATTAGTACAGTGCACAAGCATTGACTGTTGGAATCAGAAGTCTTGACCTCAAATCTCTGACTTGCTGCTAATAATGTATATGACCCTGTGCAAGTCATTTAACTCCCTTAGGCCTCAGTTTCCTCACATGCAAAATGAAGGAACAGAGTCTCTGAGTTCCCTTCCAGCTCTAGAACCTTGATCCTAAGACCAAACAATGAGCAAGGTGCTATGTACCTGTCTTAGCCATCTAGGTAGTACAGAGGATAAAGTACTGGACCTGGAGTCAAGCAGACCTGATTTTAAATCCAGTCTCAGACATTTTTTGCTACCTGTGTGACTCTAGGCAAGTCACTTAACCTCTGTCTGCTTCAGTTTTCTGAACTAGAAAATAGGGATCATAACAGCAACTTCCTCCCAGGGTTGTTGTGAGGATCAAAGGAAATGTGTGTAAAGCGGTTAGCAAATAATCCTTCCCCTTCCCCTTCCCCTTCCCCTGTCCTTCACCTACCCCTTCCACTTCCTCTCCCCTTCCCCTTCACCTTTCCGTTTCCTTACCCTTCCCCTAACCCTTCACCTTCTCTTCCTCCTTCCCCTCCCCCTTCCCCTTCCCCTTCCCTTCCCCTATCCCTTCCCTGTTGGGGTCAGTCTTCAGTAAAATGATGAAGTTTGTCTTCAGTATTTCCACTTTTCCTTCCTCTGTCCTTTCCAGTTCTTTCACAGTCTCCTCTCCTATCTTCAGTAGTACAATGTTCTCATGCTGCCCTTGCTTCATCCTCCTTCAGGGAAAGTGATCTGATATAACTATGGTAGTCAGGGGTATATATTGCAAAGACCATGGGGTCCTGAGTCAGAGGACCCAGGACCAAATACTGACTCTACCATTTATTACTTGTATGAGCTTGGGCAGCTAGGTGTTGCAGTGGATAGAGTGAGGGGCCTAGGGTGAAAAAGACTCATTTTCTTGAGTTCAAATCTGACCTTAGACACTTATTAGCTGAGTGACCCTGGGCAAGTCACTTAACCCTGTTTGCCTCAGTTTCTTCATCTATAAAATGAGCTGGAGAAGGAAATGACAAATGACTCCAATGTCTTTGCCAAGAAAAGTCCAAACTGGGTCACAAAGAGTTGGATACGACTGAACAACAAAGAGGGTTTAAGTAAGTCATTTAAGTCCTCTGGGCCTCGGTTTCCTCATCTGTAAAATTAAAGATTTGAATTAGGTGATTTGAATTAGAGCTGATAATTTTAATCAGACCTGATAGGAGGTTTTAATAAAAGCTGATAGAATTCTGGCAGTCCATATCAGTTTTTCTCAAACTTTTAGTCTCAGGACCCCTTACATACTTAAAGATTGTTGAGAACCCCAAAGAGTCTTTGTTTATGTGAGTTATATCTATCAATATTTATCACATTAGGAATTAAAACTGATCATTTTTTAAAAATATAAATTAACTCATTTAAAATAACAATAATACACCTATTATGTGTTACCATAAAGTACAAATTTTTTTTAAAAACTTTATTTTCCCCCAAAAAAATTGGTGAGAAGAGTAATACATATCCTCTCATGTCCTTTTAAAACTTAGTTTTAAAAGGATAAGAGAGGAGGGAGTGGATAACTCAAAGGAATGAATCACTAATTTACATAGTTTTGCAAATCTCTTTAATGTCTGGTTTAATAGAAGACAGCTGGATTCTCATATCTGCTGCTACATTCAATCTGTTGTAATATATTGTTTTGGTTGAAATATATGATGAAAATCTGGCCTCACATGGATAAGTAGTCAGAAAAGGGAGGAGTATTTTAATAGGCAAATCACATCTCAGTATTATTATGAATATAGTTTTGACTTCAAGATTCTCCTGAAGAGATTGGAGGCAATGGTTTGAGAATCACTGGTCTACACAAATGCTAACTAAGGAATTACTAACTTAACTGGTACAATGAAAATACAGCCCAAGATCGGAAGCCAGAAGACCAATATTCAAATCCCAGATTTGCCACTTGCCAGGTGTTTACTTTTGGACAAATTATTTCATCTCTGGAGTCTCATTTTCCTTACCTATAAAAGTGAGACCTTGAACTACAACGTTCCTTGTGCTTCTAATAGCCTATAACAGTTTGCATCAGGAAACTTAGTGACTCCATGTGTTACCTAGCATTTGCAGTTTTAAAAGGATATGAGAGGAGAGAGTAGATAACTCAAAGGAATGAATTGCTAGAGGTGGAATCTCAGTCATCAACATGGCAGATATTTGGGAACATGGGACCTTCCTGATATACCTCAGATTGCTGCACAGAGGCCCACTCCATCAATCCTGTTTGGAGGAACAGAGCTCCTAGAGGACCTTGCCTCCAGGAGGAATCAGCTCTCCACTCTGCATCGGATACCCTGCCTGGTTTCAACTCTACAGGGTCCTGCCCCCACCCCAATCCCATTTTTCTGTCTCCTTTTGATGCAATCCTCCCTCTTTAGATTGTAAGCTCCTAGAGAACCAGGATTGTCTTTCTTAAAAAGAAAATTGTATCCCCAGTGTTTAGCACAGTGGGACCTTGATAGATATTGATTGGATTGGATTGGAATAGGTCTTACTTCTATACATGTCCATAGTGCTTTAAAATTGTCTAAGCACTTTCCTGACAAAAATCCAAGTGATGTAGGCAGTTATTACTATTATGATAGCTATTACTATCCTTGTTCATAAATGGGGATATGGGGTCCAGAGAAGTGAAACTTTTGAGAAATGTTGACACTGGAATTTGAATTCAAGTAGAGGTGCAAGGGGATAGAGCACTGGAACCAGGAAAACTCATCTTCCCAAGTGTCAAATCTGACACTTACTGTCTGTGTGACCCTGTGCAAGTCACTAAACCCTGCTTGCCTCAGTTTCCTTATCTGTAAAATGAACCAGAGAAGGAAAGTGGCAAACCACTCCAGTATTTTTACCAAGAAAACCCTAAATGGGGTCACAAGAAGTCAGATACAATTGAACAACAAACAGCACCTCATTCGAGATTAAAGTTCTCTGGCTAATACCAGACTGAAAGGCAGTTAGGGGCTCTTATTCCATCTAGGACAAAAAAAAAGACAAATATCTTAGAGAGAAGAAAAAGAATTGCAGAGAGCCAGAGTAGAACTTTCATCATTAAAACCCACTCTCCTTTGTGACCAGAAAATGCAGAAAGAATTTTCTGACCATACAGAAGGTTTCGACAGATTAACTCTCAATTTGGAGTGAAATGAGAAGTAGAGATGTCCTCAGCACTTTTCAGGAACAGATCAGTCTATTTCTCCTCTTCAATCACAGCTCAGCTCCTGCTTCAATACTCACTTGCACCAAACACTAAAATTTTCCAGGGTCCAAAAGCAACACTCGTCTTGCGATGGCTACTTGATAGGTTGTAATTTTAAAGAGATAGATAATCAAATCAGGCCTGAATTATCTAGATTTCACACAATTTAGCATAAAATTAATGAGTTTGGAGAATTAAACAGATAAACATTCCAAACAGCTAGGCCTCTGTAATTACATGTTTACATTTTCCAACCAGTTCCTTCTATTATCCAAGGGAGTTGCCCGTAGCAGGAGCTTCTTATTAAGGGAGAGGAAGCCATCAAATGATTTCATTTTTTATGTCTGCAGAGCCCCTGATAAACTGACAGCACCATCCCAGCTCTCCAAATACATTTCATTTTCATTAAATGGCTAATCTAAAACCAATCAACCAAAGCACATATAGAATTGCCATGTGGAATATGAATTGGAAGAGTGTCACTCCTCAAGGAGACACATGAAAACAAATCCACAGTAATTACTCAGGTAGACCAAAGCCTATGCAGAGAGCTTCACTTTAGCGTGGTTCACACAATATGGTGTGAGCAGTGGCAGTGATGTGGAGGTACCAAATGTACATCTGTCTCCCTCATGTTGAGCCCTTTGGAAAGGGATGTCTGGGAGTAGACCAGATCGCTCATTGTAAATGACCTAGACCTCAAGAGGATCCTAAATCCTGGAAATATGAGTCAAACTTCACCATCCAATGAAGACTGACAGCCTTAGTACACGAATGAACAGGGCTGCTTGCAAAAGTGTCAGCTTAGTCCTGCTTTGAAAATTTCTATGCAAGGTAATCACAGAATGAGAAATCCAAGCTCAAACCAGAGCTGTGAAATGGTGACTAATTATCAGGAAAAAGGAAATATTATACCCAGTAAATGTCAACACAATAGTGACATCTATCCACACACTGGTTGACAAGTTTCCAGTGATATCTTGAAATGAACAGATGATTTTCCATCTCTAAAATGACTTTATTAGTAGTCATAATTCCTGAATAAAAATGGATTGTTCCCCTTGTCATGCAAATTAAGTCATTTGAGCTTCTATGGCTTGAGTATCAAGAAAATTCAGAGTCCTGCCAAGGCAAGTAATAGTAGGAATGAGTCATAGGGAGTTCTTTAATGTCATGTCGGTAATCTTCCCCCACACCACAATGTCCAATATCATCATGTTCAAAGTAGCCTGCAAGCTCTTCCCACAGGATGCTCCGTCCCCTGCCCTTCCCTCCACCACAGCCAGAATGTTCTTCCTCCTTACCTCTACTTTTTTAATCCTTTATTGCCTTCAAAGCATAGCTCTTCCACCTTTCCTAGTCTTACTCCTATACACAACACACACACACACACACACACACACACACACACCACATACACCAGTTATTACTTTGTGTTGAAATTACCTTGTCTTTGTAGTTGTTTATGTGTTGCTGCATCTCCCCCCCTACATACACCAGTAGAAAGCAAGCCCCTTGAGGGCAGGGGCTTTGTGCCTCTGTCACTTACTACCTTGTATAACCTTTGACAAGTAACTTAACTTCCTTAGGCCACCTTCCCTCATCTGACTAGACAGACTTTAAGGACCACTCTACCTCTACCTACAATTTGGTTTGGTCTTTCTATTGCCAGAGCCCAGCATGGTGCTTTGCACCCAATAGTCCTTAAGAAATGCTCGCTAAAGTAAACTGGGCGAGTCATTTCCATTCTCTCAGATTTAGTTGCCTCATCTGTCAAATGCAAGGAACAGGAAATTTTCAAGTCTTTTAAGGTCTCTTCCATTTTTACATCCTATTTTTCCATCTGGGTCCTTCTCTTTCTTGAACCATGCTAAGTTCCTACAACTATGCCCAGTTTAGCCAAAATTTCACCTAAAAGATAAAAAAAAAGATTGCCCGTCCCCAGACTTCTGGAATGAGAAAGGCTGAAGATAATCAAGGCATCTAACTCACATTCCATCACTAGGTCACATCATCCATCCCTTTCATTGCTGTGTTAACCAAGGAGGCATGTTTATTGAGCAATGATCAGTGGACTCCCTCATGGGGAGCTCATTTTCCCTACGCAGTAGCTCTCCCCAAAAGGAAAAAGCCCCACTGGAACGGTTTTATTTCTGCAAATATAGAGACATCGTTAAGCCAGCAGTATCCATACTATACTTAACTCTCTTTTTAAGCAGAACCTGCTCTTTTGCTCTCCCTGGTTGTTTCCAGATGAAATAAAAACAAAAGAACCGCAGTGGGACAATTAGCTCTCAGGAAGCACAAAACACTTTGTGGGATGTGGGTGTAGGGAGGAGGAGAGAGCATAGGATTTCAAAATGAGACTTTTCTGTGCTGTTCTTGCTGTCTCACCAGGAAAAAAAAAATCACTTTCTGTGTTTTTACAGAATTATTTATGTTTTGAGATGGAATTAATAAATGTTATAAATAGAATCTGAACATTCTTATCCAGGCTGCCCATGTGTTGAGGATCATGGGATTTTCGAATTGAAAGAGACTAGAAATAATGTAGTTGAACTCCTTTGTTTGATGGATAGAGGAACTGAGGCCGAGAGAAAACAAGTGGCTTGCCTAACACAACTATTAAGTAATGAAGCCAGGATTCAAATACACAACAAATCCAGTTCTCCTGACTTCAAAGCCAGTGTTTTTTCACTCTTCCCAAGCTGCTGTCATTCCCTAAAACTTGTGTGCAAAGCCAATGTATCAGCAAAGAGATGGTAGCAAAACTCATGTTTTGTTGCTTCCTGCTTTGTCATCCAAGGTAAGGATGGAACCAGGACATAAACTTACATAAGGGAAAGTAGATCCTATCCTATGTATTGAAGTCTTGGAAGTGGTTAATGTATACATGCATGATAGATTGAAGCAACATACCCTTATCTCCAAGGGACTTTGGCAAACAGTACCATTACACAACCCTAGAGCTTGATTAGAAGGTCAATCTCATGCCTCACACAAATTCCCTCTAGAGTTTCCCTCAATGGGAACATTCCCAGAGACAATGCACTTACAATCATAGTTGTCCTGGTGACAGATACTCACTTCCTCATGAGGCATCTTGTGAGGTATTCATAGAAAGCTTTAATTACTAGGAAACTCTTCCCTACATTGAATTGCCAAGTGCCTCCTTAGATTTTCTACTCTTTGCTTCTAGTGCTGTCCTCAAACTACCCAAAATATCTTCCTTTCCAAATGAATCTCACTTCTAGGTGAAAGCCCTTCCAAAATGTGAAGGGAAAAAATACACCTTCTCTCATTCTTCCTCAGTTCCTTAATCCGCTCCTCATATAACATGGCTTTAGGTCATTTAATTAGCCTGCTCATCCTCTTCTTAACCTACTCCAGCATTTGAATGCCCCTCTTAAAATGGGGCAGCCACATCTGGATATACTAGTCCAGATGTGGGCTTTTATGGGCCAAATACAGCAGGACTAACCTCTCTCTAATTTGACTGATTCAACCTTTAAATCCCATTAGCTTTTTCATACTGTTGTCTCATGTTAAGCTTGCAGTTCACTAAAGTCTTCACATTTTTTTTCACATAAACTGCTGTTAAATCAGTTCTCCTCTTCCCTGTACATGTGCATTTTTCTTAACCTCTAAGAGCAGGATTTTAAAATTATCCCTACTAAATTTCATCATGTTAGGTTGGGTCCATAAGCCAGTCTGTCAAGAAGTTTGGGGTTCTGTTGTACAAAATAACATTGTGCAATGACCAGCTATGATAGACTTAGCTCTTCTCAGCAAGCAAGAATCTGGGACAACTCCAGAAGACTTAAGATGGAAAATGCTGTCTACATCTGTAATGTAATGCCAAAAGAAAGGCAACTTCCCAGGTTCAAAATACCAGCATAGGTGCTCTCTATTTTATTCAGTAACAAACCAAGAACAGAGAAGATCGAAACATGACATCATTCAAAATACAGCATTTACTAAGTGTGATTAAATCATCTCCAAGGCCTACCCCACCCCAGGACTTTCCAATCATTCAATCAATTACAAAGTCTCTGTTCCAAATACTTCTCCACCCCTAGGCTATACCTTAATTAAGTCCACCACAAAGCCCCTCTTCTCAAATGGAGATTAGTTTCCAAACATAAGTAAAATACATTCATTTGCTCAACCATAGAACACAAAAAGGTCAAAAGTTCCCCACCCCTGGATCACAATTGAATCTACCCCAGAGTTACATCAAGTTTAAACACAGCACTTAATACCCAAATGGAGGTCTTTTCTTCATCTTGACACGAGGCAAGTTCTCAGCAATCTTAGTTCCTGGAGAGACAAGGCTTAGCAAGGCCATAAGATACATTGCCAGTCCCTTCATGAATTTATCCTCTGTCTGTAGAACAGTCCTAGAACCCCTGAACACATTAGCAAAGCCCTCTCCCAGGATTTCTGTAAACATACAACAAGAAAATCCTTCTTCAGGGCTTCTGAACCAACAGAAAGGATCCCAGACCCCTGCAACAACAGCACTGTCCTTCACCAGTGGACAGTATTCATTCTGTCTGCCGGACAGTCTCCAGACCCCTGCAACAACAGTACTGTCCCTCACCAGTGGACAGTATTCACTCTCTGTCTGCAGGACAGTCTCAGGCCTTCTTAACCAAATGCCAGGTTCCAGGACTTCTTCAACAGGACAGTCTTTCACCAGTGGACAAATCTGGCAAAATAACATCAAAACAGACAGACAAAGTACCAGCAAAACAGCCATATCTCCTCAGTCCTTGGCAGCTCAGGGGGCAGGTCTCAAAAGTCCAGGGCAATTCAAAGCGGCCACCAGCAATCTCTTAGTCTCTCTCTCCCCACGAGGTGCTGCTTCCAAAAAGAACTTCCGCCTCTCTCTTGTCTCTCCAAATCTACATCACCAGCTCCTCCCACTTCAGGACTTTCTTTTCACATCAACAAGCCCATCCCACAGGTGGGATTAACAAACTCTGGGTTTTAATACAATCAATTTGAAAACCAAGCCAATGCAGGGGAATCTTTAATTGCCATTACTATCACAACATCCAGGGAGAGAACTAGGGAGTCTGAGTGAAGGTTGAAACATTATTTGCTCTTTTGTTTTTGCTTTTTCTTTCTTGTGATTTTTCCCTTTTATTCTGATTCTTCTTTCACCACATGAGTAATGTGGAAATGTGTTTGATAAGATTGTTCACGTATAACCTAAAAAAAAAAAAAGAAATTTGGGGTTCTGATTTGATGCATCCAACATGCTAGTAAGCCCTCTCAGCTTCACATAGTGCGAGTTTGGTAAGTAGAGGTATTCTCCAATAAGGCAAAGGAAAGAGTAATGGGGTTAGGGTGAAAGCACTCTGGAAAGAGATAGGCTCAGATTTTCTCAAAGATCAGTAATGTTCTTTACTCTGTGGGATCATGCTTATCTACTCTCACCCCCTTAAAATTATTTTTAATACATATTATTTCTTTTTAATGTTAATTTTTAAAATTTTTGAGCTCCAAATTCTCTCCTCCTGTTACAGCCTCTCCCCCACATATTGAGAAGGCAAATGATACAATGCCCATGTAATATACATGTGATACATGTTATTACACAAATTACACTAAATCACACAAAAACATATTTCCATGTTAGCCTTGTTGCAAAAAAAATCAAGTAAAAAATTATACTTCAATTTCTACTCCGAATTTATTAATTCTTTCTCTGGGGGTGAGCAACATTTTTCATGAATCTTTTGGAATTGTCTTACATCATTGTTTCTTACAAAATTGGTCATCATTACAATATTACTATTACTGTGTACAATGAACTCCCAGTTCTGCTCACTTCATTTTGTATTTGTTGATATAAGTCTTCCCAGGTTTTTGCAAAGCCATTCATCCCCCTTGTCAATACTTATGGTGTTCCTGAGTTGTTTTTTCAGACATATCTGACTCTTCATGACTCTCTTTGGAGTTTTCTTGTCAAAGATACTGGATGGTTTGCCATTTCCTTCTCCAGGTCATTTTATGGATTAGGAACTGAGGCAAACAGGGTTAAGTGACTTGACCAGGGTCATATAGCCAGCAAACATTTGAGGTCACATTTGAACTCAGGAAAATGAATCTTCCTGACTCTGAATCTAGTACTCTTCTCTACTACACTACTTAGTTGTCCTGTCATTTCATATAGTACAATAATATTTCATCACAATCATATACCAAAAGTTGTTCATCCATTACACAATTTATGGGCATCTTCCTGATTTCCAATTCTTTGCCACCAAAGGGCTGCTATAAATATTTATATACATATAGGTCCTTTTCCTTTTTCTTTCAGATGATTTTAAATAAAATGAGATTTGCAGCATTGTGGAACTTAAAGAGCTTAGGAGTCGGGGAACCAGTTTTGAATCCCACCTCTGCTTCTTGCTACCTGTGTGACCTTGGGCAAGTCACTTAAACCTCTCTAAAACTGCCTATCCTCATCTGTAAAATGAGGGGGTAGATTAGATGACCTTGGAGATTACTTTCAGCTCTAAATCCAATGATCACAATATGTGCCAGAGAACATGAATGTCTGACTTATTTTTCAAACTTGATCCTAAAAAAAAGGTATACAACCTATCTGTACCCTGTCTACATCCCTTGAACACCCTTCATTACTACACTCATGTACAAGTCCCTAGTGCTCAGTCCAGACTCTGCTCCCTTCTCTGCCACAGGGCAAACCAATCCCACCAAACTGCCGACACTGTTTATAATCTTTTTTTATAACTATAGATATTGCTGACATGTTGCTGGAGGGACTAAGACCATGAATCTCCAAGTACTTATAACTTACATTACATTTACTGCTTCTGACAATGACAATGAACCCAGCCAGAGTTTCTGCACCATCAGAAATGGAGCGTCCTTATGAGGCATATATCCCGGGTCCCTGTTTGAACTCACAAATGTGAAGCTTATTAGATTCTTCCATATGGTTTTTGAAATAGAGACTCCAAAGAAGTCAAAATACCAGCGACCTAGGAGCACTCCTTGGGGATGAGAATTTTAACTGCTTCTTGTAGGTTAGTCAACCCTCAGCCTTCTTCAACAATTGCAGGGCAGCATGTAGGTATGTACAGTCATTACTCAGAGATGATTGGCTGGGATGAAAATCCCCAAGCAGCTATCTCTCTCTTTCTCATAATGGAGCCACAAAAATTCAGTGAAAAGGAATTAATGAAGGGGCATGTTGTGCAGAAATAGCACTGAGCTAGGAGTAAGGAGAACTAAGTCTAATCCATGTTCTGCATACAACATAGTGCTTGACTTTTGACAAGATTGTTCCCATTTCTAGGTTTTAACCTACCCATCTGCAAAATTAGGAGGCTAGATTAGGAAGGTATTCATGTTTTTATCTTTTTTAAATTCTGTGATTTTTCAATGATGATCAAGAGGGAGGAAATTTCCTGACGAAAAATGTTTGCTATACCATAGAGGCCATCCTACACCAAATCTAAAGGAAATTCTCTATCAATAGAAAGGTCCTCTAGTTGTTCCTTCCTGCTCATGATATTGTGCTGAATGTAGCATTACCTGGGATTTTACAGGACCTCTTTAATGAGATCCATCAACAGTACTAAAAAGTCAGCCTGGCTAATCACATTTTTTTTAAATGGGATAATGCATAATGCCTTGATTATGGCATGCAATTAACTTGGGAGTCCCTTGATTTTGTCCATAAGTACACATATCTTAGATGAACACAGAAGTTGGCAACAAGATGCCTCAGGATTGAATAAGAGAACAAGTTAGATCTTGGGAAAATGTAGGATATTTTCAATGACATCTGTCCCTATCCCCCAAATAGCTGATGATTGTTAAAAAGTCCATATTTTTATCACCAGTACCATCCCAGAGATGTTCTATGTCCTCAAATCATGGCATAGCATGATTTCAGAAGAATCATAATCACTGGTGACATGAATAGCAACATAAAGACACATGGTAGAAAAAAATCTGCTGTCATCTATTGATAGTGATGATTTGCTTGTTAGGAGTGGCATACAAGACATTATCAAGAGCACAAATAACTAGATAAGGAGGTGAGATGGTCAAAGGACAAGAGCCAAGAATAACAGATGGAATACTGCATTGGGATCCACAAAATAGGAAAAGGACAGAGGAAGCCCTCTGGTGTGTTGGGAAGATTTTTAATGGAGTATTATTTTTTTAGCAATTGGGGTTAAGTAGCTTGCTCAAGGTTACATGGCCAGTTATTTCTGGGTGTGATGCTAAGTATCTGAGCCCAGATTCAATCCAGGTCACCCTGACACTGGGACCGGTGCTCTTACTCGCTGAGCCACCTGGCCTCCCCTAGGAGTATTATTTCTTGAATGTCATGAACAAGAATTCCATAGGATGAAAAAATATGGCAGAGCTGTGATCAGCATTAGTGGAGATAAAGCCCAGGAGGTCACAGATTCTCCAAAGCACCCATGAAAAGACCTCACATAGTATGATCTCAAAGCCCTTTGTAATCTCGTCCATCCTCCTTTTCCACATACTCTTCAGCTATCAATATTCTTCCTAAAATGAAGTGTTTAGAAGTGAATATAACACTCCATATGTTACCTGACCAGGACAGTAGACAGTAGATTAACCTCCCTAATACTAGACATTTTATATCTATTCACATAGTCCAAGATCATACTAGCTCTTAAGCCACCACTGCTGACTATTATTGACTTAGCAGTCCCAGATCTTTTTCAGAAGAACTTCCATCTACCCAGGCAATTCCAAACCTGTTACACATCAAAGAAGATGGGGAAAAAATACCAACAGTCCAGCCCAATCACCTGACTTGGCAGGTAGGTAGTACTGGAGTGACAGATGGGTACAAATGGTAAACTGTTGATATTCATCAGTGATATCAATGAAAAACATCTAATGAACCACCCTGGGAGTGGAAAGGGAGCTGGAAAAGAAAGAAAGGGATATATAGGAAAGATATATTTACAAAGTCTATATTAATCATAATAAAAATAGCATTTATATAGTGCTTTTTCAAATTTGCAAAATGCTTTATAATATTATCTCATTTGATATTCACAGCAATAGGTAGGTGCTATTATTATCCCCATTTTACAAATGAGGAAACTGAGACAAACAGAGGTTAAATGATTTGCCCAAGGTCAAACAGCTAGTAAATGTCTGAGGCAGAATTTGAACTCAGGTCTTCCTGATTTCAAATCTAACACCCTAACCACTGTCTCAGCTAGTTACTCCATTTCAAGAAGAGGGGAGATGTATGTATTTATTCCTAAAATGTCCCATGTAGACAGAACCCATTAGAGATACTGTAACATTGCCATTTGCCTCCTAACCAGAAAGGAAGACTACAATTCAGTGTAAACACTTCAGTCATCATGCAGGGAAAATGACTGAAAGGTATTTTCCTGGCTGCCTGAGGTGAAAGAATTAAACCCCTTAGTAGAATAATGGAATATTATTATTAAGAAATTTCCTGTAGTGGAAAGAAGCAAGTCATTGAGCAAAAGAAAACCAAGCTTGACTCCATGGGAAAACCTTAAATTAAATGTCAATAAGTATAATCATTTCTGTTCCCCAAACCTAGGATAAGGTAATTTTCCTGGGTTTAGAGTTGCAGTGTTTATGACAACCTGAGATGGTGGCAGCTGTCTTTCCCTACCCCAACCC
This sequence comes from Petaurus breviceps papuanus, assembly GCF_028583685.1. NCBI lineage: Eukaryota > Metazoa > Chordata > Mammalia > Diprotodontia > Petauridae > Petaurus > Petaurus breviceps. Next base: position 12,521,562 of record NW_027185754.1, on the reverse strand, counting down.
CCTGAATCCACAATTTTTCACCCACTCTTCCATAGCCAAGCTTCCCTGAAAGGAAGTTTCCCTTGAGGTCCATGTATGTGGTGAGCTGGGAGCCTTATTGGACATTCAGCAGCCCCAGAGACCTTCCCTAATATTCTGTTTGTATTAACTTAGGTTTATGGGAATTTGTTGGGGATGAAAGGCTGAAAAGAAACATAAGCATTTTCTGAGGCCATCTTAGGGGAATAAAACATGTTAGTGGGCAGTGTGGCTAAGGGGGAAATGAGCACAGAATTAGAGTCAGAAAATCAGGCTTTGAATATGAGCTTTGCTACTTATTATGTATGTGACTTTGGACAAATCACATGCTTTCTCTTGTCCTCCATTTCTACATCTTTCAAATGAAGAAACTGAACTGGATGATCTCCAAGGTCTCTTCCAGCTCAAAATCTATTGATTAAGAGTTTATGGCCAGTTCAGTGTGATGTAATAGGACTACTTGGAGTTAGGAGACCTGGGTTCTTCTTCTTCCTCTCTTTTTTTAAACAGGCAATTAAGTGCCTGGAGTCATTGAATAGTTCTAGAGTTGGAAGGGACCTCAGAAGCCATCCAGTCCAACCCCCTCAGGAGTAGAGTGGAGGTGGTGTTAAGTGATTTGCCTGAGGTCATACAGGTAATAAATACAGAAGTGAAACTTGAACCCTAGTTTCCTGATCTATAGGAGCATTGCACTTTTCACTGCATCATGCTATAATTTTTTTCTAACTTCCTTTTGCCAGATTTATTTCTCATAATTCCAATTATAGGTGAATAAATCAATAACTTGTTAAGTACAGTGTCTTATGCTTTTCATTACAATGTTCACATGCAGGGTCTCACAGATCCTTACTATAGTCCTGTGACAGAGTTCAATTCTTTTAATCCCTACTTAAAGTTCAGGGAGTTTTAGGCAGCTCATCTAAGGTTAAAATAGCAACTTAGCACCAAGAGGAGGACCAGAAGCAGCCTGTGGCGCAGTGAATAGTGCCCTGGATTTGTAGTCAGAAAGACCTTAGTTCAAATACGGCCTCAGACACCTAAGTGACCTGGGACATGTCACTTGACTCTCTGAGCCTCAGTTTCCTCCTCTGTACAATCAGAGTAGTAATAAACCTTTCTCCTAGAATTGTTGTGAGGATAAAGTAAGAGAGTATTTGTAACTTGCTTAGCACAGTTGCTGGCACATAGTAGGCACTTGATAAAGGTTCTTTCCTTCCTTCCTTCTTCTCCCAAGTATCTTTTCATTGCCATTCAGGCTACCTGTGATGGACGATAGATAGCTAGATGATAGATAGACAGACAGACAGACAGACGGACAGATGGACAGATGGATGGATGGATGGATGGATGGATGGATGGATGGATGGATGGATGGATGGATGGATGGATGGATGGATGGATGGATGGATGGATATGATACAGCTTCTAGAAACTGTCCTTATCTTTAGGATCCCTGCTGGGACTATGCTAGCTATGATTCCTCTTCTCTTGATGTCCATTATCTCAATGGTTCGTCTTTTCCTTTTCCCTGTATTTGGAGGCTGGACTTGAAAGACAAGGGGAAAGTTTCAGGCATCCTGCCCATCACCAAACATTATTATATGTGCTTCCCTCTGCCACTATCCCTTCCCCAATGTCCAGCTCCAGGGCTAGAGGCCAAAAATGATTCACTTGACAGCTGCCTTGAGGCAAACTGCAGGGTGCTGGCCAGCTGCTGGGATGCACATTTAAACTTTTCCTCCACCCCCCTCTGTGAGGTTCTATTAGCAAGATTCCAGCTGCAGCACTTTTCAAATCACCAGGCACCCATTTCTCCAGCCCAGTGGGGTTGGCACAATGTGAAGCTGAGGGTTTTTTGATGACAAGAGTTGTGGATGGGGAGATGAACCATCCCTAAGTCATGAACGCAAAATTAAAACTAGGAACAAATGTTGAAGAAGTTTACCAATAGCTATGCAAAAGACTAGAGAACACTCACTTGGGACCTACTGGAATGGGGAGTAAGACACAGGAGAATGAGGAGGGCATCGCAATCATCTTACTGAGATCAGCCCAGAATGTTTCCTTTGGGTCTAATAACTATCTCCACAGAAACCCAGGATATAAACATAGATGGCTACTTTGAGTTACCTTTAATGGGCTAGGATGATATTCTGCAACTTGGTTTCACAAAGTTGTTCATTTTTCAGTCCCCCTCCATAAGCAAATATTCTCTTGAACCTTCTTTAGTCATGAAACAATCAAAACAATTGCCAACACATCTTGAAAGAACCTGGTCAGAGATATTAGGCAGCAATTCCTTAACAAGTGTACTGAGTCAAGATATGATGTTAATAATGTTAACTAGTGTTAACTGACCTTGTTCGCCTTGGTTATATCTAATAATACAGTTCAATGTCTCATTAGCTTTCTGATTACCACTACTGACCTATACTGAACTTGAAATTCACTAAGACCCCCACATCTTTTTTTTCCCCAAATAAGTTGTCATCCACCTACACTTCCTCCACTTCCTGTACTTTTGAAGTTGTTTTGCTTTCCTAAGCACAATACTTTACACAAAATAAGAACTTAAGTGTTTTCATTCATTCATTCATTCATTCATTCATTCATTCTTTGCTTCCCTTTTAAAGAAAGACAGCTCATTCCACTTTAAGACATCTAATTGGCAAGGAAAGTTTTTCACACATGAAGCCTAAATCTACCTCTTTGTAACTTCCAGTTCTGCCCTTCTGGAACTAAGCAGATCAAGTCTAAGCCATCTTCTATGTAACAACCCTACAAATATTGTCATATACCTCCCTGAACATTCTTTCCTTTAGGCAAAACACACCCAGTTCATTCAATTGATCTTCAAATAGAATAAGGTCTTCACCACCCTTGTTGTGCATCTCTGGATAAATCCAGCTTGTGACTATCCCTTCTGAAATGTAGACTTCAGAAATGAGTACAATATATCAGGGCAGTACATAACCTTGTTAGTCTTGTTTATGTCTCTATTAATGCGACCCAACAAATTGTTAGCTTTCTGATTGCCACTATTGACCTGTATTGAACTTGGAGTCTACTAAGACCCTCAGATCTTTTTTCTAAATAAGCTATTGTCCACCCACACTTACCCCATCTTGTATTTTTGAAGTTTATTTTTTTTAACTGCAATGTGGATTTAATTTTACCCCTCTAAAGCTGCATCTTATTAGATTCAGTTCAACACTCTAGCCTAACAAGATCAATTTGGATCCTAATTGTCATCCTTCAGTGTCATCTCCAGAGGTAACAAGCATGATTTCTATGATGACAGAGCCAGACTTCTTTCAAGTTTGTTGTTCCTCCACACACTGGAAGCCTTCTGATCCATCAGTGTTTCATTTTCTTTCTCCCTGATACTTGTCTAACTCATACTCCTTATTCCAGGTCCAAATCCAGTTCCAGTTTCACTTCCTTTGTAAAGGTCTTCTCTGACCATTCTAATGTGCAGCCTCCTCCCTTTTCCTCCTACAGCAGTTATTGTCTGTATCATTCCCTGTACTCAGATAATATTTTAGAATGCTCTTTCCCTTTTGCTCATTTTTGTTTGTTTTTTGTTAAGTTCAGAATAAGTCACTCAACTATTAATCCCTCAGTGTCTAAGCAACTCTCTAAGTCTATAAATTGCATAGCACAGTTGTCCTTTTCATATGGGGAGAGGGTGGCTGAGGTGCACGGTACTCCCTGCCCCCAGGCCCTGATCTGGAAAATTCTTATAAAATTTTTTACTTTCCTTCATACCAGAGAAGAAGTCTCTTTTTATTTATTATTATTATTATTATTCATTATTATGGTATTAAAAGATAAAATATGTTGATATTATACCATATATATATTATGCATATCTGAGTTTCTAAACTTTTTATGTGTCATCTTCAGTTTCTGCAAAACTTCCCAAAAATTTTCATTTAATTTCTTATGCCAACTAGTGTGTGATATATTGAAACCGTGATGGGTAAAGTCACAATGTAGAAAGGATAACTATATTTGATAGAGGAAGTTCCTTCATTGGGAATAGCCACTACCGAAAAAGAATGGTAGAGGGAGAGAAAAGACTTTTTACTTTTCGCTTCAGACATTATGAAAAAGTGAGGCTCAGAGAGAAAAGAATAATAGCTAAAACTACACAGCTAATTAGTGGTAGAGCCTGTTCTCTAGACATGTCTTCCACAGCTTCCTGGCCCTTGCCACTGACAGCATATGATCCCTCTTCCCCTGGTCTCTAGGGGACGCTCTGGAATTATGAACCGTGCTCAAATCAATTCTGCCATTTTTCTTGAACGGAGGCACCTAGTGTAAATGCTTCCCTATGATCCCATTCCCTATCCCTGTAATTTTCTGGACCAAAGCATCCCTCCCTAATCACCAATCCCCTGTATTTGTTGTCTTTTCCTTTAGAATATAAGATCCTTGAGAGGAAGGTACTGAAATGGCATGTATATGTGTGTATACATATATGAATATATATACTTTTTCATTCAGTCCTGCCTGATAGTCCAGTGTTTTTTCCATTACATTACATGACCCATGAGGCTTTCTGTGGGACTATTCTTTTCTCTTAGTTTCAACCCTAAAGCATGCTTTTCAACTTCAGCATTTGCCAGAACCTAGTACAAAGTTTTGTATATAGAGGGCATTTAATAAATGTTTGTTAAATTTCTCTAAGATATTCCTTGAAGTGTTTAAGTGTCTAAGTCCAGAGTTTAAAGGGAGTTTAGAGGCAATATAAATCTAATCACTTCATTTTTCTAGTTAAGGAAACTGAAAAAAGAAAGGTGAAGTGATATGTCCAATGTCACCCAGGTAGTAAGTGGTACAGCTGGAATTTGAACTCAGGACCTTTCACTTTAATTCCAGGGCTTTTTCCTTTAGGCCTTATTACCCTAATGTGGAAAAGTTCACCTAACTTGATTATCTCTAAGTATCACTAATTTCCTTCAACAGAACCTTACACGTGTGCCATCTTCAATCTTTTCTCTGCTACCTTTAGAATAGTAAATTAATTGCATCAATTAATAGCATTCTCTCCTGCTTTGAGGAATGTGTGTGTGTGTGTGTGAAAAACTGAATACTAAAAATGTCTTAACTCAAGAAGCATTCTGTTTAAATAAGTTTTCTGATTAACCAAGGACTCATCTGAAAGTCATTTTTGTGCTAACCCTTGTTGAAAATATTGTTGGTAAAGCATGGAAAAATAAGAACTGGTACAAAGTGAAGCTTATAAGCAGATCCAAAAAACAAACAAACAACAAATGAACCCAATATATATACTGACTATGACCAAGTAAATGGAAAGAATATTAATAGCAAAATGACAGGAACTGAATGCTGTGAAATTATAATGACCAATCTTGCCCCCAGAGAAGAGATAGCATCTCCAGGACTTTGTAGAAGTGATAAAATATGGGGATGGAACACTGCATATGTCAGACTTTTTTTTTAATATGTTGGTTAGTTTCGCTGATTTTTTTTCCTGTTTATTATAAGGGATGACTCTGGAAAAGAATGGGGGGATGGATACACTTGGAAATGTGGATGATATAAAAAATGTCAATAAAAATGCATTTTTAAAAAGCAGTGAAAATAAACATTTCTATCAAACAACAAAACATGAACAAGAACAAACATGAAACTAAATGCTGTAAATATATCATGATCAAGTTTTATATTTTAGTCTGTTCAGTTATGTTGCCCATACTTTTTCACATACATGTAATGTAATGAATGCCCCACACATACACATCAACCCCCTGCTCTTTCCCCCTACCTCTCCTTTATAAATTGTCTTCTATTAGAATAAAAGTTCCTTGAGAGCATACACTATCTTGTTTGCTTGAATTTGTATCCTCAGAGATTAGCATGATGCTTGGAAGCATAATTTGCATTTAATACTTTTTAAATCATTCATTCATTTTGTTCCATTTCATTAAATGTTTTTATTTTGAGTTAATTATATCCTCTTGTTGACTAGTGAAAGTAAATATATTAATAGGGGCTTATGGGCTATGGTGTCTGAGGGAGAAAAGTTTGAGTAGAATGATGAGACCAGAAGCTGATCAGAATGGGTTAAGAAGAAAATGAGAGGAGAGGCAGCTAGGTGGCACAGTGAATAGAGCACCGGCCCTGAAGTCAAGAGGACCTGAGTTCAAATATGACCTCAGACACTTAACATTTACCAGCCATGTGACCTTGGACAAATCACTTAACCCCAATTGCCCTCCAAAAACAAAAAAAAAAAAGAAGAAGAAGTAAATGAGAGGAGAGACAGTGGAGGCACTTAGTGTAGATGATCATTTCAATGGACAGAAAAGATATAAGATGATAGCTATTGAAGATGGAAGGATGAAATTAATGGGAGTTTTTTGAGGATGAGGAAAATGTGGGCATGTTTGTAAGCAGTAGAGAAGGAACCAGTAAACAACAAAAAACTGAAGATCTGAATGACACAGGAGGCATTCTGTTGGAGGTGATAGGAATCAATGAGATTGCTTGTGCAGGTTGACATGTGGACCTTGATAAAGAGAAAGGCCACCTCCTTCACATGAAACAGAGGTGAAGGAGGTACTGGCAGAAGGCATGCAAATGGCAAGAGACAAGGAAGAAGAGAAAAGAGGGAACTCAGAGGGGAAGTTCTAAACTAAGAGAGTAGGGGAGGTGGGTCACAGGAATTTTTAAAAGGGATGAAAAGATTTAGAAGAGCTACGATGGAGTGGGATAGTGAGTTGATAAAGAAATTGTGGAAGGATTGCCTAGAGGCTATGAGGACCCTCTTGAGGTCCATGTAACATAAATTTGTAATGTCAGAACATTTATGTGATTGTTCTGCACCTAAGTTCAGCAGCACCTGCATAGGAGCAAAGACAGCAAATTGTAGAAGTCATCCAAGGTTAAGGTTGTCAGGGGATTATCACTGATATAATAAAGGGGCCAGGAACTCAAAAGAAGAGGAGAGCATAGAATTTAATTGATTTTTCAAGGGATCAAAATGTAGAAAATAGAAAAGAGTGGCCAGCACAAGAGACATGGCCTGGAAGAAAACTGAGGGATCAAGGGTATGGACAAAGAATAGGATTTGGTAAAGGATAGCAGAAGTAAAGGAAGAAAGTCAATAGATTATATTTAGATAGGGGAATTTGAGAATTTTTAACATGAAGGTGATATACTTGTGGGTGGTGGCAAAATCAAGAATATAACAATTTTTGTGAGTGGTTGAGGTAGGATAGAGGAGGAAATCATGGGAAGCGAAACGGTTGAGGAACTGAATGGTTAGGGTGTTTGAGGAATGAGATCAGCAAATAAAAGTTCAATAAAGAATTTCAAGCTTCAAAGTAGAGTGGAGTTAAATAATTATAGTGATATAACCATGTAATGCCAAGCAAAGGCAACTTCCCAAGGTTCAAAATACCAGCATAGGTGCTCTCCATTTTATTCAGCGACAAATTAAGAACAGAGAGAATCAAAATATAGCATAATTCAAAATACAGCATTTACCAAGTGTAATTCAATAATCTCCAAGTACTACCCCACCCCTGGACATTACATTCATTTAATCAATCACAAAGTCCCTCTTCTAAATACTACTCCACCCGTAGGCTGTACATTCATTTAGTCCATCACAAAGCCCCTCTTCTCAAATGGAGATTAGTTTCCAATCATAAGTAAAGTACATTCATTTGATCAATCACAGAGCACAAAAAGGTCAAAAGTTCCCCACCCTTGGATCACAATTGAATCTACCCCAGAGTTACAACAAGCTTAAGCACAGCATTTAATACCCAAAGAGAGGTCTTTTCTTCATCTTGACCCAGGCAAGTTCTCAGCAATCTTTGTTCCTGGGGAGACAAAGCTTAGCAAGGCCACAAGATACATTGCCAGTGTCTTCATTAATTCATTCCCTGTCTGCAGAACAGTCCTAGGACCCCTCAAAACATTAGCAAAACCCTCTTCCAGGATTTCTGTAAACATACAACAAGAAAATCCTTCTTCAGGGCTTTTGAACCAACAGCAAGGTTCCAGAACCTCTGCAACAACAGCACTGTCCTTCACCAGTGGACAGTATTCACTCTCTGTCTGCAGAACAGTCTCAGTAGCTCTGAACCAACAGCCAGGTTCCAGGACTTCTGCAATAGGACTGTCCTTTACCAGTGGACAAATCTGGCAAAACAACATCAAAACAGACAGACAAAGTACCAGCATAATAGCCATGTCTCCTCAGTCCTTGGCAGCTCTGGGTGGCAGCTCTCAAAATCCTGGGCAATTCAAAGTGGCCCTCAGCAATCCTCTCAGTCTCTCTCTGCCTCCAAGGTGCTGCTTCCAAAAAGTTCTTCTGCCTCTCTCTTTCCTTGGGTCTCTCTAAATTTTCATCACCAGCTCCTCCCAGTTCAGCTCTCTCTTTTTATGTCAAGAAGTCCATCCCACAAGTGGGATTCACAAGCTCTAGGTTTTAACACAATAAAACCAAAAACCAAGCCAATACAGGGGGATCTTTAAATTCCATTACTATTACAAAGCACTAAAAAGATATTTTTCCTTCATGCCATGTTTTATATGATGCAAAATCATGGAATATCAAAAACAAGAGACCACAGGTAGTATAAACTAACTAAAAGAGGACTCATTTCCCCAACATTACTAATAGATGACCTTTTACTTACATACTTCCCATGATAGGAAACTCATTCCCTTTCATGTTTTCTAATTAATTTTTTTCAATCAATGAAAATCTGCTCCCTCTCCTTCCCACCTTCTTTCCTCCCTGATAAGAAAAAAAAAGTAAAACTCCTATCACAGGCATGTGTAGTCAAGCAAAATAAATTCCCAAACTGATCATTTTCAAAAAGACATATATATAAATCTGAATCTGAGTCCATTACCTCCCTGTTAGGAGGGAAGCAGCATGTTTCATCATGAGTACTCAGGATTTACATATCAGTCTCGAAGTCTTTCTAAATTGACTGTCTTTACAATACTGTTGTAATTATATAAATTGTCCTTCATTCACCTTTCCTCACTTTGCATCAGTTAAAACAAGTCTTCCCAATCTTCTAAAATCATCCCCCTCATCATTTCTTATAGCACAATAATATTACATTACATTCACATGCAATAACTTATTCAGTTATTTCTCAATTGATTGGCACCCCATCATTCTCCAATTTTTTGCTGCCATGAAAAGATACCATAAATATCTTTGTATATATGAATCCTTTACATCTTTCCTGGACTTCCTTTGGGTATAGAACTAGTAGCAGCATCACTGGGTCAAAGGGTATTTATGCACAATACAATAACCTTTTCGTCATACCTTCAAATTTCTTTCCAGAAATGGCTGAGCAGGTTGACCACTCCACCAATTATGCACTGATGTTCCTGTTTTCCTATAGCATTTGTCATTTCCCTTTTTTGTCAGTTTTGCCAATCTGATAGACATGAAGTAGAACCCCACATTTGTTTTCATTTTCAATTCACTAATTGTTATTTGAATAATTTTTCACAGAGCAACTAATAGGTTTGACTTCTTCCTCTGAAAACTACTTCATATTCTTTGATGATTTATCAATTAGGAAATGGTTCTTTTTCCTTTAAATTTAAATCACTTCCCTAGTACCTTAGAAATGAGACCTTTATTGGAAAAAACTTGCTGCAAAGATTTTATTTTTCAAATTAACCTGCTTCTCTTCTACATTTAGTTGCATTGGTTTTTGTGCGATTTCTAAAAAAATATTGTGTAAACAAAATTGTCCATTTTACTTTATTTTGTTCTGTCATATTTCCTTATCTATACACCTGACAGTTCATGTTTTTCCTTGCTCCTCCAGTTTTTATGGTGTCACCCTTTGTGTCTGAGATGTTGGTCTATACCTAGTTTCTGCCAATCTGATTTCTAGATTTCATGAAATAATGATTACTTACCCCAATAGTTAGGATCTTTGGGATTTTCAGATTTTCAAATTCAAATTCTCTTTCTCTATGCTCTCGTGGTTTTGAATATTATGTATCTAATCTGTCCCACTGACCAATAATTCTCTTTCTTGGCCAGTACCAAATTATTTTGAATAGTTATTGCTTTGTACTGTACTCTGAAATCTGATACTAATAGATCCCTTTTCATTCTCATTTTTTCATAATTTCTTTTGAGATTCTTGACCTTTTGTTCTGCCAGATGAATTTCATTACTATATATATATATATATAAAATAATCCTATGGTAGTTTGGTACATTTCTGGATAAGTAATTTAAATTAGGCAGCATTGTCATTTTTATTGTATTGACTCAGTCTACCAATAAGGCCATTCAATTATTTATATCTATCTTTACTTGTACAAAGAATGTTTTATAGTTGTATTCAGATATTTCCTGTGTGGATGTCCTTCAAGGAGACTATCAAGGATTTTATATTTTCTGTAATTATTTTAAGTGGAATTTCTTTTTCTCTCACTGCTGAATTTCACTGGAGGAATGCCAGTTGTTTGAGTTAATTTTATATTCTGCAAATTTGTTAAAATTATCCATTCTTTCAATTAATTTTACTTGATGTTTTTAGAGTTCTTTAAGTAAATTATCATATATTCTTTTAAAAAGTGATAATTTTGTCTTTGCCAGTGCTGGTTCCCTCAGTTTCTTTTTCTTGTCTTATTGTCATGGCTAATATTTCTATCACTATATTGAATCATGATAGTGACAATGAACATCATTTCTTTACCCCTGATCTTATTGAAAAGGTCTTTAGCTTATCCTCATTACAAGAATGGTGGTTCTTGCTTTTGGATAGGTGCTTTTATCATATATTAAGACAAGATCCATTTATTCCTATTCTTTCCAGTGTTTTTATTTCTTTATTTCTTAGGAATGGGGATTGCTTGTCAAGAGCTTTTTGTGCTTGTATTGGCATAATCATATGGCTTTTATTATTCTTATTTATAATAAGATCAAATGTAGTTATATTTTTCCTAACATTTAATCAATCCCAAAATTCCTGGTATAAATCCAACCTAGTCATAGAATATAATCTTTGTTATATGTTACTATACTATACTTCCTAATATTTTACTTGAAAATATTTAATCAATATTCATTATTGATATTGGTCTATAGCTTTCTTCCTCTTTTTTGACTCTTACTGGTTTAGGTATCAAGACCATATTTGTTTCATAAAAAGAATTTGATGGGATTTATTCTTTTCTTATCTTTTTTCCTTTTTGTATTTATTTTAATTTTTTAATTCTATTTTATTTTCTGTTCCAAATTCTCTCCCCTATTCATTGAAAAAGCAAAAAAAAAAAATACAAAACCCATTACAGATATGATGTCATGCAAAACAAATTTCCATATTAGGCATGTTCCTCCCCCCCACTTGAGAAGTATATATAATTCTCCTTTCTCTTTTGGGGGAAGGTGGATAGTATTTTTCATCAGGAGACCTTTGGAATTGTCACGGATCACTGTGTTGATCAGAGTAGCTAAGTCTTTCATAGTTGGTTATCATTACAATGTTGCTGTCACTGTGTAAATTGTTCTTCTGGTTCTACCCACTTACTTTACATCAGTTCATGTAAGTCTTCCAAAGTTTTTCTAAAACCATCCCATTCATTATTTCCTATAGCACAACAGTATTCCATAACACTAATATACCATAACTTGTTCAGCCATTCCTCAATCGATGGGCATCTCCTCAGTTTTCAACTCTTTGCCATCACCAAAAAGAGCTGCTGTAAATATTTTTGTATATATGGGTCCTTTTCCTTTTTCTCTAATCTCTTTGAGGAATAGACCTAGAAGTATTATTTCTGGGTCAAAGGGTATATACAGTTGAATAGCTGCATCTTAACTTTATCCCCTCAAAAGTTATTATGGTATTGGAATTAATTATTCATTACATGTCTGATAGAATTTTCTTATAAGCCTATCTAGTACTGTAATGGTAATGGGATTTGAGGATCCCCTTGTATTAGCAAGCTAACCCAGAACTTATGAATCCCACAGTGGGATGGACTTGGTGACATGACAGGAGGGGGCTGAACAGGGAGGAGCTGGTGCTGTGTATAGGGAAAAGTCCAAGCTGAGAGAGGACAGAAGAACTTCTGGGAGCAGCATCATGGAGGAAGAGAAAGAGAGAACTTCCTGGAAGGAGAATGCTGAGAGAATTGCTGGGAGCCAGAGGTGTTGAGAGAGAGAGAAAGAACTGCCAGCCAGAGCTGCCCAGGGCTTCTGAGGGCCACTCAGAGCTGCTGGGAACTGAGGAGGCATGACTGTGCTGCCGATATTTTGTCTGTCTAATTTGATGTTACTTTGTCAGATTCATTTGTTGATAGAGGCCTCAGACCTTGCTGTTGGGTCTAGGTTGATTTCACAGGAAGAAAGTGAATTGATGAGGACGCTGGCAATGTATATGGGTGTAATTTTGGTTTTGTTAAGCTTTGTCTCCCCAGGAACAGAAACTGTGTGAAGGAGAACCATAGAAACTGAGAATCTGCCTTGGGTCAAGATGAAAAGACCTCTCCTTGGTTACTTAATGATGACTTGATGATGTTGTAACCTAGTTGTGACCTAGGAATGGATGGCTTTTGTGTTTTGTGCTTGACTAAATGAAGGTACTTTGTTTAAGAAGAAAGACTTTTTGATCAAAGAGATTAAGAAAGGTGACCTAGGGGTGGACTTTGTGATTGACTAAATGAATGCACCTTGTTTAAAAGAGAATTTTAACCTTTGTACTTTGTGATTGAATTGAGGACTTACTAAATGATTGAGTTATTAAATGAATGTACTTTGTTTAAAATTATGTGACCACTTTCATGAAAACTACATGGCCATTTTAGTGTTAAGATGTTGAGCTGTGACATGGTAAATGCTGTATTTTGATTTTCTGTGAATGTTTTGCCTTAATTTGTTACTGAATAAATGGAGAGTTCACTATGCTTGTAATCAGAAGCTTGAAGGTTGTTCACAGCAGCAGTCCTCTGGAAAGCTGCTCGTACTTGGTGTTAGAAGTACCAATTGCTTTTATTTTCTTTTGGGGTTCATTTATGATTTGGTCAATTTCATCATGTGAAATTAGGTTAAACTCTATTACTGAGTATTTAAAATCTTTGTAAATATTCATTCAGTTCTATTGGCATTTGGTTAGGTGCAAAAGTTCCTAATAATATTGTAATTTCATCTTCCTTGGTTGTGCATTCAACCTTTTCATTTTTGATAGGGGTAATTCGGTCCTCTTCTTTCCTTTTTTTATCTTTTTTTATCTTTTTTATCTTTTTTTTTTTTTGGAGGAGAGAAGGTCGGGCAATTGGGGTTAAGTGACTTGCCCAAGGTCACATGGTTAGTTTTTGTGTTAAGTGTCTGAGGCCAGATTTGAACTGAGGTCCTCCTGACTCCAGAGCCGTGCTCTATTCACTGCTCCACCTAGCCACCCCCTCTTCTTTCTTTTTAAATAAAATTAGCTAATGGCTTATCTCTTTAAAAAAAAAAAAAACAAAAAAAACTAGCTCTTGTTTTTACTTCTTACTTTAATTTCTTTTGCTTTCAATTTTGTTCATCTGGTTTTTTTTCTTTTTATGATTTAAATTTTTATACTTGAGGTTTTTAAATTTTTTGCTTTTTTATTGTTTTTAATTTTATGCCCAACCCATTCATCTGCTTTCCCCCCATTTTTCCCTGATAAAAATATCCAGAGACATAAATTTTCCCATATGTAATGTTTTGGCTGTCTCCCAATATTGTTGGTATGTTGTCTTACTGCTGATATTATCTCTAATGAAACTGTTGGTCATTTCTATCATTTGTTCTTTAATCTCCTTATTCTTTGGAGTTGTAATTTTATCTCAAATTAATATCAATAATTTCTGTAGTGACTTCTATTTAATAAAATTTTATTCTATTGTGATCTACAAATGATTTCTATTTTTCTACATTTGATTTGGATGTCTTATGCTGTAACACATGGTCAATTTTGTGAAGTAGATGTGCATATTTGTGAAGTATATATAGTCTTTTTTATTCCCATTAAATAATCTCTAGAACCAGTCAGTCAATAAGAATTTATTAAGTACCTACTATGTGCCAGGCACTTTGATAAACACAGGAATACAATGAAATGCAAAAAGCAGTTCCTAGTCTAAAAGAGCTCACAGTCTAATGAGGGAAACAACATGCAAAAAATTATGTTCAAACAAGCTATATACAGAATAAATAAGAAAAAACCTACAGAGGGGAAGCACTAGAATTAATAGAGATTGAGAAAAGTTTCCAAAAGTAGTTAAGATTTTAGCTAGACCTTGAAGGAAGACAGAAAAGCCAGGAGAAAAGGTCTATTTTAGCTGATTTATTGAATATTTTATTCAGGTTTTTAACTTCTTTCTTGTTTATTATTTTGATTTTAGTATAAAAAAGGGATAAACTGAAGTTTCTCCACTATTATAATTTTGTTATTTTTCTTAGTTATTTACTTAACTTTTCCCTTAAGTAGTTAGATGCCATGCCATGCTTAGTATTATCATTAGTTCTTTGTTTATGGTACCTTTGCACAAAATGAGTTTGCCTTTTAATTTTTTTTAATTAAATCTACATTTGCTTTTGCCTTGTCTGAGATGATAATTGGTGGTGTAGTGTTCACCTGTTTTCAATCATGTCTGACTCTTCATGACCTGATTTGGGGTTTTCTTAGAAAAGATGCTGGTCTACTATTTCCTTCTCCAGCTCATTTTACAAATGAGGAATTGAGTCATACAGAGTTAAATGACTTATCTAGGGACATACAGTTAGCAAGTGTCTGAGGTCACATTTGAACTCAGGTCCTCTGGACTCCAGGCCCAGCATTCTATTCACTTCACCACCTTGCTACCCCTGCCTTTTTTCTACTTTAGCTGAAACGTAAAATGGTCCTTAACTTAGGTTTGTGTGAATCTTTATGCTCCAAGTCTGTTTGTTGAAAATAATAAATTATTGGGTTCTGCTTTTCTAATCCATTCTCTCTCATTTTATGACTAAATTCATCCTATTTACATTTATGATAGTTATGATAATTCATATTCATGATAATTATTTGCATATTTTATAATATTTACATATATAAATGTATATATTTTCTCCCATCCTATTGGCCTTTTTCCTTATCTTTGTTTCACACTTCCTCTTTATACAGAAGAGGGTACCAAGAGAAAAGTATACACACTAGTACTCTATGTTTGATACAATCAGTGTTTGCTCCTGCCCCCTTTTCTTTCCTTTGCCCCAAGTAACAGGATCTAATCCTTTCCTTCTTTTAAGACTTTCTTTGAGCCTTCTTTTGTTTAAGACTGTCTCCTTTAATTTGCCCTCCCTCTTATTCCTTTATCTCCCTTTTTCCTTTTCCTTCTAATTTCCCCATTTACTGAAATGTTTCTATACTCTGTTCTTTGATCTTTTCACAATTTCAAATCATCTCACCTTTTTCTCCTTGTTTATTTAGTCTTCTAATTATATGTACCAATTATTTTCCCATCCTTCTTTATTTTTCCCTAGTATATATTTACTCTTTATTTCCTTTCTCCTTTTAATATTATCAAAATATATTAAAAACTATTCCCAAGCCCTCTATTATTAGACTTCATCTATGACCCATGATGATAGGGTTCAGAGAAGATATGTATATCATCTTTCCATATTAGGATATAAATAGCTTATTCTTATCTAGTTCCTTATGATTGTTTGATGATATATACCTCTTTTATGTTTTTCTTGAATTCAGTATTTGAATGTCAAAGTGTCTATACATTTCTGGCATTTTCATCAGGAATACTTGGAATATTTCTATTTCATTAAAAATACACTTTTCTCCAGTATGATTGCAGACATATTTGTAAGCCTAAATCTTTTGCCTTTTGGAATACTTTATTCCAACTTTTCACTACTTTAAAGTTGTAGGTGCTAAGTCTTGTGAATGTAATTCCTTAGTACTTTAGCTCTTTCTTTTTGACTGCTTTGCTGCATTTTTCTTTAATCTGAAAGGTCTAGATTTTAGCTATTATATTCCTGGGAGGGGGGGAATTATTTTAGTATTTCTTTTAGGAGGTGACTAGGAGATTCTTTCAATTTTTATTTTTCCTTGCTTACTTTTAAGCTATTGAAGCAGTTTCCTTTCATGGTTTTTTTTTTTTTTTGAAATGTGATGTCTACGCTCTTTCTTTCATCATAGTTTCAAGTAGTCCAACTATTCTTAGATTATCTCCCATTGATTTATTTTTCAGGTCAATTGTGAGATAACATACACTTTTCTTCTATTTTGTAATTTTAGCTTTCTTTTAATATTTCTTGTCTCATTGAGTCTTTAACTTTTATCTGAACCATTCTAATTTTTAAGAAGGTTTTTGCTGAGATTAAGCTTTCTACCTCTCCTTCCAAACTGCTAATTCAGTTTCTAATTCTTTCTTCCATAATTTTAATTTCTTTCCCATTTTTCCTAGAGTTCTTATTTCATTTATAATAAAAAAAATGTTTTAACTGTTTTTAAAAGCTTTTCCTTCTTCTCTTTCAGGAATTCCAGTTGAATTTATCCCCAAGCTATGAATTTCTCTGAGGCTTTCTTAGAGATGTTTTGGAGTCATATCTTCTTCTGGATTTACATTTTGAGCATTCCTACCATCATAATAGCTCTTTAGTAAGCCCTTTTTTGCTCACTTTTCCAACCTAATCTTTGATTTCAGATTTTATGTTAAGGTGAAAACTCTCATGTAGTTCTATATGGAATATCAAGGTTGAGTTGGTATCCTCTTGGGCCCTGATGTTGCTTTCTTGGGATATTGAGTGTTGGTTATTCTAGGATCTCATAGATAGCCCAGTGTGGGGATCTGTAAGTTTTCAGTGTTCCCAAAGTAGTCTGTTCATGGGCAAGGTCTTACCACTACCTTCCTTGTTTGAACTCTACCAGTCAGTTTGGGTCTAAGCAATATCTGTGGACTTGACCCTGATCAAGAGTCACAATAGACTGTTGCCAGACTCAGCCAGCTGGAAAGCTCTGCTACTTTAGAGGGACAGAACCATGGTCTCACCTTTCATCGGTTTTCCTGCCCTAGTTATTCCCCTGCAGGTTTCAGATGAGGCTGGGGGCAAAGACTGAATACCTCTCCAATTCCAGAGTCAGTCATAGATGCTTCATACTTTCGCACTTGATCTTGCTTAGTACACAGCCTAGAGTCCACAATACCTTCTCATCCTAGAATACTACTCTCAGGTACAGGATCCCTTCTCACTCTTCCCTTGATCTATATTCTGAAACTGGGTAGTAAGAGACAGATCTGCCAGTTGACACTTGTTTCTGCATCTCCCACAAGTTCAGTCCTCTCTATATGGGTCCGACACCTCTTCTTCTTCTGGTGCACAGTGTTAGCTCTCTTTTCCATTCCTGTGCTAGATTGCTCTGTAAGGCTCTTCCTGACTAGACCTTATTTTCAATGTCCACAGAATTCTCTGCCTGTGTCTCTCTGACTACTTGGGCTTGGGGCAGGGGGGGGGGGGGGGATGACTCACTGCAATTATTTTTCCTTATATTTAGTGATCATATCTCAGTCTAATGTGTTTTCTAGGTTGTTGTGGAGGAGCTACAGGGAAGAACATGACTATAGTTCTTTCTACTCTTCTGCCATCTTGACCAATCTTTTTTGGAACTCATCACCTTTCCCTGTCCATCCTGGAATGATTATAATTGTTGGAATATTCTTCTTTTTAATAAACTGAAATCTACCTCCTTGTAGCTTCTACCCTTTTCTTCTAGTTCTTCTATGTCTACACAAATAATGTATACTCCCTTCACATAAAAACCTTTAAAGACTTGAAAATGGGAATCACATGCAGCCCACAATTTCTCTTCTCTAGGCTAAACATTTCTACCTCCTTAAAATTGATTTTTGTGTTTCTATAGAGCTTTACGGTTGGAAAGTGTTTTTTATTGATTTTATCCTTTGATCCTCACAGCTATCCTATGAGGTAGGTAGGGCAAGTGTTAATACCTTTATCTTACAAATGAAGAAACTGAGACTCATAGAAGTTATCATATAGTCAGTACCAGAGACAGGACTTGAATCTAGGTCTTTTCATTCTAAGTATAGTGTTCTTTCTCTTACACTATGTTATGTGTTACTATATGTGATGTCTTGATCCTTCACTTTTCTGCAAGACCTTCCCAAGACACACTTCCTCTACCTTGTCAAAGCTGCTTTTAAAGTAATGCCCCCCCACCCAATGGCTGCTAAATTTGCCTCAATAGTAGACAAGTCAAGGTTGAAAAATGCACAACCAGATTTACAAAATTTCATAGAGCTATATAATGAGCCCTACATATAGTCTCTAAGTGGAGTTTGTGTTAGGGATTATCATGTGGGCTTGAGGAGAATATATAAGGCCAGCGGAATCTGTTCAGGTCTCCATGCTATGATAGGTCACCAGGCAAAGCATTTCT
Organism: Petaurus breviceps papuanus; assembly: GCF_028583685.1. Lineage (NCBI taxonomy): Eukaryota > Metazoa > Chordata > Mammalia > Diprotodontia > Petauridae > Petaurus > Petaurus breviceps. The sequence goes on along the minus strand of NW_027185754.1, from coordinate 12,503,089 downwards.
TGAGTCACCACCCTCATCATAAGTTGCTGAATATGCTTTTATGACAGAATTCACAGAGATGATAGTAAGAACCCAAAGCTTCATGAAAAAGTGGCTTGGCTGACACAATTCATCAGCCAGATGAAATGCATTATAACAAGGGTAAGCCTGAAAAGCATCAGGCCAGACTTAAAGGATGCAGAACATGATCAATTCTCTTAGCTACCAATTTCCAGAATCACTTTAATCACCAGGAGAAAAGAAAAGAGTAAGAAATTCAAAAAAAGAAGGCCAAGAGTATCATGGAGGGGGAGGATTGTTTTAAAAATGCACATAGAGAAATAAGAGAAAATAAAGGATAAATTGACTTCATTCGATGGGGGAAAAAAACAATTATTTTTACTGTAATCTAATGAACACGAAATAGAATGGACATTTGCATACATATATGTATGTATGTGATTGTGTACATACATATATATATATATATATGTTAACAGGGGGAAAAGAGTGTTGTACATAAAACTAGGTTTCTATCATTTGTAGCCTGTTTTTTTTTCTTAGAAATATGTAATAAGATCAACCTGTGGCTTTTAAAGTTACCCTACTTGTCTGACCTTACATCTTGACTTCCTTCTGTTCCTTACTTACTTACAATTACTTACAATACAAAGATTTGAGGGCAAAACATGATACTGTGACAGTAAAAATGAAATTGTTGCTTTAAGGGACCATAATTTAGACCCAAAAGATCTAAAACCTATAACAAGATAGCAATGAAAATAGCAAAAAAAAGAAAAAAAAACAGAAACAAACAAAAAACCAAAGAAGGCAACTAGCATTTGTAATATTGTGTGCCTGGAACCATGCTAGGTAATAGGAGTCCAAAGACAAAAATCAAGTGGTCTCTGACCTCACAGAGCTTACATTCTCCTCAGGGATAATATGAATCTATATAAGTACATATAAATAAAAGGTCATTTTCATGGAGAAAGGCCCTAAGAGATGGGGAGATCAGGGAAAAATTTAATGTAGAAGGTGGCAATTGAGCTGAATATTGAAATGAACAAGACACTCTAAGAACTGCAGGTAAAGTATACATCCCAGGCATGGGCAACAGCCATGCAAAGACATGGGAACAGGAGATGGAATGTCATATCCACACACGGACCAGCAAGAAGGCTTGTATGGTTGGATAGCAGAGTGTGGGAAACAAATCTATGATAAGTTTTGAAAACCAAGTTGAGGTCAGATGGTGAAGAGTTTTATTTAAAATCCAAACAGATGCATTTATATTCAATCCCCCAAAAAATGGATAGTCATTTGAGTTTCTTGAGTAGGACAGCAGCATGGTCAAGACTGTGATTTAAAATCTCTTCAGCCACTTTGTGAAGGATGGCATGGAGTAGGGAAAGACCTGAGGAAGGGACACCTGACAGAAGCTATCGCAATGGTTTAAGTGAGCAGTAAGGACAGCCTGAACCAGGGCGAGGAGCAGCTGTGAGAATGCAGAGAGACAGACACTAAAGGGGCGTGGATGTAGAAATGAGAAGATTTTGGTGAGGGAGAATAAGGAGCAAAGGGAAATATCAAGGTTGAGAACTTGAGTGCCTGGAAGAAAGTGGGTGATCTCAACAGAGGTAGAGAAGTTCAGGGGGGGGGTGTGGATTGAGGAAGGGAAAGCCAATAAGTTCTGTTTGGAACATGGTGAGTTTGAGATTCCATTTTAATAATCAATAGTTACTCTTGTAAATGCATAATGGCATTTCAGGAGAGAGGTAAGTTCTGTATCTGTAGATCTGGGAATTGTCTGCATGGAGGTGAGAATAAAACCCATAGGAAGCTAAGCCCACAGTGTGAGAGAGTATACAAACAGAAAAGAGAGGCTGGGAAAGAACCTTGGGGAACATCCACAACTAAAGAACATGATATAGACGATGAACCAGAGAAGGATATCGGGAAGGAATGCTCAGACAGGTAGGAGGAGAAGAAGGAGAGAATAGTGTAAAAGAGACCCCGAGTGGAGAGAGTATCCAGGTAGATCAATAGAGGGTGGTCAATAGCATCAACTACAGCAGAAAAACCAAGTACAACGAGGACTGAAAAGAGGCTATGGATGTGAAGAGTTCAGAGTGAACACCTAGAAACCAGACTTTCTAGATAGTAAAGTCAAATGCAGCAGCCAGGTCATGCAATGCACAGAATGCCAGGCCTACAGTCAGGGAGACCTGAGTTCATATTGGACCTCATACACTTTCTAGCTTTGTAACCCTGGACAAATAACTTAATCGCTGCCTGCCTCAGTTTCCTCATTTGTAAAAAGAAGATAATAATAGCATCTACCTCCTAGTATTGTTGTGAGGAACAAATGAGATGATAATTGTAAAGTGCTTAGCTCAGTGCCTGGCAGATAGTAAATTCTATGTAAATGTTAGCTAGCAGCAGCAGTAGTAGTAGTAGTAGCAATAGTAGTAGTAATAGTAGCAGTAGTAGTAGAGGTAGCAGCAGTAGTAACGGTAGTAGCAGTAAAGGACATAAAAATGGCATGATAAAAGAATCTTCATCTAGTTCAGGTCTTCCTGTCATTGTTAGTCAGTCATGTCTGTCTCTTTCTGACCCAGTGGACCAATTGTCCATGGGGTTTTCTTGGGAAAGATACTGAAAAGGTTTGCCATTTCCTTCCCCAGTTTTTATGCAGGCAGGGGTTAAGTGACTTGTCCAGAGTCACACAGCTAGTAAGTGTCTGAGGTCAGGTTTGAACTCTGGTCTTCCTAACCCCAGGTCCACTGCACTACCTAGATGCCCCAGCTCAGGTCCACATTCAGACAAATTGGCCCCCATATGGTCAGCTCGGGATTTCTAGCCTCATCTATAAGAATAGTCGTCTATAGATGATGCTTTAAAGTTTTCAATGTATATCAAATGGGTCAGCTCATTTGAGCCTCACAACAACCCTATATCTCCACTGACAAAATTAATCTCCTTGAGGGAAGGCACCATTCCTTTTTTGTCTTTGCAACCCTCACACCATTGTTATTGTTTTCAGTCATGTCCAGCTCTTTGTGACCTCATTTGGGGTTTTCTTCATAATGATGCTAGAGTGATTTGCCCCTATCTTCTTCACCTTATTTTACAAATGAAGAAACTGAGGCAAACAGGGTTAAATGACTTGCCCAGGGTAACACAGCTAAATAAGTGTCTGAGACAGGATTTGAACTCAGGTCCTCTTGACTCCAGGCCCAGAGCTCTATCCACTGTGTCAGCTAGCTGCCCCTCCATATACATCTTGTCTAATAAATGAGGCATTTGACAGATGCTTGTTGATTGACTCCAAAACCAAAGGCTACTTACCCTGCTTCATCCAATGCCTTTCCTACTATCTAGTGCTAGCTCCTTAAAACTCTGACCACTGTTTCAGCATCTGTGATGCGTGAAGAATGAAATGTCTAAGGTTCCTTGGCATTTAAATCTGACTAAAAGGGGAGAAAATGTTCTCTAAGAGAAACCCTAATAATGACTTTCTTACTGTGACTTACCCATGTAACACTTAATTCCATAGGCAATTTTGTGATGAAGTCAGTCTTCATTCATCTGTCAGACATTCTAGTTTCTTTCTGAAAATTGATATTTGAGCAAAGGTATTCCATTCCAGCTGTGTGATGGTGGGCTCAGTGCTCTCCTCCCCCAGGTAACTCTCTAAAAATATGAAACAAGCATTTATTAAGTGTCTACTGTGTGCCAGGCATCATATTAAATGCTTTACAAATATTACCTCATTTGATCAAATGCAATAACAACAACCCTGGGAAGTAGATGTCATTATTATCCCTATTACACAGTTGAGAAAACCAAGGCAGATAGAGGTTAAATGACTTGCCTGGGGTCACACAGCTAGAAATCTGAAGCAAGATTTAAACCCAGATCTTCCTGACTCTGAATCCTGCTGTCTGTCCACTGCATCATCTAAATCATATAAATCTGCTAAAAATGGGTGGATTTCATACTAGGAGTTCCCCCACAAGACTAAAATCCTAGGATCATAGTTCTGGACCCCCCCCCAAAAAAAATGATGGGGTAGAAAAGAGGCAGGATAGAAGCAGGTCTTCAGGGTAAGAGGGAAGAAACTAGACAGGGGGTCTTCAGTATTCATCTCTGTGTCTCAACAAATTTAATCTGTCTGTAGTCACTCTTAACTTAAAGCCTGACTAGCTTGGAACAACTGATCTAACAAGCACATCAAGTGTGTATATATATTCCCTGTAAGGGTACAGGCAGTTCCACTTAATTTATAATCATTTTTATTTCATTGAAAGATTCAGACAGTGTCATAAGGTACCATTAACTTAAGTGCTCTATAGTAAAGATTCACTTTATTGGAAATAATGGAGAGAGACTGTCTCTCTGAGGAGATTCACTACAAAGGTCCTTTTCCACTTGAGTGACAATCCAGCACGGTGTCATGAGATGGCATCATATAATGGGCCATGATCTCTACATAATTACATTTTATGGATTTTAAAAGTATTGCCTTACCTTCAACGTGAAGCCCTCTTTGCTGACACATCATTAGCTTTCCATTAGCATCTGTCTCAAGATGCTTGACCAAATCAAACACACCAACATTGGGGCCAAATCTTTCACCTGGTTTCCATGCAACCCACTGAAATAAGCGGCTTCAAATCCCCCTCTGATTCCACCTATTTCATCCTTAATTTTTTAGTAATGACAACTCAGCAGACTTGACTAGAGGAAGCAACTGATCTGAGTATAAAGAAGACTGATTTTGGAACCAATAGACTTGAGACCAAGTCCTGGCTTTACCATTAATTATTTCTGTGACATTTTGGCAAATTACTTCCCCTTTCTGTCACGCAGTCCTTCTGTCTAGAAAATGAAGGTGATAGACTGGATGACATTTAGTGGCCCATTCAGTTTTACATTTATGATTCAATTTCTTTTATGGGAGGGTGGAAAAAGAGTTGGGGACTGAACCTACAATTCCAGTGGAGTAGAGAACTTCACAGGCATGAGTTGTCTAGGATGCCAAGGGAATAAATGATTTGCCCAGGTACACACAGCCAGTAGATGTCAGAACCACGTAGGTAGAAGCATTGGAGGTTCCTGACTCCAAGATTGATTTGCTATCCATTATTGTGTGTTGCAAGTAAAATGCAGTCAAGCAACACGTGGAATTTCTTCTAAAAGGAAAAACCTCATTTCTCGTAGCTTCCTTGCAAGGATTTCATTCTTCCCTATATCCCATTTATTTGTGTTCTTGGGGGCCTCCCTGACACCCCCCAGTAGATTATATACTCCTTGAGAGCTGGGTTTTGTTGTATCCACAGCACCTAACATCAGTCAAAACTTAGTAGGCCCTTAAGAAATGTTTGTTAAGTTGTTCAACTGAACAAATATCGCATTCTCCCTCATCCATTTTATATTTTCAAAAGTATGGATATATTGAAATGGTTTTTGATATTTAGAATTCTCTCCTATCGCCAAAGAATAATGATAACAGGTGTACAATTTTGTTCAAACAGCCAGATAACAATGTTTAATTTTCAACTGTGGATTGCCAGGCTGCAGTTGCCTCAATTCCTAACACTGTTTATGATAAAGGGAAATGAGTGTAAGGTCTGATATATTTGAATTTACCAGAAAATAATCAGCCCAAGACTCCACCTATCTCGCTTTTCGAGGCTCTCCACAAATTGGCAGATTAGCAAGATTTTGTCTTCGGTCTCCATACAAACTGAGTCACTTTCCCTTCTCTGAGGTAGCCCCACTCCCTTTCAGGAGCTGACTGTTCTGATAATATAATGTAGTGAAAAGAGCCAGATTCTTTTTTTTTTCAATTTTGCCATTCTGCTGGGTATAAGGTAGAACCTCAGAGATGTTTTAACTTGAATATTTCTAATTATTTGTGATTTGGATATTTTTTTCATGTGGCTTTTGATAGCTTGGACTTCTTCCTCTGAAAACTGCCTGTTTGTATCCTTTGACCATTTATCAATCCATAGTCACAGAGCCATTATTAAAACAGAGTAACCCAAGCTTCTTTCCAAGGTATCAACATCTGAGGAAAATTGTGCTACTTTATCCTATGCTTCACATTCCTTCTTTGGCCCCATGCTAGCCACATAGAGCTACTGGGGTCTCATCTCTGTCCCAGGGCCTGCTCTCCATCTCCTCCCCTGCTCCCATAAATCACCTCCTTCTTTCTGTCTTCCTCAAATTTACCTCTTCCTATGAGTGACCTAGCATGCCTGCACCTAGCCAAGGTGAATCACCTCTGTGAATCACCATGTCCCTCCCAACTAAATTTGCCCAGGTTTCCAGAATTAGTGATGCCTTTGCCTGTAGTGACTCCTCATCCCAGAACAAGGGTGAAAAGATGTTCTGATTGCTTTCCAAAGCTTCTTGGAGAGGTGTGACTGGGAAATAATCACTTCACCATGCGAAAGCAACTACGGTGAGATTGAATGTACCCAGCACTAACACCAAAAGATGACCAGGCCTTACTATGACAGAGTCAGTGGTACATGTACTACATGCACAGAAGCTGTGGCGGAAAACAACCAAGTATGGTATCCTCTTTGGTTCGGTTCCCATTCACTTTCCAGGAGCCACTTCAAACTAGAGGGATACCATGTGTGAGGGCTGGTATAGAGCTCTGCTCTCTCTCACTATAGCACCCCAAAGAGTAGATGGTCAATACTGGGCCAGGGACAGAGCACAGCATTCAAATACATTGTCTTCAAACCCAGCATAAAATCAAACACACTGGTTGCCCTTGATCAGGACTAAGAAAATGGAAAGGGACAGAGGACTGGGAACACTTATATAAGCACTCCAGAGCCATGTTAGATCACTCTGAAGAAAAATGATTTGATGTTTTGAATTTTTTTTTTATTCAATCAGTGATTTAATTATAAGCAAAGCAAAAAGTGTGAGTGCGGTGAAAGGCACAAACACTCCTGGAGCCTTAAAGGGTAAATACAATTATACATTGTAATGAACCCTACCAAAGATCTTTTCAACCAATGGTTCAGAGCACTCCACTATGCTTTTGGAGAGGCATAAACAATGCAAAAACCTATAATTGCTATGTCAGTCATGGTGTCCATGCAGAATACCAAGTGCGAAATCATATCTGTGTCAATTTATTCCCCATTGGTGCTTTGGCAAAATAAAACACAGTCAGACTAACAGCAGGGGCACAGTGGCCTCTGCTGGGGAAACCCACTCAGGTGGCTCACCTGAGCAGGAGGGAAAAGCAGTGCCTCTCATAACCAAAACTGAACGGGATCCATCCATCATGGTTACAAAAATCCCATTTTTCACCACACACATAAAAACAGTAGGCGACAGAACACCATCCTAGAGATATTGCTTCATTGGCTCCTAACATTTCCGATGTGATTAATGGTTCAATAGCCATCACTTATATAATTCACCATAAGTGATCTTAAAATGCCTTTACTTTCTCATGCATACTGTCATTACTGAAAAGGGCCGATGGAGCCATTCGTCACAGCTAACTAAAAATGCTCAGAGCAACAAATGTCCTTAATCATTTTTTATCACAATTCTGCTGTAATGGGTGCCATCTGTAATTTCCAATGTGACTGGTTCGGCGGCACCGTGGTGGCAGAAGTCAATAGCTCCGTTTGATTACTGGATGTTATCAATTCTCCTTCAGGAGAGGCAGTGGCTTGTTCAGGGCAAGAAAATGAACAAGGAATTTCATATCTGACCAAGCTTGAATGTTTGAATAAAAACTTTCAATTTCACCAAGACAACAAGCGAGTGGCCCGAAGTCCAACAGCAGCAGTAACAGCAACAACTCAGAAACCAGCCTGTTCCATGAAGAACAAACACAAGAAAATGTGTCAGGCACATCTTTTTCCCCAGAAATGCTAATCCAGGAAGGGGCATTCAGAAATGTTACTAGGATCCCATGAGAAATGCCTTGTGTTCTCCTCATCATCTTTCCCACCTTTTCATGCATACACTTCTGCACAATGGTCCCTAGGCAGCAACATTTCTCTCATTCATGGAATTCCTAAGCTTCCAGCAAAACTGAGCCCTGATGCTCAGGGTCTGGCAGCAGCCACAAGATGAAATGCCTTCCTTTTGGAGCAGAAGCCTTTTTTTTTTTGCTGGTCCCCCTGATTTTTAGCCTGTGAACCAGAAAAAAGCATGTGTTGTTAACCTCTTTCTTTTTTATAAAATGAAGTATAGGACTGAAAAAAAGACCATCATGTCTTTCCCACCACTGGGTAGGGCCTTCAAACTCTTCTATGGAGAAGCTTTACTAAGAAGTTTAATGGCAGAGTGATTCGTTGTTCAAGTGAGTATTCATAGGATCATGCTCAGCCAACAGTCAACAAGCATTTATGACAAGCTTACTACATGTCAAGCATTGTACTCAGTGTGAGGGTTACAAAAAAAGGCAAAACCAGTCCCTACCAATGAGACATACATATTTAGATATTGTCAGTGCAGGAATGTTTTGCTTGACTGTATATTTGTTACAAAAGTGTCTTTTTCTTTTCTTTTCTTTTCTAATAGGGAGGAAGGGGAGAGAAAAAGAAAAAAAATGCTTTTAAATTGAAAATGAAATGTTTAAAATTCTAAACAAATATTCTCTACCCCCAAGGAGCTCATATTCTGTTGGGGGAGATAACATGTAAATAAGTATTACATATAAGAAATAGATTAGATGGAAGGGAGTCTTAAAGGGAAGGCACTAGATGTGAGGTGAGATTTAAAGGAACTCAGAGAAGCTAAGAGTTAAGTGAGAAGGGAGAGCATTCCATGCATGGGAAGACAGCTGACTTGCAGCCCCAAGGTCAAAAGCAACATGTCAAAGGAACAGCATATAGACCAGGGAGGCTAGATCATTAAGTGTGCCAAAGAGAGCAAAGTGTAAGAAGACTGGAAATGGAGAAAGGGTCCAGGGTATGAAGAGCCATAAGTGTGTCAAACAGAAGGTTTTATATTTTATCTTAAACTAGTCACTCAAATGCATTGAGGTGGGGGTGATATGATCAGATATATGCTTTAGAAAAGTCACTTTGGTCCCCAAATGGGGGTGGATTAGAGCCAAGAGAGAATTGAGACAGGAAAACCAAATTAGAAAGCTACTGAAATATTCCAGGTAAAAGTTAATGATAGCCTGTGCTATGTCAGTAGTTATGTGGATAGAGAGAAGGGGACATATATGAGAAATGTCATGAAAGAAAAAATGACAAAGATTTGACCGCACATTAGTTATGTGAGATGAGTATGAGTTAGAAATTGAGATTTACAACTAAAGTGAGAGCCTGGGTGACTAGGAGAATGGTGGTGTCCTCTGTAGTACTGGGAAATTAGAAAGAGGGAAAATTGAGGGGAGAATATTAATAATAATAATAATAATAAATAATAACGATGGTGATGACTATGATGATAATAATAGTAAACATGTATACAGTGCTTACTATGGACCAGGCACTGTGTTAAGTGCTTCACAATTCTTTTCTCATTGGATCATCACAACAATCCTGGGAGGTAGGTGTTGTTATTATCCCCATTTTACAGATGGGGAAACTGAGGCAAACAGAGACTTAAGTGACTTGCCTAGGGTCACGAAATTAGTAAGTGTCTTAGACAAGATTTGAACTCACGCATTCCTGCCTCCAAGTATGGTACTCTATCTACTGGGTCACATAGGAACATGTTGAATTTGAGATGCCTACAGGACTTTTCAGTTCAAGAGGTGGTAGGGGATTATAGCTCAGAAAAGAAAACTAGATGTAGATCTGTACATCTGGGAACTATCCGCACAAAGATAAATGAACTCAATGGTAGTTGAGGTCAACAAATAAGGCAATGCAGAGCCAAAAGAGAAGAAAACCCAGAGCAGAACCTTGAAGGTACTCATGGTTAGTGACCATGACATGAATCAAGAGCCAGCAAAGTTCAGTGAGAAAATGTAGTCAGACAGATAGGAAGAGAAACCCAGAGAGGAGGGACTCTTTAGGAGGATAAGGTGACCAACAGATTCAAATCTGTTTGAAAACAAAGGAGTTAAGGCTAAAAATTGAACTAATGTCATTGGATTTAGATATTAAGAGATAGTTGGTAACCTTGGAGGCAGCATTTTCAGTTGAAAATGGTCAAAAACCATATTGCAGAAATGCCATCATCCATCTAGAGTTGAAAGAGTGCTATCTAGACTAATCTTGCAGAAACTGAGGACCAGACTTGTCAAAAATCACACAGGCAGGAAGCAATAGAACCAGAATTTGAACCCAGAATCCCTCACAGTACCACTCAGCTACCCAAGCACTTGACAGTTTCCTTGGGTTTCCTTAGGACTCTGTCATTCAGTTGACATTTCAGACCGGGGCAGTCACACCTAGAAAGAGGACATCAGTAGGCAACTGGGAAGGCTGGAAAGCCCAAGAGTTTTGTGGCTTGCCTTTCATTAACGCTAACATCATTCATCTCCCTTTCCCAGATCCATCCTTGGCAGCGGTCTTGTCAACAGCTCCACTTGTCAGCAATAGCACGCCATTTGTCAGGAAGAGCTGAATCTCCAGTTTCTCAGTCATTTGCAACCTAAGAGGAAACTCTCTTCCAATGGCAGGCGGTCTAAGAATGACTCAAGTTCACACACAATCATGGGCTCACAGGTAGGAACCAAGCTTGGAAAATGCAAACTTCTGAGAGAGAAAAGAAAAGTGTAGGCTGCACATTTTCCCTACTCATTCCCTAGAATCTGGGAGGAGGGAGAATGGCCTTTTCCTTAACTGACTTTCAGAAAGCCTGCCTTAGCTTATTGCAGTCAGTTAAATCAATAAGCCTACATTTTATTTGATCTTCTTTTAACCGGCTTACCTTGTAAAGCTATATATGAGCAGAGATTGCAAGGCTAAAAGTGTCAGCATCGCATGTTTTTGAATTGCATAGCATCCAAACCAATCCAGTGTTATCCATCAACTTAATTCCCTGGCAAATGTTTATAATCTGTTTAAAGAATGATAATTTGACTTAGTCACAGGCTAGAGGCAAGGCAGTGCCTAGGAGAAAGCCAAATAGCTGCTACTTTTTATGGCCTGATGGTTAGAAAAATAGACTACCTAGAGAGATGGGCCTCTTTGCAGTGCTCAGGAAATTCTGTCATGCCACATCTCTATGTCAGTAACAGAATTTCTCCAATCTAAAAACTACCTACAGTCTACTCCAACCCCTTCATTTTATAAATGAGGAAATAGAGACCCAGAAAGTTGAGGAGACTTACCCACAGTTACACAGATAATAAATTAGTAGAAAGAGGTTTTAAACCAAAGTCCTGAGATTCCAAATAAAAATAGATCTCTCCCTTATAAGAAAACAACCAGATTTTCATTGTCATCATCAAGATTGGAGGGAAACGGGCTGGTCATGTAACAAGAGTGAGAGATCACTAATGGACAATTGTCATGGTCTACTGGTCTCCATGTGATATCAAGGAAATGCAAGGATAAGAACCAGTCTGTTGGGTGGACTTCCTGCCAGAGACTTGTGGACAGACATGGATAAGAGTCCCACAAGCTGGGCAACCATGGATGGATTTCAATCTGCATCACAGGAGAGAACAACACGCTGTCACAAGATCACAGTATCATGGATATACTGGAGTATAAAATAGGAAATACTGTTACTTCCACAACCATCATCACCAAATAGTTCTGGTGTAGTTGTAGGATGCACCAGACTATACTGCTATTTTACAGACTCACAGAATTGGACGTGATCTTGGATAACCATCTGGTCTGTCGTCCTCCTAAATAAAGCTTCCGGCTACCTGTCAAGAGGTCGTCCAGATGTTGCTTGAAGGCCTCCAGGGAAGGAGAGCCACCCATTCCACTTCTGGTCAGCTCTAATAGTTAGGAAGCTTTCACTCACACAAAACCGAAATTTGCCCCTTTGCAGCATTCTTCCCCCACTCCCATTTGGCACATCCAGTGAGGTCTGAGGATCTCGATATAGAAACTACCCTTGCAAATGACCTAAAATAGACCAAATACAGTATTTTTATTTAATGTATACACTATAAAGGATAAATATAGTGGGACCACTTCATAATGCAATGGACAGAGAATAAATCACATGCTTTTATTATAGTCTACATTCTCTCAGGCTACTACCATAAAACAATATGATTGGAGATAACAGCAAAAATGTGATTTGATTCACAGACTATTGAAAATATAGTGTAATGAAAAGGACACTGCAAACAAGGGCTCAGGGTTCTAATCTCAACCTGTCACTAACTGGTGTGCAACTTCACATAAACCACTTCCTCTCTCTAGGGCAGGAGTGGGGAACCTAGGGTCTTGAGGCCACATATGGCCTTCTACATCCTTGGTGCAGTCTTTTGGCTGAGTCAAAGTTTTATAGAACAAATTCTTCTAAGGAGATTGGTTTTGTGAAGTTTGGATTCAGACAAAGGGCTGTACTTGAGGACCTAGAGGGCCATATGTGGCCTCAAGGTTGCAGGTTCCTCACCCCTACTCTAAGGTTCAGTTTTCTATCTGTACCTGAGTGGATTCATTTCCAGTTTCAAGATTCTGTGAATGCATAAGTGATACTGAGCCAGATGAGAATGGATGGGTACAAAGTCAAGTTAAAAGAAATGATAGCAACAAATTTTAAAAATCCATAACACTCAACAAATTGATGAAACACCCTCTTTGTGCAAAACCACAAGGTAGCTACTGGAAGAAATTCAAAGATCAATAAGGTATAGACCCTGACCTCCCGGAGATTGGTGTTTAATGGGGATGAAGATACATACAAAAAATAAATCTGATTTAAAACAGAAAAAGCCAAGTATATAAGAAAGATGCAAAGGTATAAAAACCTTTATTTTTAATTTGCAAAAAAAAACCAATTATCTCATTTTATTCTTATAATAACTCATCCAGATCATAGAACTAGTAAGTATTTGAGGCCAGGTTTGTATCCTGGTCTTCCTAATTCCCAGCTCAGCATGGTATTCCATATCTCATGTTCACTCTCCTTATAAAATACAAACTCCCTTTCCTAGGCAAACACAGCCCAGGATACTCAGGAATTTGCAACATAAGGTATCTTCCCAAGAACAGTAGTGGGTTTCATTTTCATATTTATTTTTAAATTGCATTATGAAGTGCTCTCATTATATTTTCATATTTATTCTTTAAATTATAATATGAAGTGGTTCATATATGTGTATGTTATATATACATATATGTATGCATACATATATACATATACATATGTCCATTTGCTGAAGGCATTAAATAAAAATGTTAGGTCTATTTTAGGATACATGAAAGGAAGGTGCTATTACCATTCCCATTTTACAGAAGAGAAAATTGAGGCACAGAAAGGTTAAGTGATTTGCTCAGGGTCCCAAAGCTAATAGCATCTGAGGCAGTGCAGTATAATGAGAAGAGCACTGACTCAAGTCAGAAGACCTAGGTTCAAATACATTCCCTGATGCTTACTTCCTACGTGACCTTGAGCAAGTCACTTAACTTCAGTTTTTTTTCATCTGCAAAATGAAGATGTTAGACTAGATGACTTCTAAATTCCCTTCCAGACCTGCATCTCTGACCTTATGAACAGTAAGTAGAAAGAATGGCAAGAGAGATGAAAGAAGAAAAGGGTCTTAGGAGTCCATGAACTATTTATATCTCGAGTTCCTCCCTTCACCTAGCATCAGGGCTATTAATCTCTCCTGCAAATTTCTCTTTAATTATGCACATGTGCACAAGTCAGCTGAAAGACTCCATGCAAAAAGCTTATTTATTTATTAAGCCAATAGCCTGCTCATCCAAATTTGCTTTCAATTTCATTGTTTTAAAAAACTCATCCATTACTGTCACCTCAGTTCATTAAGAGCACTGGAGTAATTGAATAACTATAAGGCAGAAATCCAGCATTACTAGGACTGGGGGAGGGGCAGCATTTTATCATAACCACAAGGGAAGGCAAGAGATAGCACCCTCCCCAACTATTGGGGACAAACTGAAACTCCTTCCTTCTGTTCTTAGGAATATGCCCTACATGAAAATTCCTGGGGGTCCTGGGTTGTTTCCCTGGGAAAGTGAGCTTGTGCTCTACAGAGAGTGGCCATAGTATAGGGATGCCATGCTGAACTGGAAAGCAGTTGAATACAAATCTTGCTTCAAACACTTACTAGTTCAATAACCTTGGACAAGTCCCTTGACTTTCTAAGCCTCAACTTCCTCATCTGCAAAATGGGGTAATAATAGTGTTGTTGTAAGGCTCAAGTGAAGAAAAAGTATGTAAAGTATTTTGCAAACCTTAATGTGCTTAATGTAAGCTAATATTTTTGTCATTATCATATTATCGCTCTTAGTTCTAAAGGGAATAATGAGGCTTAGGTTCATTTCCTAGGACTGGGATGAATAGGAATCACATTCTATGCCAATTATTGCTTTCCTTTTTGTCTAGTATTTCAAGAGTAAGGATGCCAGTTAAAACCCCAGGAACCAAAGGGAAGGCTGCTTCCTGAGCCTGAGCTCCCTGCCCTGAAATTATGACTCTGGCTCTTCCCCAGAAGATAATCCCCCCACAAAGCAGCTGACCTCCAAATGTTCCAGGGACAGCACTACAAATCCCTTGGGTACCTCAGCTGGACAAGCTGATGTCTCTCTGTCAGATTTTATCTGAAGAAAATTTGTGAAATGGCACATATATCACTGTTTAACATAATTACCCGCAACTGGGTTGACTCTGTCAGGGGACGGCTCAAGGGAAAAGAGATTCAGTTCAGCCTGGTGATGAAGACTGGGAGTATGGGAAAGAAAACTGCTCCAAGAATGTTTTCTAAAGTGTTTACCAGCGGCGGCCAGGTAGCACAGCGAGTAAGAGCACTGGCTCCAGTGTTGAGAACACCTGGAGATCGAATCCCGGGCTCAGACACTTAGCACCCACCCAGAAACACCTGGCTGTGTAACCTTGAGCAAGTTACTTAACCCCAATTGCTTAGGGGCGGCCAGGTGGCTCAGCGAGTAAGAGCACCGGCTCCAGTGTCGGGATGACCTGGATCAAATCCGGGCTCAGATACTCAGCACCACACCCAGAAATAATAACTGGCCGTGTAACCTTGAGCAAGTTACTTAACCCCAATTGCATAAATAAATGAATGAATAAATAAATAAACAAATAAATAAATAAATAAAAATAAAGTGTTTACCAGTGTTTGCATAGTGGGTTCTGGAATGTTCACACCCACATTTTTAGGTGCTTTGCTATCTTTTCTCCCCTGTTAGGATGACAAGTTTACAGCTGAAAGGGGGTCATCTACACTGATGCCTCATCGAGAAAACTGCAGCCCAAAGACGTTATGACTTCCTTAATGTCACACAGCAAGTAGCAGAGCTAAAATCAGACTCGAGGCCTCAGGCTCTAGAGAAATGAATTAAAAATGAACAAGTAAAAGGATATGGAAGATATGAGAGAATAGAATGGAAATGTTGTCACTATGAAGTATCAAAGTTTGCAAAAATGGGGGAGGTGTGAGCATTTGGACTCATAAAGGATGGAAAAGAATCCATTCAAATGTGCTGAATAAAATGTGTCAGCAGAGTTGAAAAAGCTCTGTGTTCTACTCTTGGCTTTGAGATAGTTGTTTCATCTGTGAAATGAGGGGATTCGACTTCTTGACCTCTAAAGTCCTCTTCACCCCTACAGCTATGGCACCATGGCTTTATGATGATATTAATAAATAACTATTGTTTATTTATTATCAACTATCTGACCTTGGGCAAAGTTCTTAGCTTCTCTCAGCCTTCATCTCTAGTTTTAAAATGAGAGGTCTGGACAGGTCTTTACTTCCATTAATATTCTCTGATTGTTGCCATCTTACAGAATCTCTAAATTGAAAGGGCTCAAACAGTTCATATACAATATCAACAAACAACTTCTGCTTTAAGATCTTCAGGGATGAGAATCTCATTCCCTCCCCCAAAGCAGCCCGTTGGGTTTTGGGAAAGCTCTGTTAGGAAGCTTTTCAAGAGCTTGAATCTAGATCTGCTTCTCTGGAAATTTCACTGTTACTTCTAGCTCTGCCCAGGGGAGGGGCCAAGCAGAATGAGGCTAGCTTTGCTTCCAAATGAGAGACCTTCAAAAGATTAAAAATGGTTACCATGCTCCTCTCCCAAGTCTGCTCTAGGACAAGCATCCACACTTCCTTTCCTCAGGCTTCATACAGCATTTTGAAGCTCTCATTCTATTCACACTTTGCTAAATGTCAGTCATTTAGTCAATCAATATTCCTCCTAAAAAAATATTACAACTAAAACAGAAAACAATTCTCTGGCTGTGGTATGACCAAGACAGAGTACAAAGAAACTATTGCTTTCCTTCCTTAGTACCTCTCTTCATGTAGTCTAAGATATTAATAACTACCATTTATATAGTGTCTTAAGGTTTGTGAAATACTTTGCAAATATTCTCCTTTTGTCCTCACAACAACCCTGCTGAGTAGGTGCTAATGTTATTCCCATTTTATAGATGAGAAAACTGAGGTAGAAAGAGGTGAGTTGCCCAGAGTCAAAGTTGCTTCAACTGAACTCAAAAGTTCCCTACGAATCATGCCCCAGAATCTACTCACACCTCAGAACAGCATCAACTCTGGTCTCAAATTTCTATACAGACAAATTAACATAATGGAGGAAACACTAGACTTGGAGTCAAAAGTTTTGCCACTCAATAGATCATAGGCAAATCATACAATCTATATAAGCCTCAGTTTCCTCCTCTGACAAATAGATACAGGGCAGCTAGGTGGCACAGTGGATAGAGCACCAGTCCTGGAGTCAGGAGGACCTGAGTTTAAATCTGACCTCAGACACTTATTAGCTGTGTGACCCTGGGCAAGTCACTTAACCCCGATTCCTTTTTAAAAAAATGAAGAACTAAATGGAGTAATATATAAGAAAGTGCTTGAAAGATCCGTAGAAGATGGGGAGGGGGAACAGAGAAAAAGATCACTTTCTTCAAATATCTCAAAGTATGTCATAGGGAAAAGAAATTAGATTGTTTTCCTTTGGTCTGGAGGGCAGAACTTGGAGGAATTAGAGGAAGTTGACTAGGATGTAATTTCAGCTCAACAAAAAGAAAAACTTTCTGATATGAAGGTGAGATAGACTGGCTCTGGAAGGAGAGAGAACTCCATGACTAGACATGTTAAGTGGAGCCCAGATGAGTATTTTTGGAGGGTCTGCAACTGGACCTGTACTGGGGATTCTCAGTGGGAAGCTCTCTAGCAAGGCAGATCAGCAGCCACTCTGCAACTTTAACCAACTTAAGAGAGTTGCCATGGCCACTTGAGGCTAAATCAGGCGTCCAGAGTCAGCTAGACACTGAAACCCAGAAACAGAACTGGAACTCAAATGTTCCCGATTCAGAGGCCGCTCTCTGTCCTCCTCGCTACATTCCCTCTCTGGATAAGTATGGGATCATCAAGATGAGATTCATAATATTCCTTTTTTCCTAGTCATATATTTCTTTGATTATAATCTTTTTTTTGGTCCAAACCTATTATTTCATTCTCATAGGAAACTCACAAGGAGGAAATTCCCTTTACCAATCTAGATTGGTAACTATTCAGCAGAAATAGTCTTAAGAAGGTGCCTGAGACACTAAGAGATCAATTGAATTGTCCAGGGTTATACAATCAAAGTGTTAAAGGTAGGATTTGAACCCAAGTCTTCCTGTCCCTAAGGTTAACTTTCCAATCTTTACACTACACTGCCTCCACCAGAAAAATTTGTTGTTGTTCAGTCTTGTCCAGCTCTTTGTGACTCTACTTGGGGTTTTTGTGGCAAAGATACTGGATTGGTTTGCCATTTCCTTCTCCAGCTCATTTTCCAGATAAGGAAACTGAGGTAACCAGGATTAAGTGACTTGCCCAGGGTCACACAGCTGGTTAAATATCTGATGCTAGATTTAAACTCAGGTCTTTCTGACTTCAGGCCCAAGCACTCTATCCACTGCACCACCTAGCTGCTCCACCAGAAGAATACTTGTATTTGTTAAGATGGAGATCAATGTTCCAGGGAAAATCTTAGGGCTGTTGAAAGGACTGCTCAATTTCCCAAATTCAATCTTGCCCACTTTCTTCTTCCTGGTCATTGTGGGACAGAAGCCCATTATTCACTTACAGTGTCTGTCTAAGATATATGTGCTGAAGAACCAACTTTATGAGCTGAATGTGGGAGTCTGGACAAAAGACATTCTTGGTTTCCATTATGTAGTTATTTAATCTAATTCTTTTGAGTGATTATGGACTTCATTTAGGAGATTCTGCAATGTTTCTCAGTTTGATAGGAAAGCAGGAAGGCAGGAAGGAACCAAGGAATAAAGGAACCAAGGAACTAAGCATTTAAATGCCTCTATGTGTCAAGTACTATGCTAAGTGCTTTACAAATATTATCTCATTGGATTGTCACAATCTTCTGAGCTAAGTGCTATTATTATCCCCATTTTACAGTTTTAAAAAATTGAGACTGACAGAGACTGACAGACCTGGGGTCTGTAGTACCAATGCAATATTTACAGTGTCCATAATGTGACTATAAGTATCTCATGACGTTCCATTGCAAAATATACCAAACTCTCCAGATAGAGGATAGAACTGAAGCATTTATTTAGACCCCAGAAAATCGAATCCCAAAACCAGTAAGCCAATTACATCATAGTACCAAACAAAGATATTCAGAAGCTATAATAACACTGAGAGCCACAGCATCCATCAGCCTTCCCACAAACCAATACAAGATCAATATTTACTCACAAACCTCTCTCCTCTTTCTCCCAGAGTCTGGCTAGCTCTGACCAGCTTCTTGTTGGCTCTGCTTCTCTTCAGCAAACTCCTCCCACCACAGGCTCCATGTGACCACATTCAGCCTATTAGGGGGCTTTATCTTCACAGAAGGGAAGCTTCCTATGGGCTCTGCTGCTCCCTTTACAAATTCCCTCCATCACAGGCTCCATGTGATTATATTCAACCTATTAGGGGGCAGAGTTTACTTTCAATACAGGGGAAGTCTTCAAATACCACCCTAGGTCTATAAAGGGGCAGGGAAGATCTTCAAATTCCCATTCCCATTACAGGGTCATAGAACTAGTAAGTGCCTAAAGCCACATTTGAACTCCAGTATTCCTGATTCCAGACCAAAGCAGTCAATCCACAACACCACCTAGCTGCCTCATCAGATATAGTCAGCACAAGGTCATCTGCAAATTAGTATCTAGACTAGAGGTCCTCCGCCATCTATGGGGAATCATTCTTCTTTTTGGACTATACACTGTACATCCTCTATAACAATAGAAATCACCTTTGGTGAGCATGCATGGACTGGTTTTATGCCTCACTTAATATCAACATTCAGAGGGCCATTGAATAAAGTTATCTCTGTTGTGCTTGTCAAGGAATCTTTTATGATGCTAATATATGCAGGGAAAACACCTTGTTGGAGCAGAGCCTTTAAGGCTGTATTTTGTCCTGCTGAGTCAAATACTTTTTTGTAATCATCAGACAATAAAAACAATGGGATCTCATATTCTCTGAACCTTTCAGCCAATCACATGACATAAAGATATGCTCTGCTGTAGAACAGTATTTGCAAAAGCCTTTCTATTCCCATTTCACATTTTTTATCAAGGATGTCCTTGATAGAAGAGAATAATCCTTATAAAGATTTTCTTGAAGGCAAGCTGAGAGTCCTGGTATATCCAATCACTTGCAAATCTTGTCACTGCTACCTCCACAAAGAATCTCAATCCATTCCCTTTCTTAACTGACACAACTACCACCCTAATTCATATCTTCATCACCTCTCACCTAGACTTTAATAGTAGGCTCTCCAAATTGTCTCCCGGTCTCAACTCACTCTCTGCCCCACACGATTCTCCACACAGCCAAAATGGTTATCCTAAAACCCAGGTAGGGCTAACCATGTCACACTCTTCCCCAGTAAACTCCATTGGCTCCCTATTCCCTCTATGGTTAAATATAAACATCTTGGTTTGGCATTTAAAACCCTTCACAACCTGACTCCAAATCATCTTTCTGGCCTCATTGCATATTTCTCCTCTCCTAAAACACTGGTTCCATGAACATGGCCTTCCTAACTGTCCTCACATGCAGCTCTCTGTCTTCCATCTCTATGTCTTTGCACTGGCCACCCCCCAACCCATGGCTGCATTGTACCCCTTCATTACTTCTACCTCTTAGGATCCCTCTTTTCTTTAAAGGTTCAATTCAAATGTCAATTTCTATATGAAACTTTTCTTGATCCTTCAATTACATAGCAGCAATAAGTGAAACTATGCTAATAAGAAGAGACTGTTGAGAGAAAAGAAATGAGGGTCAAGGAAAGAATCTTGTGGGATACCCTTATTTAAGGGTGTGAAGAGGACAAGGAACCAACAAGGAAAGAATCAAAGAAATGAGGCATACAGAAGAGTGTGGTGTCAGAGAATCCAAGGGAGGAAAGTGGATCCATGGACTCAGCCATTGTAGCAGAGTGGTGGAGACAGCAAACAGTGAAGAGGTCAATAGGTGTAGAGGAAGTAGAATCAGTCAAGGTCGCCTATTTTTTCCAGAAGTTTGTGAGTGAAAGTGAATAGGGTAGTGAAACAATAACTCAAAGGAGAATTAGAGGCAAGTGAATTTTTTTTTCTTTTTAGGATATGAAATCTTAAGCAAATTTGTACTCTGGGGGAAAAGATACAATCAGGAGGGAAAGGCAGAATGTAAATGACATAGGGGAGCAAATGATAATGGAGCAAGGACACAGAGGAGATGAGAGGGAATAAAATAAAAGGTATGAGTATAGGGCTTAATGTTGAAAATAAAGGCCATCTCATCTTCTTACAGTACAGTAGATAACACTCTGGATTTGGAATCAGAAAGACCTGGGTCCAAATACTGTTTAAGAAACTGATTAGTCAGGATGGCTAGGTGGTGCAGTAAATAGAATACCGGCCCTGGAGTCAGGAGGACCTGAGTTCAAATCCAGCCTCAGATATTTAATACAAAAACTAGCCATGTGACCTTGGGCAAGTTACTTAACCCCAGTTGCCCTGTCTTTCCCCCTCCAAAAAGAGAATGAAAGAAAGAAAGAAAGAGAGAGAGAGAGAGAGAGAGAGAGAGAGAGAGAGAGAGAGAGAGAGAGTGAGGGGAAGGCACAAATGAAGGAAGATAGGAATAGTGAAAGGAATAATGAAGGTAGGAAGGAAGGAAGGAAGGAAGGAAGGAAGGAAAAAAAACTGTTTAGCTGTATGACTTGGGGCAGATCCCTCTCCCTCTTTGGGCCTCAGTTTACTCATCTATATAATTAGGAAGCTGAATCTGATGACATCTAAGATCCCTTCCAGCTCCAAATCTATGGTCCTATGAAAGGAAGGTGTAAAATCCAAATGAGAATCTGAAGTTTGGGGAAAAAAAGGAGACCCCATATCATATGGTCTTAATCTCCTCAGTAGAGGATGAGATAAAGTCCTTTCCTGAGAGCAAGGGGGAAGGGACCTTGAGGAGGAAAGATTTGGAATCATTGTTGCAGGGAATGGATAGATAGTCAAGTAGATGTATGGCACCTACTATGCTAAGCACTTTACAAATATTGTCTCATTTAGCCCTCACAACAATCCTGGAAGCTAGGTGCTATCATTATCCCCATTGAGGAAACTGAGGCAAACAGAGATTAAATGGCTTGACCAAGGTCACACAGCTAGTAAGTGTCTGAGGATGGATTTGGACTTGGGTCTTCATGACTGTAGATCCAGCATTCTTTCCACTGTACCACTTAGCTGCCTATACAAATAAATAAGAGGACTGCCATACAACACTGAGTATACAGTTGAGATTAGTTAATACATTTTCAAGGGATACCATCACACAATGACCATAATAATGTAAATATTAAGAACAACAAGGAAACAAAAGCTGAACATAGACTATAATAACCATGCTTGGTTCTGGAGAATAGCTAAGAAAATGTACCTCCCTTCCTTCTTTGGAGAGGTGGGGGTCTAGGGAAGTAGAACAGTATATATGCTGCCAGTCTTCCTTGACACATTGATGAGTTTTGCTGCACTGCTTTCTTTACTTTTGTTGTTGTTTTCATTGTTGTAGCCATTATCATCATCATTGTCATAGTCAGTGTTGTTTTGTGGTTACAAAAGATGGATCACTTGAAATGGGTAGGGAGGGACAGGGATATATTCATAAATTAGAGTGATGTAAGAGCAAAACATATCCTTTTCTTTTGTCTTTCTCTCTCATTCTCTCTGTCTCTGTCTCTCTCTGTCACTGTCTCTGTTTCTCTCTCATTAAATAAGAGTGGGTTGAAGTGGCTGCCTATAAGGTCAAACTTGAGGAGTGACAAAAGTGAGGCCAGTTCAGGACAAATAGACTAGGCAAACTGGGGAAAATAGAAGGTTAGCAGCAGCATAATTCGGATGAGTGCCTCAGGGATTTTCCCCAAGGCATCCAAATTTAGAGGGTACTAAGTTTTCTTACTTTTTTAACCAATAGTAATAATTGCATCACTAGTTAAAATAGAAAATGATCAGACTAGGAGCTTCATATCCCCACACCCCCAAATGGTCAAACCCAAGCAAGCTCCTCTAAAGTCCACCCTAATCCAGCAGTGGTCTTACCATGTCCTTGAGTCTCTTTTTCTTCAAGATCAGGTCTAACAATCCAAAATCTTTCTTCACCATCCCCTGATCAACTGAATTTTCTTTTAAACAGGTGCTTTAAGAATACCTTTCATGCTGCTTTTTTCAGGCACATTTTTGTGCCCCTGGAGCTAGGATTACCATGTACCACCCAGAGAGATATACTTTGTCTCAGTGAGGTAAGGAATAGATATGAGAGGAGCAAAGGAGTGTTAGAATTCAGTCAGATGGATAGAAGATTGTAGTCACCGAAGGGATATTCAGAGTTCAAGAGTTTGAAGGTGAAATAGTTTTAAATGACAGCGAAGCCTCAGATGTTACCATTACGGGAGCCTAAGGAGGCCAAGTCGCCCCAAGGCAATGGCTATCCTGCAATAGCCAATATTAGGGTAACATGACATGCCAAGTAGCTACAAATAAAATATATGGACGGGTATGTGAATTACTGATAGTGGAATTTACTGCAATTTCTTCTTCATTGGCCAACTGGGGCATCTCATGACCTATCAGGAATCAAGCCTGTTCTAGTCCAAATTCTATTCAATTTTCCATCCAGGCTACAGGGCCTGTTACACCACAGGCACCAATCAGAGTAAACAGGAAAGCAGTAGATCACTGCAGCCTGCACAGGCCAGCCCCAATGCTTAATAAAACAGGCAACAGTTGCCCTGGGGGAAGAGCCCGCCCCCCACACAAACTTTGCTATGTTTTATTCTCAAACCTGAGAGGAACTTTTTTCCAAATCAAGCTTTATAAGCACTTGGAGGATTTGAGTAAAAAAATCTGCATTGTCGGCTGTTCTCCTTTCATCAGATGCTCCCATTTGTATCTGCTCAGAAGAGTTTAATTCCATAAGTAAGGACGTCTTTGGGCCTGTGCAATCATGTTTATAGGATTGATGTCCCTGTCAGGATCTTCCCTCCTTCAGCCCTAACTATAAACATCTGGTAGAGGAAAAAGTCAAGTGTTTATTACAAATTGTTCAAACTCTGGAGGGTCATTTCCTGATCACTTCCTTCTGCATCTGCCTTTCTTATTTATTCATCTGTCCACCCTTTTTACCTATCAAAGAGACAGATTTAAGAGCTTTAGACATTGTCAAAAATCACACAAGAATGTGCCAACTCCTTCTTGAGTTCTCACCTCAAGAGATTAAAGGAAAGCAGCATAGAGACGGTGTCCAAGCCTAAAACAATGAACCCAGAATTTTCCTCAGGCATACAACCAATTCTTGGCAAAACTATCAAGTGAAGTAGTGGTAGAAGGAAGAGAAGAATGCAGAGGAGAAGGAAGAAGAGGAAAAGGAAGAGGTGTGCTCACGTCCCCTACCTCTCTAGGGACTATCTAGTCCCTACCTTTCTAGTCATGTTATACTTACTCCCTTCCATGAACTCTGTGATCAGTGACACTGGCCAGCTTGCTGTTCCTAGAACAGGATGATACATTCCTGATTCCAAGCATTCCAAGCACCATCTACCATGGAACTCTCTCCCTCCTCCTCCTCCTCTCTTCCTCCTGGCTTCTCCAGCTTCCTTCAAGTCCCACATTTTGCAAGCACCTTTGCTAGTCCCTCTTCACGCTGGTATCTTCCTTTTGTCCATTATCTCCAATTTATCCTGTATATATCTTGTTCATAAATAGCAGTTTGCATGTTAAACTGTGAGCTCACTGAAAGTACAGATTACTTTGTGCCATTCTTTGTGTCACCAGCATTTAACACAGTGACCTCGACACAGTGGGTCCTGTTGATTTAATGACTTGAAGTGTCTGGAGTTGTTATCATTGTTGTCCATATTTCTATAGTACTCTAAGGTTTGCAAAGAGCTTCCTTCCCACAATTCTCTGAGATAGATAGTTTGAGTATTATTATACCCATTTTATAAATAAGGAAACTGAGGCTTAGATAGGTTATTACTACTTCAAAATTTCAATGGGCCCATAAGGTCATCAATGTGGGTACATTTTCTACCACCACAGATTATATAATCTATTCACTATGCTTTAGTCCTGTGCATTTCCTGTCCATGTCTTCACAAATATTTTTCAAAGGGGCGTCTAGGTGGCACAGCGAATAGAGCACTGGCCCTGGAGACAGGAGGAACTGAGTTCAAATGCAGCCTCAGACACTTGACACAATTACTAGCCATGTAACTTTGGGCAAGTCACTTAACCCCAATTGCCCTCCAAAAATAAAGAGAAAAGAAGGAAGGAAGGAAGGAAGGAAGGAAGGAAGGAAGGAAGGAAGGAAGGAAGGAAGGAAGGAAGGAAGGAAGAAAGAAAGAAAGAAAGAAAGAAAGAAAGAAAGAAAGAAAGAAAG
>NW_027185754.1:12465754-12478046 GCF_028583685.1 Petaurus breviceps papuanus | reverse complement strand
AAGAAAGAAAGAAAGAAAGAAAGAAAGAAAGAAAGAAAGAAAGAAAGAAAGAAAGAAAGAAAGAAAGAAAGAAAGAAAGAAAGAAAGAAAGAAGGAAGGAAGGAAGGAAAGAAAGAAAGAAGGAAGGAAAGAAAGAAAAGAAAGCCACTATTGGATTATCTCCTGCCCTGTCTACATGCCTGTAGCTTACCAGCCCAGTGACCTGAGAGAACCAAGTGGCAACAGGACCTTCTAATCCATCATATCCCTGCCTTTGTCATTTCATTGAAGCTGCTCCCTGATGTAGGTGGGAAAGGAGTAGAGGATGAAGGGAAAGAGGCTGAATATTCTATTTGTTGCTTGACCTCTTGAATTTTTCTGCCAAAATATGTCACTGTGTCAAATTAACATTCCAAAAGCCAATCCAACTCAACAATATTGAGTGTCTACCACATGCAAGGTCCCATGTTGTGCATAAGAATATACAAACGAAACAAAACAATGCCTGCCCTCAAGGAACTTAAAATCTAGTGTGGGGTGTAAGACAGGTAACTATACATAAATAATTATGATACAAGGTAGTAAGCAGTTAACCCAAAGTTTGACTCAGAGTTAACCCAGAGGAGAAAACTAAAGTACAGAAAAGTGAAATGATTTATCCAAAGTTCCACAGCTAGTTAGAGGCCCAGCCCTTGACTGGTCCTAACCTTCATCCCCTGGCCTCCTGCCCAGTCCTCTTTTGACTTACACTGTAATGGCAAAATCCATGTTTGAGACCACACCCCCCTGCCCCTGCCAAGTGCCATGGAGATTCCTAACTGACTTAGGTGTCCACAGCACTTATGGTGGTGTGTCATGATGAGAACAGTTGAAATGAGAAGTATTGGGTTCAAGTCCCAACTTGATACAATAGAACCACAGATTTAGTATTAGAAGAGACCATAAAGATCACTCTGTCATTACACTATATTCCTCCTATTTTACAGATGAAGAAATTAAGGATAATTACAGTGAAGCAATTAGACCATGGTCACACATTCAGGGTCAGAGGCAAGATTTGAACACAAGTCTTCTTGGGTGCAGCATTTTATTTACCATACTACATTGCTTATCAATGATTTTTGAGAAAATCACTTCCAATACCTGGGCCTCAGTTTCCTAATCTGTAAAATAGAAAGAAAAGGTGAAAGATGATATCTTTGATCCTTTCTATCTTTGTTAGCTCATGATCCTAAGATTCTGTGCTTTGAGGACACAAAAGTACAGAAAATTTTAGGCCATGTAACTTAACTTTAACATTCTGTAAAACATCTATCCCTGCTTCCAATGTTCCTTTTGCTGTCTTTGAAAAATCTCCTGGTGCCAGTTTTCGATGCCTTTGCCCCTCCCTATTCATGTCTTATGAAGATATTTATTATAATCAGTGTGGCACAGTGGATAGAGCAATGGGCTTGGAATCAGAAAGATTCATCTTCCTGATTTCAATTCTGACCTCAGGCACTTACTAGCTATGTGACCCTGGGTAAGTCATTTGATCCTCTTTACCTCAGTTCCTCAGCTGTAAAATGAACTAGAGAAGAAAATGGTAAATCACTCTAGTATCTTTGCCAAAAAAATCCCAGATGGGGTCACAGAGAATTGGACATGACTGAAAAGACTCAACAAAACCAACATCATAACCAGCTCCCCTAAAGAAAATACAGTTTCATTGCTCTTCCTTCCAATTCACGTACCAAGAGTGCTGAATATTGCCAGCAATGTTCTCAGAGAAATCAGTGCCTGTGCTACAGGGAAAGTCATGGTAAATAGCTAAGCACACTTGCAGTGGAAAGAGCAAGGCAAGACTTTGCCCTGTTCTACCTACTGGAATTTTGGAAGACGGACAGACAGACAGATAGATACATAGATGATAGATGTGTATATACATATAAATGTATGCATGTGTATATATACACATATATATGTATATGTGTATGTATACGTATGTGGGTATCCAATATTGTTCCTTTGATAGTCAGACATCAATAAGCCACAACAACACATCAAGACAACTTCATCCAGAGTGGTTTTTCAGATACTGGGGTTATCAAGCTGGATTGCTTTCATGGGCAGGAATGGTATGAGAAGACATCCTTTCAATACATCTGTCCCAGTCCAAAGCCCATACCATCTCCTAAATCACTTAAGGCAAAGCCTAAAGCAAGCATCTCCTTGGGAGCCCAGAAGGAGAGAATACGGTCAATCAGAACTCTTGGACTTGGAGTAAGGAAGAAATGGGATTGAATCCTACCTCAGACACTTATTACTTATATGACCCTGAGCAAGACACTTAACCTCATTATGCCTCTGTTTCTCTATCTGTAGAGTGAAATGGTTGGACTCAATGGTCTCTCAGGTTCTTCTAGCTCTTAATCTATGATCTTATGAGCCTATACTGAGGCACCAAAAGATGAAGCCCACTTTGGTTAATATTGTAGATGGCTAAGTCCCACCCAGGGCTTCAAGGAGAGAACTACATCTCTTTGACCACATGACTAACTTTTTTTTTGTTTTCTTTTAGAACATTTATTTTAACAACAATCTCAACCAAAAAAAAGGAAGAGAAAAAAACTCTAAATAAAAGTTATACTACTATGGTACATAGTGTTTTGCCCATTTCCATTTGTAAGAAGGGGATGGAGCCTCCTGCCAGATGCTCCTTTCTGCTTTCTACTTGTACAAGTCAGGAAACAAGCCAAAGTTCACATGTGGAGGTGGAGAAGGAATTGCTGCCAAGTAAGGGAGCTTCCCTCCAAGGATGTATAGATGGTTTACCAGGATGTGGCTTTTATGCATGCTGCCTTTTCTATTTTTTTTTTATTTTTGGAGGGGGAAATGCAGGGCAATTAGGGTTAAGTGACTTGCCCAAGGTCACACGGCTAGTTTTGTGTTAAGTGTCTGAGGTCAGATTTGAACTCAGGTCCTCCTGATTCCAGGGCCAGTACTCTATTCACTACGCCATCTAGCCACCTCAATGCTGCCTTTTCTTAGAGCCACAGGTGAGAGTTGGGTGGCAGTTATATGCCAAGGGTAGATAAGCAGCCCTGAAAAGGGGTCAGCAAACCCTCACAGAGGCAGTGCTAGTCTTCCCTGAACACCCCATAAATATAGCAATGGACCTTGGGAGAAAGTGCCCTGAGGGGTCCTTTTGCTGTTATTATTATTCTTGACTAAACTTGTTCTTTTCAAATATCTCGTTAGCCTCTTTGCTTTAAGGGGGCTAGTAAATACAGACACAAATTCAGCATTCTCAAAGAGACACATGCCAAATCAGATGTTCCCAGGTACTGGGAGAAAAAAAGAATTATTCTTTGAGAATAACCCTGGAGATTCAGCCCAGCCTGTATGTGCTCAGAGCTGAGAATCCAGTGCTTGGTTTACAGACATTTATCTTTTTAAAAAACATATACTTTAATAAACTAATAACAACTTATTTACTTTATGCTTCCTTCTGACCTCTTCCCTGTCTGCTTACATATAATTTTTGCTGATAGTATAGTTTTAATTTCCATATAGGCTGTTCTAGCTCTGCTTTCTTTATTTTGCTTTATTTCCTGTGCCTTTCTATATTTCTTATATTGCTTAGATTTGTCATTTTAATAGTGCCATAATCTTCCCTTCCAATAATATGCCACCATGTGCTTGGTCATTTCTAATGTTCTTTCCACTGGACCTATTATAGATTTGCAAATGGGGCCAGAAAAAGCTACAGCACCCCAATATATTAGTAAATGCCACTAACAAAGAAAGACAAATGCATTCTGAAGACCCAAGTGCTCAATGTCTGGATTTATTATTTCCACATAGCCCTGACTTTAAAATTTTATTTTCCTTCTTTAATATAAAGGGAGGCAATGAAGTTAGTGGATAGAAAGCTGGCCTAGGAGTCATAAAGACCTGGGTTCAAGACCTGCCTTTGATACATATTGATTTTGTGACATGGAGCAAATCATTCAGCCTCTATTATTGGTCCTAGACTAATAGTCTCCAGAGTGTAGGCTATGGCCCCTGGGGGTTCCAGCCAAGTGGAAGATGGATTCTCTCTCACCTTTCCTGCAATAGATGATTGTGAGACTCCTCTCTAATGTAAGAACACCTATCCTTATTCTCCAACCCTCCCCCAGCACTACCCCCTCTTATAGGTTCCCAACTTCCCTGTTCTTTAAACCCTCCCTGGTATAAACCCTTCAGGGCAGTTATAACTTCACTGCTTACCCACACACCTACAGTAACAACTCCAGAAGCGCCAACAGGAAAATTCCACCCCCCTCCAATAGACCCAATCCTGGCTCCCCAGATCATCTCCTTAGTGAAATAGTCAGCTCTCATCTCCAGGGTGATAAGTGACCAGGGTTAGAAACTCAACTTCCTCCTTTCATGGATGAGCAGGTGTGGATGGGTTGTAATTTTCAACAAAAGTCCCATTACACTACCTTTCTCCTCAAACCCACCAGTCTTCCAAAATTCCCTGTTATTAAGTGCACCCTGTACCTCCCAGTCACCTAGGTTCACAATTTTACAGCATCTTTGATCCTCCCTCTCCCCCCAACCAAGCATTTACCAAATTTTGTCATTTTACCCTTTCTCTCTATTCACATTGTCATTAAGTCATTTCAGTCCTGACTGAGTCTTAGTGACCCCATTAGGAATTTTCTTGGCAAAGATACTGGAGTGGATTGCCATTTCCTTCTCCAGTTCATTTTACAGATGAAGAAATTGAGACAAAAAGGGCTAAGTGACTTTCAAGGTCACAGCTAGTAAGTGTCTGAGGCTGCATTTGAACTCTGGTTGTCCCAACTCCAGAGCTAGCACTCCATTCACTGTGCTACCTAGCTGCCCTAAGATTAAACTAGATGATTTTTTAAATCTCTCCCTTGCTTACCATCCTGTGATTGTGTGTTTCTATGTTTCTGGTTCATATTATGGATAGTGAAAAATAACTAACAAAATCTTCCTCTGTTCGTCTACTTTCAGGGACAGTCACAAGGGCAAAGGTCTTTGAACTCTGTTTCCAAATAAAGAAAATAATTATTCTTTTTTTAAAGAAATCAATGGGTTAAAGAAAGCATTTAAAACCATGTGGTTTAAGTATTTTTATATGTTAAATGTGACAGGAAAGGCTAAAAAGAAACCTCACCTTTTTGGACCCAAATGGCCAGCAATGAATTTTGTAATCAAGAAACAACCAGGGGAGCCAACCCTGCACTACTGTTCTCCATAATTAATCTGGTAACCATAGCAACCTATATACACTTCACCTAGACTTCATCTCAAAGGGTATTTGAATAAGCTCAAAAAGAAGTAATTATGCAATTCAATTTAAGACCAAGAAACAAACAAGCCACAGTTACAATTAAACAAACAAGCCCTTTCTGAGATTGTCCAAGGCAGTGTTTATGTAATTGCCCGCTAAGGGGGCGAGCTGACACCCTCCCTACCCCCCCCCCCCCCCGGGCATCCTGGCTTCTAGATCTGGAAGCCTGACTGATGCAGAACCTGGAGTGCCTCCCAAAAGCATTTTAAAAGATGAATAGGTTTCAGGAGATGCCTGGTGAACCCGAAGAGCCAAACTAAAGAGAAGTTGCAGCAGCTTAAGTAGAAGTTACAAATTAAACAAAAGGAAATGACAACAATCCAACACTGGATAGGGTTGCATCTAAAGGTAGTGAGTTCCCAGCCACTGGAGAGGTCTTTAAGCAGAGGACAAATGATGACTTTTCAGGGATGTTAATGAAGAAGTTCCTGCTCAGATAAGGGTTAAACACTTGTGAGGCACCTTCCAGCTCTGAGACTCCACTTACCAACACCCCACTCCCTAAAAACCAATGGGTGTCATAGCACTTCCCATCTGTGCCCCCTCTTTGGGCAAACATTCTACCAGCAAAAGAAGGGAAAATCTGGAGGGATACATCTGGTGTCTCCAGAGTATTCATTTCCTAAGGAAAAATCCTCATTCCCCACCTTCAGTCCCCCCACCCCCGCTCCACTGCTGCAATGACAAAGGGGTTTGTTGTTTCAGCTAGAATGGATTCCATAAAAGTTTTATGTTTCTGACTGGGCTAATGGAGTCAGAGTGGCATCAGCTCTGTCTGCCGGTAAAAATAAGGCAGCGCAACTGCCATGATCATTTAGTCGGAGTCCAAGCAGTGTGCTGGAGATCCCCGAGGGCTGCCTGCCGCTTGCCACGCCAAGGCTGGGAATAAATGATTCTCCCCCTTTGTTTGCTATGCGAAAGCAAGATAATGCAGCACATTCGGTTAACATTTGTCACTGAAACACTTTCCCCTTCAGGAATA
This sequence comes from Petaurus breviceps papuanus, assembly GCF_028583685.1. Taxonomy (NCBI): domain Eukaryota; kingdom Metazoa; phylum Chordata; class Mammalia; order Diprotodontia; family Petauridae; genus Petaurus; species Petaurus breviceps. The sequence continues at coordinate 12,471,732 of NW_027185754.1, read as the reverse complement.
ATATGTGGGAGTTGCGGAGACCTAGTGTTTCCAATTAATCAGGGCTAGGATTAATCATGCAAGAAATGAAAGTAGAAATTTAATATTTGAAAATAAGAGTGAAAGCAGTAGCCAAGTCTAATTAAAATATACTTTCTGCTTTTAATGTACACAACAAGCTCTATTTTATTAGCTGCCTTAATTCGTGTTGTCTCGTGTACCCGATGCTAGCTAGGATAAAAGCCATCTTCTAAAAGCTGCAGCGGATCAATTTCCAAGTCTCCTTGGGTGCATCCAGAAGCTTTCTCGATATACTTGCGTGCCTCAGAGGCATCCACACCCCTTCTCTTCAGTCCCAAAGTAGGCATCTCTTCTATTCCTTAAGAACATTCCGTGCTTCACCTACAGAAATTGTTCTCTTCTCAGCTGAATGCAGTCCCTGGACCCTTTGGAACAGCCCCTGCCAAGACTGCAGAGTATAGTGCCTCTAAAACTCAGAAGTCATCTTCGGCTTAACAGCTGCTCGTTTCAGCTCTCCCAGACCTCCCTCTATTCCTCTGTGGCTCACACTGAGCCAGGCGCTGCAACCCTCTGGCACTCGGGATTAAAGGCCTGGGCTAACCCAAGAGCCAAGAGCTTCCCACCAAACAGCAAACTAATATACAGTATGTCGTCCTGAGCAAACTAAGCAGAGGCTGGATTTGTTGCGCCTAATTAGTTTTATTACTTCATAAAATAGAATTCCAGGCCCCTGGTATTCAGGAAAATAATTTCAATTTCAAATGAGGGAGTGTTACTTACTGAAGGAGTTCTCCGAATTAAAGGTAAAGGCAAAAAGAGTTCCAATGTTTTCATGGCCAGAGAGAGAACCCAGGAAGCCCAATGACCCAGTAAAGAAGTAAGGCCCTTCCGGTGCTGCCAAATTGAGGAATCCCCAGCTCCCTTCACCAGAGGCATCTTCCTGATCCTATCCCCAAAGAACGCCTCAGCCACTGTCCTATTCTTTCTTTAAAACGGTTCTTAGTGAACTGATTGTCTTATATAGTTCTGTGCTAGGTGGCATTTGGCATTAGCTACTGCAATCAAAGCATGGATGCTGGAATAAATATCTTTAAAAACCAACAGTCTCATAGGTGCTTTGTGGCCATTCAGGCTTTTTTTTTAAATCCTCAGGAAGGACTGTCCTTTGGGATATCCCCATCTCTCCCCAAATCTATATCCAAAGAAAATCAGTCTCTACCAGAGGTTAAAGGGGCACTTACCCATCTTTCTCTTTAGATATCTCTGAACATTTAGAAACTGGTGAAAAGAAAAAAGGTGAGGAAGCTCTTCTAGGTGATTTGTTTCAGGAGCTGAGTACCTGCCTCTCTTGTTTGCCCCTTTTGGTGATTAGTCAAGGTCAAAAGTAAATTCAAAAATAATTATGGCCTATCTTGCTGTGATCATCTGAAAACTAGCACTCCAAAAGGAATCCAAAGTAGAATTCCAAGGAGGTTTGAGAAGCTCTTAGACTTGGTTGTTATCATTGTTGCTGTTGTTAAAAGGACAAAGGGGTCAGTAGCGGGTGATACATGGTCACTGACCTGGGAGTCTAGAAGCCAGTCCTAGCTCAGCTACTGACTAGTTGTGTGAGAGGGCAGCTAGGTGCTACAGTGGGTAGAGTGCCAGGTCTGAATTCAGGAAGACTCCTCTTCCCAAGTTCAAATCTAACCTCAGAACCAACTAGTTGTGTGACCCTATGCAAGTCACTTACCCCTTTTTGCTTCAGCTTCCTGATCTGTAAAATGGGCTGGAGAAGGAAAAAGGCAAATCACTCCAATATCTTTGCCAAAAGAAAAAAGACAGAAGTTGGGGGGGGGGGGGAAGGGAGAGAAAGACAGAGACAGACAGAGACAGAGACAGGGAGAAAGAGTCATGAAGTGTCTGACACGATTGAAAGACTCAGGAACAATACCAGCTGTGTTACACTGACCAAGTCACAACTTTTCTTTCTCTCAGTTTCCCTAACTTTAAAATAAGAGGATTGAACTAGAAGATCCTTTCCAGTTCTAACATCCTATTGATCTAATGAATCAAGATGATACAGTAGAAAGAATGCCAGGTTGAGAGTGAGTGAGAAGACCTAGGTTTAAATCCTGGCTCCTCCACCTGATACCTTTATGGCTTTAGGCAAATCAACTTCTCTGGGCCTCTGTTTCTTCACCTATAAAATGAGAGTTGGACTAGATGACCTCTTAAATTTCCTTCTGACAGTTATAATCTCTTTCCCTTTTACCTCTTCACCTCTCTCCCCATACAAGCAAATCCCCTTCCCCTGTTCAGAGTTTTGATTGAAGTGGGGGAAAGTAAATTCATTCCTACAAAGATCGTGATTAGAAAACATCATGAAGTCCAAGAACTCATTTATCTGAATGTTTCACTACCCAAGATCCTTTATTATCCTCATGCACTTTCTTCCCAAATCCTCAACTATACTTAAAACTATTCATTCTTATTGTTGGTATTTGAATTCAAAATTCATTCAATAATCATTTATCAAGCAACTACCCTTGCTAGGCATGAAGATACAAAGGGAAAAATAATGAAACTATCCTTACTCTCAAAGAGATTTCATTTTATTGGAGGAAAACCACATATACTTGGAAATGTAAATACAAATACGTATAAAGAAATGGGGAGGAAAGGAAGGAGACACATTTATTAAGCACCTACAACATGCCAGACACTACTATGCTCAGTGCTTTACAAATATTATCTCGTTTTATCCTCACAACAATCTCCTGCTAGGTAGGGCACATTATCAATCCCCATTTTACAGATGAAGAAATTGAAGCAGAGAGAGGTTAAGTGACTTTCCCAGGGTCATATAGTAAGTATCAGTAGGAAGATTTGAGCTGAGGTCTTCCTGACTTCAGGTTCTATCCACTGAGATACCTAGATGCTCTGACTGGATAGAGCACTAACAACCAGGGGGATCAGGGTAGCCTTTCCCCTAGGACACAGCACTTAAACTGAGTTTTAGGGGTTGGGTTTTTTTCATTTTGTTTTTTTGTAGGCAACGGACAGGAAGTGATTTGCCCAAGGTCACAAAGTTAGTAAGTGTCTGAGGCTGGATTTGAACATAATTCCTCCTGACTCCAGAGCTTCTGCTTTATCCACTGAACCACCTAGCTGCCCCCTAAACTGAATTTTAAAAAACCTAGGGATTCTGTGAGGCAGAGGTGGGGATAAAGTGATTTCCTGGTCCAAAGAAAAACAAAACAAAGGCAGAGGCAGGAGATGAGATGTCTTATAATGAAGCAATTATCCCACCTCTCTTCTCTCAGAAACTCCTAGAGAAAGTTTCCTATATTCTCCTTGCCTTCTCTTCTTCTCCTCCCATTTAATTTATCCTCCTAGCAATCTGGGTTCCAACCTTCCCACTTAAGCTAAACTATTCTTTCAAAGGTTACTACCAATCTTTTAAAAATCATTGATATTGGTGCGGCTAGGTGGCATAGTAAATAGAGCACTGGTCCTGGAGTCAGGAGGTCCTGAGTTCAAATCCAGTCTCAGATACTTAATACTAGCTTTGTGACCTTGGGCAAGTCAATTAACTCCAATTGCCCTGTCTTCCCCCCTCCAAAAAGTAAAAAAAAAAATCATTGGTATCTTTTGTTTTAATAGCAGTAATTTCTAAATATAACTCTCACCCCTCCCCAAACTAGTCAGTCTTTCCAGGTAAAAAAAGAAATAAAGCAAAACAAACCAACCAACCAACATATTATCTAACCACATCTGATAAGGTATGCAATATTCCACACCAAGGAAGGAGGTGAATTTCATCATCTCTTCTCCATGGTCAAGACTGGTCATTATAACTATATAGAGTTCAGTTTCATTTTATTGTTTATTTCCTTTAAATTGTGATCATTATGCATATTGTATTCCAATGATGTCTTAATTGCTAAGAAAAAAATTCATTTTTTTCCTGTCTTGATCCTTCTGGACCTATCAGGAAGCTTTTAACACTCCTGGCCAGCTCCTCCTCCAGTATATTCCCATCACTCCAGATTTGGGGGACACTTCTTCCTCTTTGTTTTCCTCCATATCTGTCTGTGCATTCTTTCTTAGTCTCCTTTGAGGGCTTCATGTGCCATCATCCAACCATGGCTATCCCCCAAGTCTCTGTCTTGGGTCCTCTTTTCTCACTACTTTCTCTCTCCCCCCCCTCCCTTCTCTCTCTCTCTCTCTCTCTCTCTCTCTCTCTCTCTCTCTCTCTCTCTTTTTCCCTTCCTATACCCCCCCTTTCTCTGTGAACTCATTACCGTATTTCCCCGATAATAAGACACTGTCTTATTATTTTTTTGGACAGAAAAACACCAGAGGGCTTATTTTCAGGGGAGGGCTTATTTTAATGAACATTGACAGCAATTTTAATAAGCAGGTAAATGTGAACAAAAAAATGTACCTTTATTCAATAAGCAAATCACTGGGGAAGAACAGGATGACACGCTCACTGCTGCAGCTCTGATTGGATGCAGCTCAGAGCGCGGCGTGAGTTTCACGGGGGGGGAGGGGACAGTGCATACAGAGGGTACCGTAATGTAGTGCGTAGCACAGGGGATCACCTTCACTACAGTAGCAATTTCAATAGGGCTTATTTTGGGGGGAGGGCTTATTTTAGAGGAATCTTACACAGTAAGGGGAGGGCTTATTTTCGGGATAGGTCTTATTATCGGGGAAACACGGTAGCACCTATGTATTCAGTTATTTTTCCTATGCAAATAATTCCCAGATTAGAATTCTTGAAGATAAGAACTATTTCATTTTTATCACTGGATCCCCAGTATGTAACACAGTGCCTGGAACATAGTAGGGGCTTAATAAGTTTTTCCTGAATTCAAATGAATTTCTCAAAAATGCATTGTTCAATTTAACCAATTCTGCTAGGTGATGCAATGCATAGAGTGCTAGAGTTCAAGTCAGGAAATCTTGAATTCGAATTCCATCTCAGATACTTCTTAGCTGTGTGACCCTGGTCAAGTCATATAACTTCTGTTTGCCTCAATTTCCTTATCTGTAAAATAGAGATAATAATAGCACCTACCCCTCAGGGTTGTTTGTAAGGATCAAATGAGATATTTGTAAAGTGCTTGACAAATCTTAAAGCACTACGTAAATTCTATCATCATCATCATCATCGCATTTAGAGCTTGAAGAGGCCTTAGAGATCCTCTAGTCTAGTCTAAAAAACCTCATTTTATAGATGAATGAATTACTCAGCATGGTCACACAGGTAGTAAGTGCCAGAACTGGGAATTTGAACTTGAGTCCTAACTTGAATTAGGTGTTCAGTGACCTTTCAGTGATCTATTCACTGCACCAAGTTGCCTCCCATGTCCCTGAGGCCAGAAGGAGGATTTGTCACCTTCTTCCCTGATTTTTAGAGGGTATCTCACCTCTAAACTGACTCTCTTTATAAAGGGGGTTGGGGGAATGTACAGGGTGGCTCTAAGCATCTCCCTGAAATTATGAGGGTGAAAGAAGCAAAGATCCATTCCCTTCCATTATTTTGCTAAAAGTAAATCGAGCCTCCTCTTTCCCCCATCCTTCCATGGTACCTCATGGCCCTCTCCTGTTTGACTATACTTCCTCCCATGCATGCTCACTTAAGCTGTCTGTCTCCATCATCTAGTGCCTAATAACACACTTTCCCCAAAGGCAGGAGATTAATGGTCCCTTGTCCTGCCATGCTCCCTGCACTCCTGCCTACCTTCTGCTCCCTTCCTGGCAGCACAGCCTCTGTTGGCTTCTTTTTCCAATCCTGCTGGAAAGTCAGATGTCTCCTCTGTCCTTTCAGCTCCATCCAGAGTCTACTCCAAAGTGTGTGTGGGGGGGGGGGGGGGGGAGCAAACAAGACGGGTGGAGCGCACAAAGATAGAGAGGGGGGTACAACAACTTCTAAACAAAAAGATGAAGCTCCTTTGTCTTTGGTCTTACCACACACATCTATCATT
>NW_027185754.1:12453672-12465654 GCF_028583685.1 Petaurus breviceps papuanus | reverse complement strand
GGGGGGGGGGGGGGGGGGGCACATGCAATTGGCTTTCGGAGCTCAGAAATTGATAGGGGCTTTAAAATGCTATCATTGACAAGCAGTTCCAGCACATTTTGATGTCATATCACAAACATCCCCAAGTACCTGGATAGGATGTAGACATTGGGAATGTAGGCACAAAGATCACGAGATTCCTTTGGAGCAAACTATTTACCAGAAAGTATCCTTAGCACATTTATCAAAAACCACTTAAGAGGAAAAATATATTCTTTACGTCTTACCCTTTCTTACTTACCCAGCTCAAGAGCTACCCACTAAGATCATGAGATGTGCAATTGGAAAAGACCTCAGAGATCATTTAATCTGACCACTTCATTTTACAAATGAACAAATTGGGTCCCAGAGAGGGCAGGTGTCTTGCTCACGATCACACAGTTAGTAAGTGACAGAGGTGGGATATGGTCTCCTTTGGTCCCCCTCGCTCCTATCTAGATATGATCTGTTGTCCTTCATCTGATTTCATAGGTGTTGTTTCTTATGCTCCTATATTTTCTTTTTTTAGATTGTATTTATTTAATTTTTCATTTATGAAATAAAACAAGCATTTCTATAACAGTATAATTTTTTAAAAATATGATTACACATGAAACTGCAAAACTCTTATGTATATCTTGCTACTATTCCCTTCAAATATATAATACAATTATCAGGTAACTTTTTTTTCCTTTTTTCCCTTACCTTACACACACACACACACACACACACACACACACACACCATAGAGATGACTACCATTAGACACAAATTTGTATATGTGTGTATACACAGAGACACACATATACACACATATATTCGTGTATATATTTACATATATACACATATGTGCATGTAAAATCATCCTATACATACTTCTATTTATGTATTCTTTCTCCTGATGCAGATGGCAATGGCTATATCCCAAATTGCGGTATATGATCATGATGGAATACTACTGTGCTATAAGAAACAATGAGTTTGTTGATTTTAGAAAACCTGTATAGACCTATATTTTCATTATATGTGTCTGTATACATAAATATTACACTCTTAGTTTCTCATGGGAGTGTTTTCATACCTCTTTTTTCTTTGTATTTTCTCCATTACCAAACAAGAGGCCCTGTACAGAAGAGATGCCAGGCAATCAGCCCATAAGCATGGATCAAACACTTATTATGTGGCAGGCACTAAGTTAGGTACTGGAGCTACAAAGAGAGCCAAAAGACAGTCCCTGCACTCTAGGAGCTCACAGTCTAATGAAGGACACAACATGCAAATAACTATGTGCCAACAAGTAATATCTAGGAGAAACTGGAGAGAATTAATGGGGGGAAGGCACTGGCACTCAAGGGTGTTGGGAAGGCTTCCTGTAGAAGATGGGACTTTAGCTGGGAGTTAAGGAAGCCAGAGAAGCCTGGGGGAGAGATGAGGAAGGAGAATATTCCAAGCATGGGAGATAGACAAAGAACATTCCTGAGGGACACAGTGCTTGGAGGCTGGGGTCCCCCTGTGTTGCTCACAGGGCATGAGCACCTCCCATACTTAGAGAATAGAGCTCCTTTCTGCCTTCTCAAAGCTTCATTGATATTGCTGGGATTTTAGTTGAGACTTGAAGGAAGCTAGGATGTTTCATAAATGTTTGTTGAATTAACAAACAACTGAATAACATCTATAATTTATGTTTCTGGTATTTCCTTTACTTCAGCCCCATGAGGGAAGTAGCAAAATTTACAGTCCCCATTTTATATACAGATGAGACATATATAGATAAGTACAGAGACTTCCCCAAGGTCAAAAAGGTAATAAATAGAAGTAAAGGTTTGAACCCAGGTTTTTCTGGGTCCAAGTCTGGAGTTGTTTCTACGCTAACCTCATGAATGAACAAACAAACGAAGGCAAATAGAAAGTTATAGACGTGCGCACTTCATACGCCATCTATCCCAGCCATCTTCCTCTCATACTCTGCCCTTCCCCTTGCTTTTCACCTCTTACTCCAGTCCATCAATTCTCCTGTGACTCCACTCTCCATCCCTGTGACTTCCTAGACAAAAGACCTTTCCAAGACCATAGCTCCCCTCCCCGAATTAGAAAGTAAGTTCATTGAGGGCAGAGCTGGTCTTGCTTTTGCATTTGTATGCCCACCATTTATCACAGTACTTAGTACATAAACACCTAAATAAATGTTTTTCATTCATTCACTCTACTAACTAAAGTTAGTAGAAAACTAACAGTCAAGACTGAAAAACAGACCAAAATGAAATAATAACAACAAACACTGGAATTGCCCACTAGAACTGCTAGTTTTATTCTTCTTAGCCTGTAAATGTGATTTCTCATTCTTGGTCGGGATTTTAGGAGCTTGATTGATTTCCAGTACATTTTTCCCCCTGGCAGTGGTGCTGGCTAGCAGATCAAGCCCCATAGCTACCCCGATCATGCATTTCACCAAGCTAACATCCTTTGATTTTTATAGGAATTTCTTACCCGGCAGCCTCTCATCTATCCATGTCAAACAGAGGTGACGTAGCTCTCCTTCCACAGTGAATCTTGTGCCACAAACCATTTCTTTCTTAACACTCCCTGAATAAGACAATTTGAATTCATTTCAATAGCTCCCGCTTCCTGGGCCCTGCTTGCTGCCTCTAAATCAGTGTTCCATACAGCTGAGAGAGAGCCTCTCTGAAAGCCAGACAGATTTCATCTACTGTTTCACTTTTGTTTACACATTTAATAATGCACTCTAGGACCTCACTGTTCAGGGTATGCTTTTGGCATTCATCATCAGCCATTGTGCTGGAGCACCCATCATATTTCAAAACAAATGTTTATGTCTTATCTTTTCAAGGTTCCCACTGTCTTAATCCATATGTGGCCTGTAAATGGGAGGCTGGGGCAGGGGGAGGAAGGATAGAGGGAGGGGCAAGAAGGATAAGGGGGGCGGGGGGAGGGCAGAGGGAGGGGCAAGAGGGATAAAGGACTTACCTGGGCCTTCCTGGTCCTTTTTTAGAGCACTGGACTAGAAACCAGAAGACCGGAGTTTAAGAGCTCAGCTTTACCACTCACTACCTGTGCGACCCTGAACAAGACATATGCTCTCAAAGCCTAAATTTTCTCATCTTTAAAATGGGGACAATTTTATTTGCACTGCCTTCCTCACAAGGCCCTTGTGAGGGAGGTTCTTTATGAATTGCAATATAAAGGGCTCCAACATGACAATGAATCTACAATCATCTGTGTGGGGATTACACTGATGATGCTGATTGCATTCTATCCATGCTATGGAGAGATTGCATTTATGTAATTGTCTTTGCCATAATAGGGTGCTCAGGAAATATCTGAATAAACGAAATGTCTGCTGAAATGCCAACCCTCCTCTTGTGGCTGATGTCACATACATAAAGTCCTTACTCAATTGGTGCCAAATAGTAACAATTAATATCTAGAGGCAGAGTAGCATAGTGAATAGAGAAGGCTGGCTTTAGCCTTGGGAAGGACTGGGTTCAAGTCCCATCTCTAATGTGTATTAACAGTAAGACAGTGGACAAGTAATTTATCCTCTCAGCTCTCCCAGGTAATTTTCTAAGACCAGAAGTTGCTGCTCAGATGCCTATCTGCAACAGTAGGAGTGCCTCCCTAGGACCTGCCTACCATGAAATCTCAGTTCTGCTTTGAAAAAAAAGATGACACTGCCCCTTGTGTTAGGAAAGTGACAAGACAATCAGGGCTGTAAAGTAGAGAGGTTAACTGCTCTTGAAGTCAGGCAACCAGGGTACAAATTCTAATTTCTACCCCTGCTATCTACTCTGCACAAGTAACTTTTTTTCTCCTACGGCAGAGATAAGTACTGTTGAATTACCTTTGTATGTTACTATGGTCTCACACAGTGTTTGGCACACAAGAAGAGCTTAGTAAATGTTTGGTGACTAGGAAGGGAAGGAAGGGAATACACATTTATAGAGCTCCTACTGTGTTCCAGATAATCAACTAGGTGGCACAGTGGAGAGAGTGCTGGCTTGGAATCAGGAAGACTTATCGTCATGAGTTCAAACCTGACCTAAGACTAGCTGTGTGACTCTGGGCAATTCACTTAACCCTTTCTGCCTCAGTTTCTTTATCTGTAAAATGAGATGGAGAAGGAAATGGCAAATCACTCCAGGATTTCTTTGCCAAGAAAACTCCAAATGGGGTCAAAAGAGTTGATGTAACCAAAACAGTACAACAACAACACATACTAGGTACTGTGCTAAGAGCTTTTTACAAATATTATATCATTTGATCCTTGTAACAGTAGAAGGTAGGTACTATTATTATCCCCATTATACAGCTGAGAAAATTGAAGGAGACAGAAGTTAAGGGACATACCCATCATTACACAGATAGTAAGTACAATTGAAGCTAAATTTGAACTCAGGTCTTCCTGATTCCAGGTCCAACATACTATTTACTACAGCACCAGGTTCTGGCTAAATAAGTGAATTGTTATTTTTACAAGAAACTCTAGACATTTCTTTGTTATTTCATTTTTCCTCAAAGAAAGTTTTTTTTTTCTTTAGAAGACTATCCAAATATAATTTGTGTTTGTATAAATTGGTGATTTTCAGCCCTGGATTTTGCAACATTTCTAGCTTGTCTCCGGTTATGTTGAGGTGTGAATAGCTAAAATCTCAAAACAAATTAATTTAAATATACTTCAATTCTTTTAAAATACACATTAACTTTGGAAAGGAGGATAGAATGTCATTAAATAAAACAAAAGTAGGAAATTGCTTTTCAAAAACCATTATTCCTCCAACCAAAATTTTAAAAAGCATTTACCAATGTATCAAATGCATACTTTCACTTAATTTAGATAAGGAATTTTTCAATGCAATATACAAAACATTTATGATCCTTGTGTGGAAGCTATTTTTGGCATGAAGAATATGCATGGGCTTTGTCAACTTTTGTTTCTTGACCGATCTAGACTTCACTGGATATCCTTTTCTGAGAATCCTTTTTTATTAGCTTCAACATTTTTATATTGGTTTATTATTTATATATTTGCAGTATAAAAAACAGCTTGGTATAGTAGGAAAGAGTGCTGACCTTGGTGTCAGAGGATCTAGGTTCAAGAAATGCCTCAGACATTTACGACCTTTGTAATCCTGGACAAGTCATTGTTCCTCAGTTTCCTCATCTCTAAAATGAGATAGTTGAGTAGATGGTTTCTCTGGTCCTACCAGCTTTATATATGTGATAGTAAGATGTATTAACCAAGGTAGTTCTCAAAGAAATATCTTATAGAAGGCCATAAAGGCTAACATAAAGTTATTTTTTTGCTTTTCCAAAAAAGAAAAAAAAAAACAGCAATAACTAATTTAAGTAAGAGAAGTTCCTCCTCTCTACAATGAAAGGGTTGGGTTTGATAATCTCCACAGTGCTTTACAGCTCTAAGCCCTCCTGTCTCCGGTTTTTCAAAGTACTGCTATCATCCAATTTTCTTCTCCTATGAATCTGTTCTGGAATGTGCATAGAATTGTTCAATGAAAAAGAACAAGAAATGGAAGCAAGCTTTCTAGGGTGTCTTAGCCAAACTAAAGAATCAACTAACTTTGGGGCAGAGTCAAGATGGCAGAGTAGAAGCACGACCTCTGAGTAGCTCTGGCTTCCACCTTCCCCAATCAATGTAAAAAGGGGACTCTGAACAAACTTTGGAGCTGTAGAACCCACAAAATGACACAGAGAAGCTAAACTTCCACTGAGGACAGCCTGGCAGAAGGGCAGGAATCAGCCAACGCAGTGCTCTGGGAGCCAAGCCCAGGCCCCATGAGTGGAGGTTTTAGCCCCAGGGCAGGCCTGACCAGCCGCCTGCAGGAGGGACCCCAGATCAGCAGCAGCTGTGGCCGTTTCCAGAATTATCAACATACAGATGAAAAGGACAAAGTGAGAGGTCAGTGCAGTCTGGACTTTGGGACCCAGTAAGTGGGAGTGCATGGCTTTTGCCCCTGGGGCGAGAAGCCACTGAGAAACCAGCACAGCCAGCCAGCAACATGTGGCAGCTTCTGCTCCTGGCCTGCAGAGTGTAGGAGGACCAAGCAACCAGTCTGAGAGGTGATTGCTCTTGCTTTAACCTGCTTGGATCTGGATTGCAGTCTAGGGTGGAGGTTCTGGGGCATGTGTCCAGCTTGCCAGAGCCCTTGGAGGCCTCAAAGAGGGCAACCATCTGATACCTCCGGCAGCTGAAAAAATCCCAGCATTTGGGAGGAAACTGCCCTGTTTGGTGGCAGAGTCCTACTGTGGCATAAAGCCCAGGGGTCAAGTGACTGAGGGGCAACATGACCAGGCAAAGGAAACAAAGCAAACAGAAGATTCCAACATAAGACTCCTATTTTGGGAACAAAAAGGAGCAAAGCATGGAACAGGAGGAAGACAGTGAAGTCAGAATTCCTGTACCAAAAGCTTCAAAGGAAAATATGAGCTGGTTACAGGCCATAGAGGACCTTAAGAAGCAGATAAGAGAAGTGGAGGAAAAAATGAGAAGAGAAATGAGAATGATGCAAGAAAATTACGAAATTAGAGTCAACAGCCTGACTGAGGAAAATCACATCTTAAAAAATAGACTAACTCAATCAATTGGCAAAAGAGGCTCAAAAAGGCAATGAGGAGAAGAATGCCTTAAGAAGCCGAATTTGCCAGATGGAAAAAGAATCTCAAAAGCTCAATGAGGAGAATCATTCCTTCAGAATTAGATTGGAGCAAATGGAAGCTAATGACTTTATGAGAAAGCAAGATGCTGTTAAACAGATCCAAACAAATGAAAGAATAGAAGGCAATATGAAATATCTCATGGGAAAAACCACTGACCTGGAAAATAGATCCAGGAGAGATAATTTAAAAATTATTGGACAACCTGAAAGCCATGATCAAAGTAAGAACCTAGAAATCATTCTCCAGGAAGCTTTCAAAGAAAATTGCCCTGATGTTTTACAACCAGAGGGCAAAATAGAGGTTGAAAGAATCCACTGATCACCTCCTAAAAAAAGATCCCAAAAAGAAAACTCCTAGGAATATTGTAGCCAGGTTCCAGAATTCCCAGATTAAGGAGAGAATATTACAAGCAGCCAGGAAGAAATAATTGAATATTGTGGAAACACAATCAGGATAACCCAGGATCTGGCAGCTTCTACACTGAGAGATTGAAGGGCTTGGAATATGATATTCCAGAGGTCAAAGGAGCTGGGATTAAAACCAAGAATCACCTACCCAGAAAAACTGAGTATCATGCTTCAGGGGAATATATGGTCATTTCAGTGGAATAGAGGACTTTCAAGCACTCTTTTTTTTTTTTTACAAAGACTGGGAATCTTTATTCAGATCAGCAATTCACATTCGTCAAGTCTCAGACTTTGGGTGGGCCTTTTGTGGAAGAGGGGAAGGACTGAGGAGAGAAGACAAGGCAAGGCCAACCCACCTCCCTGGACATCCACTCCACCCCTAATCCTGTCTCAGGCCACTGGATGAAGAAGGGAACAGGAAAAAGGGAATGCCAAGAAGGGAGGGACGGAGGGAAAAAGAGGCCCCTGCCAAGGAGAGGCCTACCCAGATGTGTGGCTTTCAAAGTCCAGCTGTGGCCAGGACAGCAGCCACAATAGGCCCCTCCCTATAAATTAAATCCCCACAGAAGCAAGGCTGGGGGTGGAGGGAGCAGGAAGAGCAACCTTGTAGAAGAGAAATTGGTCCCATGTCAGCTCCTTTCAAGGCAGTGCCCTGAACCCTGGCCTAAAGAATGGCTATATGGGTGCAAAATTCCCAAATGAGATGACAAACCAGGGTGGGAGAATGAACAGGAATGTTGAAGGGGTCAGTACTCCCCAGTTTTGGTCCAGGAGAAGGGATGATGGGGGGGTTGGTCCAGTTTTGCTGACTTGGGGGACAGGGAGTGTATTAGAGTAAATTCAAGGTGAGAAGGCATTGCTCAGCACCTGTAGCCACAACAGGAGAAGCAGTGCCACCAATGGATAGGAGTAGGCAGGGAAGAGGAAGAGCTGGAACAGAAGGGGCTTGAGAGTTCCACAGGCTTCCTAGGAATGTCACTACTAGAAATATGTTAACCATTTAAGGGAGGGTGAGGAAGAGTGGTGATCAGAGGATCTGGCATGGCATCCCATATCCAGTCATGCCTGCCTGAGAGGCCCCACGGTTGGTGCCCATCTGCAGCCCGATGACATTCTTACCCTCCTGTAGTTGGTTATCTGTGAAATTTCAGGAATTCTCCTTGGACTTCTTAGGAAACCAGTTAGGATATCCAGAGAAGAACCCATCACCCCAAGCCACTGCCAGCCCACCCAGGTTCATCAATGTCCACTGCACACATGCCATATTCTTTCCTTCCCAGAGGTCCACCATTTGGAAGATATCAGTGGCATTGATGCCGTAGCGCTCTGCTGCCTGTAGGAACTGAGAAATCTGTTCCATGTGTTTGAAGGCCATGCCTGAAGCCTGGATCTTCTTTACTGGGCCCTGGCCTTCAGGGTATAGCCCATTGATGAGTTCACACAGCACCATGCCATCTTTGAGCCAGTTTTGGAACTTCTCTCACCCAGGCTGGGGCCGCCCAACATCCCTGTGGCACTGTGTGGTAATCCACTGAATGAGAATCTGCTCCAGATCAGCATCATACTGCTTCTCGATTTTCTGCTGTACCTCCTGGCTCAGTCCTTAAGCAGGTCCCCTGTTGGCCATTCTGAGATGGTGATGCAGGTATCTTTATCGCGAGGTGGTGGATGGAGAGAGTAACGGGCTGGGGCATGGCGCACAGTGAGTGGCCACTTTCAAGCATTCTTGATGAAAAAAACAGAGTTGAATAGAAAAATCTGACATTCAGATACAAGAAACAAGAGAAGCACAAGAAAGTAAACAGGGAAAAGAAACCATAAGGAACTTATCAAAGTGGAACTATTAGCATTCCTACATGGAAAAACTATAATTGTAACTGATGAAACTTTTGTCAGTATGAAAATAGTTGAAGGGAATATAAATATATATATATATATATATATATGTCTATATATGAGGGTATATGGGCATATGAATACATATGTGAATATGTGTATATATTCTAGATCCACCATGCCCTACTGGAAAAGTCGAAGAGGGTATGGGAGAAGATATGGAAGAGAGCAGATTGGAGGAGGGGATATCCTGTGGGACCACTATTTTGGGGCGGTGGGTAGGGGAAAAACGGGGAGAAAATTTGTAACTCAAAATCTGGCAGAAATGAATGATGTAAACCAGAAGTTAATAAAGCATTTGGAAAATGGAAAAAAAAAAAGAATCAACTAACTTTTCTCTTCCTGCTGCTGAGTGCCAGAGCTGCCCTCCTGTCTTCCATCACAAGATCAAACACATTCATATTAATTCCCGAAGATGATGTATCCATGTATCTTCACCTAGGGAATGTGACTTTTTCTACTTTTCCACTTTAAAAGGAGTCATTTATTCATTTGACTCTCCACAATCTGATCTGACACCAGTTTTCAACTCTCTTCCTATATGTGTAACAGAAAGTCTTCGCACTTATCCTAGTTTCTTTCCTCTTAAAATTTATTTCGTCTCCTCCATGCATAATTTATATTGTTTTACTTACATGCTTTCTAAGTCACCTCTTCTCCTGCCACCTCCAATCTGGCTTCTTTCTCTTCTTCAACTATTTAAAAAAGAAAAAAGAATGAAAACTACTTTCAATTCAGGAGAACAGGAATAAAATATCATGGCTTTTTCACTCCCCAGTCCTTCCTTAAAACGAGTTCTATCTGGATTCTTTGTGATGGAGATGAATTTCTGTCTTTCTTATATCTTTTATCTATGTCCTTTGTTTACCCCCATTCCTAGTGGGGTAGAGGCTGAGTGGGATAGTTTTTGTTAGGTTTGGGGTTTTTTTTTTTTGCTACAGAACAGAGGCAAGAGGCTGTTTTTTTTTTTTTTTATTCCAGTAAATTATAAGCCCTTTGAAGGCAGGGATTGTTATTTTATATCCCCAGCACCTAGGAGAATGAATTACAAATACTTAAGTGCTTAACAAATGTTTTTTGTTGAACTAAAATCTGCAGATGAAGCAGTGATAAGCTGGATGACTTATGACATAACCTTAGAGAAGTCATTTTCCTTCTACAAGTTTCCCTTCTACTTGGTAAAATGAAGAGGATAGATTTGACGACCCCTCCAACCCCCTTCTAGCTCTCAATTATGGTCCTGTATTCTCTCTTTCAAATGTTTGGAGATTTTAGGGTATTTGTGAATTTGGGTGGGAAGAGGGTACATTTTTTAATTGATCTCTTTTTTATTCCTATATATTTTATTTTATGTATTTGATAATATCATTCTGAGAAATGGCATCTAAGTGGCACAATGAATAGAGTGCTTGGCCTGGAGTCAGGAAGACTCATCTTCCTGAGTTCAAAGCTGGCCTTAGATACTTCCTAGTTGTGTGACCCTGGGCAAGTCACTTAACCCTGTTTGCCTCAGTTTCCTCATCTGTAAAATGACCTGGAGAAGGAGATGGCAAACCACTCCAGTATCTTTGCCAAGAAAGTTCCAAATGGGCTCATGGAGAGTCAGACATGACTGAAATGACTTGAACAACAAATTCTGAGAAGGGCTCTATAGACTTCTCCAGACTGTCAAAGTGGTTCCTGAAAAAAAGCAATAACACAACTAAACAAACAAAACAAAAGTGAAGAATCCACCCCCCCCCCACCAGATGATCTCTAAGATATCTTCCAACTCTAAAGCATATGATCACCCCTCTACCCACTGAGGTATAATCTTCCTTTTAGGACCACCATCTGTCCAGTCCCAGTGATTCAGGCAACTGAAGTCTGAGAAATGACTAACATCCTGAGGTTTGCAGTCCAGAAAAAATTCCCTCTCTGTCTGGGGAGTGACTTGATTGTTGTGATCTTTAAGCTGGAAGGCAGACTCAAGTCACTACTGGGACTTTTTAAAAAGAAACACAGTCTGAGAAAGAGCAGACAGAGGTAGGAAAGGACAGGCTAGGAGCTGAACAGTAGCAACAGAGTAGTATCCTTAGTCCCTCCCAGGCATTGAGAAAACCTACTAGAAAGAAC
Organism: Petaurus breviceps papuanus; assembly: GCF_028583685.1. NCBI lineage: Eukaryota > Metazoa > Chordata > Mammalia > Diprotodontia > Petauridae > Petaurus > Petaurus breviceps. The sequence continues at coordinate 12,454,528 of NW_027185754.1, read as the reverse complement.
AGGATGGAGAGGGAAGTCCTTTGAGGCTACAAATCCCAAGATGCTGGGTGTTTATCAAAGCTCTGATACATCCATAACCTCACTCTCTCCTCCCCATAACCCCCTCCCCATGAAAAACCTTCAATGATTTCCCATACCTTTGGGATAAACCCAGAATTAGGATTAACCTAGAATTTTAAGGCCCTCCACAATCTTACTTACCTTACTTAATAATATTTAGGGGTGGCTAGGTGGCACAGTGAGTAAAGCGCTGGCCCCAAAGTCAAGAGGACCCAAGTTCGGTTCCAGGCTCAGATGCTTAACACTCCCACAAAAAAAAACTAGCCATGTAACCTTGGGCAAGTTACTTAACCCCAATTGCCCTCCAAAAGGCAAAAGATGATAGATAGATAGATAGATAGATAGATAGATAGATAGATAGATAGATAGATAGATGATAGATAGATAGATAGATAGATAGATAGATAGATAGATAGATAGATAGATAGATAGATAGATAGATAGATGAATAAATAAACAAACAAATGAATGAATGAATAAATGAATGAGATAAAATTTATTTAATACCACTCCTCTTCACCAGTTCTCCATTCCAGACCAATCAGATACATAAGCCAGTCTGAGAATTCAATATTCCATCTCCTGTTTTGGTGCATTTGCCCAAGGCATTCCCCTATACTTGGAATACCTGCTTGTCTCCACTTGTCAAAAAAATTATCTTTGTTCAAGGCTCAGATCAAGTGGAACCTTATCAATCAAGGAAGAATTTATTAAGCCCTAACTATGTGCCAGGCATTGTTTCATGGGAAGAAGGAAGGAAGGAAGGAAGGAAGGAAGGAAGGAAGGAAGGAAGGAA
>NW_027185754.1:12453481-12453662 GCF_028583685.1 Petaurus breviceps papuanus | reverse complement strand
AGGAAGGAAGGAAGGAAGGAAGGAAGGAAGGAAGGAAGGAAGGAAGGGAGGGGAGAGAGGAAGGGAGGGAAGGACGGAGGGAGGGAGAGAGGGAGGGAGAAAGAAGGAAGGAGGGAGGAAAATGGAAGGAAGGAAGGAAGGAAGGAAGGAAGGAAGGAAGGAAGGAAGGAAGGAAGGAGGG
>NW_027185754.1:12398655-12453381 GCF_028583685.1 Petaurus breviceps papuanus | reverse complement strand
ACAAGGAAGGAAGGAAGGAAGGAAGGAAGGAAGGAAGGAAGGAAGGAAGGAAGGAAGGAAGGAAGGAAGGAAGGAAGGAAGGAAGGAAGAAAGAAAAGGAGGAAGGAAAGGAGGAAGGAAAGGAGGAAGGAGGGAAGGAGGAAGGAAGGAAGGAAGGAGGGAGGGACGGAGAATCCTTTCCTTCTAGGAGCTGATAGTCCGTCAAAGGAAAGGGAAGGGAAGGGAGTAAGCATTTACTAAGTACCTACTTTGTGCCAAGTACTGTATTAAATACTTGATATGACCTTATCTGATGACCATAACAATTCTGTGAGGTAGGTGTTATCATTATCATCATTTTACAGTTGAGGAAACTGAGACAGACAGAGATTAAGTAACTTGCTCAGGGACATGTAGCTAAGTGTCTGGAGCAAGATTGGAATTCTGATTCTCCTAACCCTAGACCCAGTACTCTATCTAGTGAGCCACCCAGCTGCTTCCTAAAGGGACAACTTGTCTGCATATAAATATAAGTACATATACATATATGTATATATAAATATTGGTGAAATAAACACATCCCTGATTCTTTCTCCCACTTCAGTTGTTATCATTTTATGCAGTTGACTCCCAGATTTATGGAACCAGACCTAGTTTCCCTTCTAAGCTCCACTCCAAGTCACATATTTTCTATTGGACATTCCAAACTGAATGTCCTTATATGTTTCTTGAACTTATCAAAATTCAATATTTTTCTCTAAAAATCTTACCCCTCCTCCAAACTTCTTCATTCCTAACAAAGTCACCTCTATCCTTCCCATCACTTAAGATCACAGCCACAGAATAATCCTCCACACCTTGCAGTCATCCACCTCACATATCCTGAGAGTTGCCAACCCTTGCTATTTCTGCACATCTTTCATACATTTTTCTCTCTTCTCAAACTCAGGAACCCTATGCCTTCATCACCTTTCACATGGACCACTGTAAATGTTTTAGAATTGCTTTCCCTGCCTCTGGTCTCTCCCTTTTCCAACACATCTTCTACATAGATTATAGTGGTTTTTAGCAGAGGTCTTGTCATGGTCATGTCACTACCACCAACACCCTCCATTCAATAAAACTCCAGTGGTTTCTGATTATCTCTAGGATCTCTGGGATAGATTCCTCTTTCAGCATTTAAATTTCTTCATGTGCTACCTTTCCATCCTCCTTACCTATTATTTTCTCCCATGCATTCTATGGTCTAGCCATACTTTCCTTCTTGCTGTTCTCACACACATGAAACTCCATCCCCTCATCTCTGTGCCCACCCCATCATAGCTGTGCCATGCTATCCCTCCCCACCTCTGCTTCCTAGAGTCCCTGGTTCCTTTCAAGATTAAGTTTAAGAATCCTTGAGCCTATGTTTCCTCTGTAAAATGAGAGGGTTGTACTAAATATCCTCTACAAGCTCTTCTAGTTCTAAATCTATGATCTCCCCATTGTGCACAGGCAGAGCTGGGTGAAGCAGCTTCTCACAAATTACAAGGCACAAGGCTGATCCAACCATGGATTCAGTGATCAGCGTCAACTTAGAATGAGAATTCTTAACCTTTCTTGTGACATAAACTCTTCAAAATAATGTTTCATAATGACACTATTATTATTAAATATGTAAAAAGACATAATACTACAAAGAAAACAAATTATACCTATTATATGAACATTTTATGTGCCCCTCTCTTTGTACTTACCAAGTTCTGCCTTGTACTACAGTCATTTGTGTATATAGCCTGTCCTATTAGATTATAAACCCTGTCAGGGCAGGGATGGTATCTTCATTGTCTTCACATCCCCCTCCCCAACCAATGTAGAGCACAGGGCCTCACACATAGTAAGCATTCAATAAGTTGCATTATACATTCCTGAATGCATAAAAGGATAAAATATATGAATCAACAGTTTTGACTAGTCTGCATATATCAATGGTCCAGATGTTTATGGAGTTGCAACATTGTCATCATCTGACTTTGTAAAGTCTCTTCTTCCCTCCACTAGAATTTTTTAATAAAAATATATTGTTGTTGTTCATTTGTTTCATTCACTTTTGCCTCTTTGTAATCCCATTTAGGGTTTTCTTGGCAAAGACACTGCCTTCTCTAGTTCATTTGACAGATGAATAACTGACGCAAACAGGGTTAAGTGATTTGCCCAGGGTCACACAGCTAGCAAGTGTCTGAGGCCATATTTGAACTCAGGTCCTCCTGACTGCAGGACAGGTCCTATGCCACATAGCTGCCCCTTTCACATTTTACGTATTCCTTAGAACCACTCTTCTTTTTTAACAACAGCTAAGAGAAAGTGCAAAAGGAAGACTGTTGAGAAGTTGAGTTTATATATATTTATGTATTTAGTTTGTGTATTTATATCATTTATATTTAAATATATTATTTATTTTTATTTAGTTTATATATGTGTGTGTAGGTGTTTATATGCATTTTTATATATCTATATGCATTGATGTTATTTCCCTGGATAGGTTGAACACTCCATGAAGGCAGGTACTCTAGTAGAATAGTGCCTGGCACAAAGTGCTTTTTAATTGATTGTCTTTCCATTTGCTGCATCTTTCCTCTAGGGAATCAAAGATGATTTACTAATGTCACAATCAAACTAACCAACATTTATGAAACATTTATTGATGTGATGCTAGCTCCCAAGGAAAATTCAAAGATTAGATAAGATAATTTTGCTTGTGGAGCTTATAGCTTAGGAAGCAGAAAAGACACCAAAAATAATTTCTCAGACACACAATATTGCAAGGTATGTGAATAAGTAAGTTACAATACAAAATGCTCTCTGAGGTCTGAAAGGGAGGGTCATTACCAGCTAGAGGGATCAAAGACAACCACCTGGAGGAGGTGGCTCTGGTTTGGAACTTTAAAGGATGAGTAGGAGTCCATGAAGAAAACATGGGGGGAGGGGACATTCTGGATACATTAAACAGCCAAACCAAAGACACATTTTCTGATTATGCTTTTAAAACTCCCCGTTGTACACGGGTGGAGCTGAGTGAAGCAGCTTCTCGCAAATTACATGGCAGAGGGTTGATCCAACCATGGACTTGGTGATTAGAGTCAACTTAGAATGAGAATTCTTAACCTTTCCTGTGACATAGACTCCTCCTCAAAATAATGTTTTATAATAAAACTATTATCATTAAATATGTAAAAAGGCATAATAGTATAAAGAAAACCAATTATACTGAAATAGTTACTAGAATATTTTTAAAAATTTGTAATTTAGTCATATATATGTTTCTTTACCAACATGTTAAATAACGACACTATGTTTAAAATATAGGTAAATTAAAATTAAATTTTTGGTATTTGGTATGTGAAGGCTATTGTTACTTAGTTTGAATAAGAACAGTAAGCTGTGGGGATATCTTTTGACAAGGTAACATACAAGTCAGGTTGGAAATTCAATCAGTTTTTAGCTGGAATGACATATGAAAATACCTGTGGTTTTTATTGGTGCCAAAGTCACAGGTATTGCCAAGACTACTGGGTTTTGTTGCCTAGACTCATGATTGAAGGAAATTCTCAATTTCATTTCCCATACAGTTCCTGCTCCCCACCCACCCTCTGCAGTTCATGGAGTATATGGACCCCAAATTTAGAAACTCTGCCTTAAACTAATGCTATTCTGCGGGGTAAATTGGGTGACAAATATAAGAGCAGGGTAGACAAGTAGTCTTTATAAGCTGGAGGGTCTTCAATCTATGGCTTTGTTAATCTTTCAGTAGGGCTGAATTTCAACTGGCAGTTTCATCACTTCAACCCATCATACCCCATTGTAGAATTTCCTTCCTTAATGTACTCTGACAAACAAACATGAAACAGTAAAACCAAAAATGTTCAGTTAGATGGTGAGATCCTCCAGTCTGCTGGATTGAATGGACCTCATTTTCCTCCTCTGCAAAAAAAAGGGGGTTATACTAGATGACCTCTAAGTCCTCTTGTTCTCTTCTCTGATGCTGCATGACCCTGCATGATCCAAGTCCACTTCTCTGCCTTTGGGCCATCCTCTAAATGATAGTTGTGATCCAATGGGTGCCTTTTTAGTTCTATAATCTTTCCAAGAAAAGAGACACTTTCCTGACCTTTCCCCAGAACTCCACTGTCAGCCTCAGTGAGATGGGTGGATTAAATGACAGTATTATTCTAAAGGAAAAACTGCCTAATATTTGTATTTGGTGTGTACCCTTAACTAGAAGCATGACGAGAGAGAGAAAGAGAGAGAAAGAGGTTCCCAAACTTATTTGGCCTACTGCCCCCTTTTCAAAAAAAAAAAAATTACTGAGCACCCCCCTGGGGTTAGGTGAACCATTATTTTTATTCAATGCTCCTCAATGGAACCCAAGGCTACTGCTACCCCCAGATTGTTCCAGCACTCTCCAGGGGACAGTATTGCCCACTTTGGGAACCTATATAGATAAATGTATGTGCATGTATATATGTATAAATATATATACACATATATTTATATCCTTACATATAAAAGGCTATAAAGGACACTGAAGCTCTCGTTTAGGTTACTAGTTAAACACTTAAAGGACAGTCTTTCCTGGTAATGACAAAAGCATTTCTGCACCTCCGTTCTGTTTAACAAGATAAATAGGGACGGTCTTCTAGCTCTGGGAAGATGTACTTTTCATTTCTTCATTTGGATATAGAAGCCTGAACATGTAATTATGTACAAAATAGGCCAAGGTAACAGAGACATCTAGTGGCTGAGTGAATCACTACATGGGTCTGCACATTGTCAGCTACACTGAGGCCAGAAGGGAACAGTGACTGGGAGAATGTGGAGAAACCATTGCACATTTAAACTCCGATACACACAATGGCATTTGTTTTAGGCAGACAAATTTTAGAATGTGAACTAACTCCTTTCAACTCTCCACTTTACTCTTATGGGTTCAGCCTAATTCCCCAGATGTTCAAAATCTCTCCCCATCCCATTCATCCCATCAATATGCCCCAGGTCCACGCTGAGTGCTGCATGATAGATAGAGGAGTCAGACTCCACCGAGCTCTTCTAGCCCTATCTGAGAGAAAGCCGATGCATCCGGAAAGGCTTTGGATTTAGAATCAGAAGAATCTGTTTCTACTCAGACTTGCTGCTTGTTACCTGTGTGGTCTCTTAATTTCTCTTAGCTTTACTTTCCTTATAAGTAGAATGAGAAGAAGAGGTCAGGCAATATGATCTCTGAAGTACCTACCAGCTGTAAAATCTATGGTCCTACATCTAGTAATATGTGTCAGGTTTCAATGAATTGGTTACTGGTAGAATTAAGGCAAAGTGAGAATTAATAAAGTTGGGAGGTCGGGAGTACTCTGTGCCTTTAAATAACCCAGTATTTAAGATTGGGCCTATTTCCATGGTAGCATTCATGATGGAAGAAACCAAGATAGTGACAACCACTTCTCATGATTGGTATGAGAGGCAACGTTGTATAATGCATACAGAGCCTGATTTGGAATCAGGTGCATCTGGTTTAGACTTCCATCTCAGGCATTTTCTAGTTCTGTGACCCTGGGCAAATCACTTAAACTTTCTGAGCCTCAGTTTCCTCAACTGTAAAAGGAGGCTAAAGTAGCAACTATCTCACAGGGCTGTTGTAAGGATTAAATCAGATAATGTATGTAAAGTGCCCTCAGCCCGTTGAAAGAACAATCAAATAATTGACTAAAAAAAAAACCAAATCTTCCAGGAGCCTCTATTTCTAGTCAGCTGTACAAACTACCATTCATAACACTCCAAACTTAGCTTTGTGTCTATGAAGGCCCCATGGGCACATGACCACTCAAAATGACATTCTTCTATGCAAAGCATGAGCATGTGTGAATCCTTTGTGGCTGTCAGAGATCCTGCACGTTTTAGCACATTTGCAGGATTGAATACCCCCAATTTCTTGGAATCAAAGCACTCTATGAGAAATGGGTCTTTGTTTTGTTTTGTTTTGCTCTGATTTCCTCCTGTTTTTGAGATTTGTCTTGAGATTCAGCCTGCAGGTGTGATTGCTTCCACTTGGGTGTCCATCAATAGATATCCACTTAAATACAATCAAAATCTACAGTCCAGTTGCCAGAGCTGAAATGTTTTGTTTTGTTCTGTTTTGTTTTTGAGGAGGCAGGGAAGGGTTCTCTAGAAGAACCAAAATTAAGTCACTATTGATGCTGAAATTATGGGTCCATTCGCATAAAAATAGCTTTAGCAGATCCAATTACATGTGACATTTGCTAAAGAGCGTTGGGTCACCTCCTCAGTTGGAATGGCACTGTCTTAAATGACAAGCTTGTGGTCCCAAGCTATCCTGTAAAAACCCTCCCTCAAGCATGCGGTCAAAGTCTCTGACAACTGCTTAGGGTAATCATAGAGGGGTATTTGCCTTCTAACACAAGCCAAAATTGTGATGCTCTCATAGTGGAACAGACCACACAGCAGCCCCAAGAAACTCTCTGAAAGCCCTGACTCCAGCAGATGAGGCTTTGCTGGGCTTAAATTAGTGAAGCATCACCTGAGTTGTCTGCTATTCCAAGTACAGGAAAACCAGATGGCAGAAAGGGCCATTCAACTCATGTAAAAAGAGGGAAGATTTAGGTTACTGATAATATCTTGCTTTTTTCTTTAAGAAATATGGGGCAATAAGCATTTTATTAAGTGCTCATCATATGCTAAACACTGTGCTTCTTGCCGGGATACAGACACAAAAAAATAAAATAATTCCTACCCTCAAGGAGTTTCCATTCTCTGAGAGGATAATACACATGTGTGCATATACATACTATCTGTACATACACAGAATCAATACAAGGTCATTAAATATGGACAGACAAGGGGTAGAAGAATAAACAAAGTCTTTATGTAGAAGGTGGTGCTGAAACTGTGTATCTGAGGAAGAAAGGGATTCTATGAGGTAAAAGTTAAGAAGGAATATATTCTGGGCATCAGGGATGGCCTGTACAATAACAATCATAATAGCTAACATTTATATAGTGCTTACTATATGTCGGACACCATATTAAGTGCTTTACAATTATTATCTCATTCAACACTCACAACAACCCTGGGAGATGGGTGCTCTGATTATCCCCATTTTACAAATGAGAAAACTGAGATAGACAGAAGTTAAGCTACTGTCTGGGCTCAAATGTGAACTCAGGTTTTTCTGACTCTGGGCCCAATGTTCTATCCACCATACCACCTAGCAGTTCTAGTGCAAGGGCACAGAAACACCAAATGGAGTGCCATTCATGAGAAACAGAAAAGGTGTCTAGGATCCAATCTTTTGCACAGATGATGAAGCTAAGACTCAGGGCAAAAAGACTGGGCCAGGATCATCCTTCGGTAGACCTGGGACCAGAATCTATGATTGCTGGCTTCCAGCCCAGGTCTTTCTCTTCTAATCCATGTTTACCCACATAATATCTAAAGGCCTAACACTGTTACCTTCAAGATTTTTAAGGTCGAGATGAATTTATCCCTTATCATAAATACCAGTAAAAGCACCATTTTTTTTTCTTTTTGCTAGTATGGAAACAGCATTGAGATAAAGCATGGGTGAAATGTATTGACAAGTCCGTTTCTTCCTAATGCACCTCTTGTAATGATACGTGCTCCGTAATACTTAACTCACAGATTTCATGAACTCACTGGAAGAATAAGAGGATTAGCAGGAGATTAGTTTAGACATGTTGAATCTCTATAGGGAAAAAAAAGTCATTCTTTAAGCTCCCAAAGATTCAACATCTGGCTAGGGAGAAAGAAGTCAGAGATCGGTTCTACACTTTGTTTCTCTCTTCCTTTTCCAACTTCAACCTGTCTAGGAAAATAATTTCATAAGACCTACAACAATTGCTGGTTTGTCTTGAACTCTACAGGGCAAGATGAGAGGTGGGGGAGAGACCACAGAACACATCACAGCAGTATTATCATATAAGTCTTTCTCTCAATTAACAGTAGAATGTCCACAGGTGAGAATAGTATTAACAAGACTTTACTATATTTTTATTATATGCTTCATATTTTTTCCAAAGCACTTTATCATGCCTGATCTTCACAATTCTGTGAGGTAGTCAGGGCAGGTACCATAATCCCTGTTTTACAAATAAAGAAACTGAGGCTTAGATGATTCAAGAGTCTTGACCAAGGACACACAGGGAGTTGGCAGGCTTTTGCTAATCTCCCTAAAGTTCTGTGTCTCACCCCTCCTAATATTATCTTGTATTTATTCTGTAAAGTTTTTTATTTACTTCTCTACATATGTAGTTGTTTTACACTTTACAAATATAAATTCCTTGAGAGCAGAGACTGCATTATGTTTTGTCTCTAGCAAAATGCCTGGCACAAAGTACCAGGCACCAAGGGTGTTGTGATGCTCAAATGAGATAATGGATAGAAAGTACTTTGTAAAGTTAAAACAACATAAGTGCCAGTTATTATTATTATCCATAATAATACTATTATTAGCCTACAGTCAACAGGACTCTGGTCTAGTGATGATTTTATTCCCTGAGCTTCTGCTGAGTTCAATCAATGTTTATAGAGAAACAACAGAGGTGTGCTGATAAATGTTTAACAACCAGGCTCTGGGGGCAGGGAGGAGAGAGGGAATGTAAGCTTTAAATTCAATCTGCATTACTAACATTTTCTTAAGTACAGACAACCAGGGGAAAAAAATCAAGCCCTGACTTACAGCTAGTGTCAATTTCTATAGTATAAAAGCTCACATTGAAAATTTAACAATCAGCTTCATTAGAGCTGACTCCAGAAGACCCTCGGTAGTCACTCAGTGAATGCTTATTGAATTCAACTTATGGCTCACTTGAGTACTAGAGCTCATGTCTCCTGATACCCAGTTCTGTGCTATTTCTACCATGACACATTCCCTTTTGTGCAAGGTCTTCCACCTAGCAGCTCTCAAAGTGCTGTGTAAATAAGAAATATAGCTGTTATAATCACCGAGTTTATTACCTCTAGGATTATTGTTATTATCATTATTGTACTTTTTACACTTCTATCCTCACGGGATTCGGGATCTCTCTAATGGGGATGTTTCTTCCCGGGATACAAACCACCACCCATTCAGCAGGAGTTTCTCTTGTTCGTGTCTTCCACTTGTCAAAGTGGAGTAAAAACCAACCCCAATTTAGGGAAAGTATTTTAAAATAAACAACCTAAAAGACCAATTGATAGTCATGACAAACAAAAGACATGTAAACACATCTGTTTGCTGATTGACTCCATCTTTTATCTGTCACGATCGTTATTCCTCCTTCACAACAATGGTTTGTCCTCACCCTGTTTTCCTACTCCTAGTAGTAGCCAAAGTAGTGAATCTGAGATTTTTCCTGGGACCTCTATATAGCTTGGATGATTAAAAAGCAAAAAAAAAAAATTAAGTTGTTGTTCTAAAAAAGATTAAGATGTCTGGTTATCATCCCAATATCCCTCCTCCTTTGCATCTTGGAAAATTTGGGCTGTTTTCCATCTCAGCTACCAATGGGTAGGTGAGTAGGAGAAATATGAACTAGGAGGCTGACAATATCCAGAAAACCACAACTGTAAAATACGCAGGAACTCGCTTGTCTCTCCCACCTCCAGCAGACAGCAGTAGAGATAGTAGCTAAGAACCAGCAAGCCTGGCCTGAGGTGAAGGGACTAGGGACCAGCTGATTCTGTAAGAGGGTACCAAACTTGGATTGGGAGATTGGCTGGTTGGGGAAGGATACAAAAGGGACAAGACAAGCAGACAAATCTTAGACTCCTTTGACCAACAAAGATACGAAACTTCGGGTAAAAGAGTTTCAGTTGCCCATCTTTTTCCCTGTTAGCTCCCTGGGATAGGAAGTAGTGGAAGGAGAACAGGGAGTGGCAGGGAATGCTACTATGACATTTATCAGCAAAAAAGAGACAATGCAATCTTCTGACAGCTTCTTTGTTAGTTGCTTAAAAAGAAAAAAATCATCAAATAAGCCAAGGTGAGCACAAGGATGCCTTTCCCCCCAGTGCTACAGGTGAAAGACCTAATTTAAACCACACTCTCTCCAATCCCCTCAAGTGGTCTCTGTGTAAAATGAGGTACAAGATTAAGGGGAAATGAGAACAAAAACAAGTACCCAAAGGTAAAGAGCTAGCCTCCAATCTGGGTGTGGCTCCAACCAGCTGACTAACAGTTGAGTATGAGTAGTTGCTATTTTTTTTCCCCAGATTTAAACTGGAACCATTGGAGGGCACATTGTCACCCAATTCCATATTTAATTAAGCTTTTAGGATACGCACTTCTCTTGTAAGTTTGATTAATGGCAATACACTGGAGACTCATTCTTCTATAGAGCAAAATGCGGGAGATAATTCTTTGTGGTTACAACATCTGTGATTAAGGGGAGTCTGGGTAAGGAACATATGCATTCTCAGTGTTCCAAGGATGCTTCTTGAAGCATTCTGTAGGCCAGGCGATCACATAAATCACTGTGCAGTAGTGACTTTCTGAAATTTAGAGTTAGTTGAAAATACTAGAAAATTGCCTTAGTAATGTACAGGCAAATGGAAGGAGATCTTCAGCAGAACAATCCCATTAAAAGCCATCAGGTGCCCAACTTGGGAAGTTCATTCATCATTGTAAGGTCTGTCAACCCAAGCATGCTCTTTTCTGTTCCCCAATGCTCTACACCTGGCACTGTCTTGTATTCTTTTGTATCTCTGAGCATCTGAACGACTTTATTTACATCTACCCTAATTGTTTCATTTTCATATAAATAATTGCCCAAATACATTCAATTGAGTTAAATTCAATAAACTTTGTATGCATCCAAACATGTCACTTCCCTGCTCGAGAATCTTCATTGTTTCTCTGGTGCTTGTAAAATAAAATAAAAGCTCAGATTGTTATTAAAGTCCTTCACAGGACTGGCTCCATTCTACCTTGGTTTACATTCCTTATTTCACATCACTCCCCTTTAGGCACTCTATGTTCCATGGAGTTGCTCTTCCCCACACTCAGCAGTTCCTTTCCCACCTCCATACCTTTGCTTAGACATGCTCTGAATTCATACAATTCATTCCTAATTCATGGTCACATGGCAGAACTTAGCTTGCTTCACGGCTCAACTCAGACGTCATCTCCTAAAGGAAGCCTTTACTGATCCCCTGGCTGGTAGTACTGTCTCCCTCCTCAAATTATCCAACCTGGGTGACTTGATGAGTCTGGCTCCCTATTTACCAATCAGAGCACAAGAACTTACCAAGCAGGTTGATTTTGTAAAAATATGGAAAAATGTGCAGGAAACGATGAAGAGTTAAATGAGCAGAACCAAGAGAACATTGTACACAGTAACAGCAATATTGCTTGAAGAATAACTGTGAACAGCTAAGTTATTTTGAGTATTATATTCAAATCAGCTAAAAGGATTTATGGGGGCGGCCAGGTAGCACAGTGAGTAAGAGCACCAGCCCCAGTGGAGCACCAGCCCCAGTGGAGCACCAGCCCCAGCGTCAGGATGACCTGGGGAATCAAATCCAGACTCAGATACTTAGCACCCAACCAGAAACACCTGGCCGTGTAACGTTGAGCAAGTTACTTAACCCCAATTGCTTTAAAAAAATAAATAAAAAGATTTATGAAGGATTTATCCTTCTCTGCCTCCAAAGAAAGAACTGAAAAGCTGAAGTTGCATGGTATGATGTTTTACATATACACACATGTATGTGTATGTGTGTGAAATGGTGGCCTTCTCTAGTGCACCATGGGGAGGAAGACAGTTCAGAACCTGAAATGTAATCAAAAAAATTAACTTAAAAAAAGAAATAAGCAAACTACAACAAAAACATAAGAACATACCAGCATATTGTGAAGCCTTTCCCAGTGGGCAGCATTGTTCTGAGTGTAGGTGGTAGTCGGGCTGGGGATTTTAAGATATAGCCACATCCACCTTAAGCAGTCTAAAGGGTTTATTGAAAATCTACAAATGAATTTAGAAGGTTTCTTCATTTAGTGCTATGTGTACTCCTTTTAAATATATAATAGAGTTATCATGTGATTTTTTTCTTTTTTTCCTTTAAAATAAAACAAACAAACAAAAGAAGTATGGCTACCAGGCTATACTCCACCCCTCTACTGCCATACCAGGTTGCTATCTTGTCCTAGTTCAGGGAAGTGAAGCCACATGAATATATAAATGAAATCTAGTTGCTTGGTTCAGGTAATTGCCCAGAAATTTTATAGGCTCTGTAGTTTTACTCTGAGGTAGACAAAAAAAGCAGAAGCTCTGAGTCTAGACTCTAGTAAATACATCCAAACCACCTTTTTTATACTCAAATCCAATTTGACAAATATTTATTACACTCCTACTACATGCAAGGCATGGTGCTAGCTCATAGGGATTCAAAGAGGAAAAAACAGTCCTTGACCTCAGGGACTTAGTAGATTCTGCCTCAGAGATGTGGCATGCATGTATGCAGATAAGTAGGCACATAATAACCTGAGATGGAAAAAAACTTTAATAACTATAGGTATCATAACAGGCTTCTCATCGGAGGTAACAAGAGAATGGAGGTGACAATGAATGCATTGTAAATGTGAGGACAGTCTTTGTAAAATCATATCCATGGGAGAGGCAATACCAAATTTGGGGGAATAGCAAGGAGAATTGTTTTGCTAGAATGTAGAATATGAGAAAATGAGCTGAAAAAATTAGTCTGGAGTTACATTTTGAAGAGTTTTAAGTGGCAAGTAAAGGAATTTGTTTTTCATCCTTCAGGTAATAGGGAACCAGTGAAGGTTCTTAAGTTGGAAAATGACACAGTCACATTTGTACTTTACAAAAGCTTATTTGGGAAGCTTTATGGAAGATAAATTGGAGGAGGGAAGACATGGAAGACAGTAATTCAATGAGGAAGTAATTTTAACAGTCCGGCTAAGAAGTGATATGGGCCCAAACTAGGACAGCGTCAAGTGAGTAGAGAGAAGGAAATGAATATGAGAAATTGGGGGTGGGGGAGGGATTGACAAGACTTAGCTACTGATCAGATATGTGGAGTGAAAGAGAGAACCAAATAACTGGGAAGATGGTAGTGCCCTAAATATAAATAAGGCTATTTGGATGAGGGCTGGGGTTAGGGGGAAAAGAGAATGAATTTTGTTTTGGCCATGTTGAGTTGGAAATATCCATGTGATATCCATCTGAAGACACAGAATAGGTACCTGGTGATTCAGAACTTGGGCTAATGAGAGAGGCTAGATAGAGATATGATAATTGAAAGTATAGAAGATCACTAAGAGAAAAGCATAAAGAGTATAGAGAAAAAGAGAAGGTACAAGAAAGAGTCTTGTGAGACACCTGTTTTTAAGGGACAGGATGTTAATAACAATCCAGCAAAGGAGACTAAGGAGGGGAGGTCAGACAGGAAGGAAAAAAACAGAACTTTCAGAGGGCAATATCATGACAACTCAGGGTAGAAAAAGTGACCAGGAAGATGGAGTGGACAATAATGTCAGATACTAGAAAGGGGTCAGGAAGAATGGAGTCTCTAGATCTATCAATGATAAGATGCTTGGAAATCTTAGAGAAAAATCTCAGTTGAGTAATAAGAGCTGAAACCATTCAATAGAAGGTTGAGAAGAAATAAAAAGAGTGAATGTAAAGGGCTTTTCCTAGAAGTTTGACTGTGAATAGAGGAGAAAGGGAGGGTGATAGTTTGAAGGGATATTAGTGTCCAGTGTGGTGTTCTTAAGGGTAAGGGACATCTGGACATGTTTGTGGACAGCAGGCAAGGAGCCAAAGGGTAAGGAAACACTGGTAATTAGAGATAGGAGGATGAATGATTAAAGGGGAAAGTTGCCAGAGAAAGACAGGAAGGGGTAGCATCAAAGACACAAATAGAGGCACTGGACTCAGTGAAAAGGAAGATTACCTCTTCCTCAGAAACTAAAGCAAAGAAAGAGATAGTGCGGAATGATGATGAGAGGTTATAAGATGCAGAATATTGAAGAAGAGGGAGCTCTGTCTTTTCTCAATAAAGTCTGAAGCAAGTTCCTCTGATGAGAGGGAAGAAAAAGAGGTACTCTGAGAGGTTTGTGAAGAGAAGAGGTTTGGAACAGCTTCAGTGGGCTAACATGATAAAAAATCAATTACAGAAGAATAAAATCGGGATGGGTTGGTGGCGCAGTGAATAGAGCACCGGCCCTGGAGTCAGGAGGACCTGAGTTCAAATCCTGCCTCAGACACTTAAAACCAAAACTAGCCATGTGACCTTGGGCAAGTCACTTAACCCCAATTGCCCGCCAAAAATTTTAAAAAAAGAAGAAGAAAATGACTACCTCACAACAGGGAGGGTCCAGTTGATATTGGATAACATAAATTTGGTGCAAAGTCAGCACAATTGTTCAACTTCCTCCAGGGCAATTCAATAACATATCAATGGGAGTAGAGAAAGCATGAGATGGTAGCCAAGGGACCAAGTGATAAGACCAGGGTGATAGATTGAAGTGATCAAGACTAGAAATGGAAGCCCAGTGATGGTGGTGGCCTAGGAAAACACTGAGGAAGTAGAGTGATTAGAGGTCATGGTGATGACAAAAAAAATTAGGTTAGGTAAAAATTAGGTTACCATGTTAGGTAGGAGACACAGAGAAATGGGAAGATAGGAGGTTATGATCAAATGGGAATTTCAGAGTTTTCATTAACAGAGGTGAAATACTTATGGAGGATGGTCTGACCAAAGGGATGACCATTCTTGTGATGAGCTGAAGTTAAAGAGTAAAGGTGGAGACCACAGAGTTGAAAGAATGGTGATCTGGAAGACCAGGTCTTTGAAGAGCTAAACAAAGAAGTTGGCAGAATTCCTTCAGAATAAGGGGACATAGTCATGGATTTTCATCACTCACTATAGCCATTGCTATGTGCACATTGCCCCTCCTCTTCTTGGCAAAATGGGTTTGGTTTAAGTGGCCTGCACCTGCTTCCTCTGACAATTTGAAACTTGGGAATGGAGATTAGAGTGGTGGTTACTACAGTGTGGAAAGAGACTGTTGGAGTCCTATATCATTTCTTTTTCTTTTTTTCTTTTGTTTTCTTTTTTTACATTTTAAGACCCTGAATAAAAGGAATTCCCAATTTACCAGAATTCCCTGTCCCCAAACCTGACATTCCATTTTAAGGAAACATAGGCAAATTAAAATCAAACAAGTTAATGTCAGAAATTCAATTTTTAAAAAAGCAAGAACAAAACAAAATCCTCCACATTATGCCCCAAGCTAATTTCAGATTCATCTCAGTCTCCTTAATTTGTAGGTCTCTCTGATAGTCACTGAAAGTTCCACTCACATTTAGCTATTTGTCCATTCACATCCTCCTCCTCCAAATACACACACACACACTTGTATTCCCTTGAAGACTCAGGGAATGAGGTGTTCCATTTTCTTGAATGATATTTAAAGATTCAACAAAAGCCCCTTTAAGGAGACACTAAACTATAGCAACTCAATTCTGCTTTACCAAGATAGGAATGTAGACTTGGACTATTCAAAAAGATTTTCCAGGAGACCTCAAACGAGAAGAGGGCTCCTCTCTAGGCTACCCTCCAGACTCTCCAGGCTTTCTCTAGCATGTCACAGAAACGTCTTCACACTGGAAGTCAACTCTACTCTTTGACTTTTCACATTGAAAGTACCCTATAATCCTGTAGCTTTTATCTCTGATTGACTGGTTCTTATCAGAATCTCCATTGTAAGGAGGATGAACAGGGTGGCCCTATCTTCATTTCTCTCTAAGTTAAACTCCAGACCTTCCAGATTTTCTTAACCTTGACCTCAGTTGTGTGACTCTGCTCCTCATTCCCTTCCCCTATTTTTTCAGCTTCCTTATATGTGTTTTCCTGCCCCATTAGAATGTAAAGTCCTTGGGTTTGGGAATAATGTTTCTTTCTACCAGTATTTATATTCCCAGAATTTAGCACAAAGCCTGGCACATAATAATTAAATAAAGAAGATAAATATTTATTGACTTGACTTCTTCATGTATACATATGTGCATGTGTGTGGCATGTAGTTAGAGGTTAGGGATGTGAGGGGACAGATAGTTAGATACTGGTGGAGAATCTACCATACCATATTCTCCTATGGATTTTGTTAGAGAGATGCTGGCCCATTAATAATTATCAAGGGCTTAGTTTCACACAGGCTAGAGGACTCGCAGTCCAATGACTGTGACTTCTAGGAGACCTGCTACTGACCTAGGTTCTTCTCTTTGTCTTCTTTTATTTTTCATTTTAAGTAATCCAATTGTGCATGTCATCCCTGTTCAAATAGGAAGCATTCCTCTGGACTCCCAGCTTTGCCTGAGAAACTCATATCATAAGAAAGACAGACAAAGAAGAGAGAGGAAAATATATTGTCACCCAAGCAAATGCTATATTAGCCTTCCTTTCAGATGTAAGTCTTCTGAAATCCCTGATTAGATCGCAAAGATTTTTCATGTGTGTGCATACACACACATGCATACATGTGTCTGCTAATGGTTGTGCTCTCCTTTTTTATATTGAGGAGGTGGAAGAGAAGCGTGCTTCTGAGTTTCCCAGAATCCTCGGTGCTCTCATCTCATGCGCTATGCTGACGGAAACCTACTCCCTGGATGGAAAACTATTCGATAAGTTTCAAAACTGATCAGACATGTTGCCATAATGAGTAGAAGGTAGAAAAAGCAAAGACAATTATCCTGCAAAGCTTTTTTCATACAAGGAGATGTTTCTCTCTCTTTGACACCTGACGCTTGCTTCAGTGGATGAGTATCAGATTAAACACTCTCTTCCCTCTAGAAAAGAAGTCACGATGTGAGGCTCAGATTACTTTTTTTCCCCTCTTGCCAAGACACCCAGAAGAGTATCATAAACCTTACAGCAAGTTGGTCCTCCACCTCCTGTCAATATTTTAAATAACTTCTCATCTAATGAAACTGGAGGTCAACTGTCCACAGGCACCAAGGCAACCTAAGTTAGTGCCTGTGACTCACAGCTCCACACTCGCTAATATAAATATCTCTTGACTTTTTCATTGTTTAAATAAATGACTACAAGGCAAGGGCTCCTGAAAGGTTGCTGATTAAAGTGCCCTTTATTGTTAAAAACATAATTAAATAATACTTGGATTTATTGCTCTCTTCAGGGAGATTGGGCACCTGAAAGAAATTAGAATCTCAAATGACAGAGCTAGAAAGTCACCCAGTTAATAATACTTTTTAATTATCGCAGCTAGCCGGCACAGCATCCACGTCTGCAAGGTTTCATTTTATTTAAAGAAATTAAACTGCAAATCAAGTTGAGAAGCTTGCCCCTCTTATGAGTTGTCCAAAGACTATTAAACAAAATAGAATTTAAAAAACAGCACGGAGTTATAAATAGCCCGCTGTTTGGAATGGCCTGTCAATCTGTTACCAATTATATATTTTAGCTAACAGCTCTCTAATTAGCTCTCACTTTTGATACTACTGCTCCTAAAATGTTTACGTTGGAAGTTACAAATTACTGTCTAATTATACCAGCTACTTTGTTTTGCATAAAATATAAATAAAATCCCATTCGAGCTATAAAAGAAAAAAGTATGCTGTCATCACTTTTTTGCTATAGGATGACTAATAAAATTCGCTGGTTTTACCCTGGATCTCAGCAACAAGCAATTTTAATTAAATTTGTCAGTGTAAGGATTCTCAACTTTATTTCTCCCAGAAGAGAATCTCTAACAATGGAGAAGTTTACATAAATATGATCAAGAAAGATAATTGCTGCTGAATGGCAAACTCAGCGTCCCACTGATTTGTTCAGAGATGAAGTCCCTCCCTTCCAAAAATGGACAATTGCCAGCCAATGTGGTACATTCAGTGGAGACTGGAAAAGAGCTGGGAACCTCCTGCCTTTATTCTCCACAATGTGTCTCAAAACATTTCAATGAAATCATAAACTGAAAGAAGTAATTTGACATCAAAAAAATAGCTTTAGCCCTACAACTCATCTTGCTATTTATGAAAAAAAGATCATAGTGAATATGAGGATTGTCTGTTGTTTAATGAGCATACAAATATCTACAATTAGTTGTCTGAATACAGGGAAAAGACACCTACTCTTGCCATGCTGTGTTGTGTCTACAGTTCAGCTTGATTCAATATGATAAAATTCAATAGGAATAAAATGTATTTGGGTTCAAAAAATCAATTTCACAAGGTCAAAATGGAGGAGGAAGGTTTAGATTGGTAGTTTAGCAGAAGGTGATCTGAGGGTTTTAGTAGATTTCAAATTTAATGAGTCAGCAGTTATGTAGTAGCCCAAAAAAAAAAAGGGCAATTTTGAGTCGTGTTGGTAAAAATAGCTAATGTCCTCTATCCTGGTCATACTAGAACTGGAATGTTATGTTCAGTTCAGGGCACCACAGTATAAGAAAGTCATCAATAAGCTAAAAAGTGTTTAGGAAAGAGCAATAAGCAAGGTAAGAGGCCATATAAAGTCTGTGGCATATGTGGCTTGGTTAAAGAAACCAAAGAGGTTTAGCCTAGAGAAGAAAAACAGGGCAAGGAAAGGGGATAATAGTTATGTTTAAGTATTTGGAAGTATTTGTGTTCAAGTATTTGAAAGGCTGTCATGTAGAAGACAAAATAAGAAAGTATTTGTTCTGTTTGGGGAAAAAACCCCAAATTTACTAACAATTAAGAGATATCCAAAAGTAGAATAAGCTGTCTAAGGAGGTAGTGGGTGTTGGTGTTGTGGGTTAAAGGTTTTTGATAAGAGGATGGATGAGCATTTATTATCAGGCCCATGGTAGTAAGAATTATTTTCAGATATGGGCTAGACTAGATGGACATTGAATTTCCTTTAAACTTGACAATTCTAAGATATATTCCCTATCAATCAGCAACCATTTATTAATTCATAGGCCAAGCACTGTGTTAGGTGCTGGATGTACAAAGACAAGACTGAGACAGTCCTACCCTGAAGGGACTTACATTCTAACAGGCAAGACATATATACTAATAGGTACATATAAAATAGATACAACATGGATACAAGATGATTTGAGAGGAAGACATCTGGGGAGATCAGGAAAGGCTTCATATCGACATTTGAATTGAGTCTTAAAGGGAAAATAGGAATTCTGAGAGGTAAAAGGAAGGAAGGAGTGAATTCCAGTTATAAAGGACAGCCAACATAAAGGAATAGGGGAAAACAGAAAATAGAGTATTATGTATGAGGATCAATAAGAAAGTCAATTTAGCTGGACTATAATATATATGTACATATATGTGTGTATATACATATATATATGAAGAGTAGTAGTGTGTAATAAGTGTGGAGTTATAGGTTATGAAGAATTTTAAATGCCAAATAGAAGAGTTTATATTTGATCCTTGATGAATGGTCTAGAATTCCCTGCTTCTCACAGATGGATAAATTAATTAAATGTCCTATACTCTCTTTCCTGCCTACCAATAATTGTTGAATGGAGCTCCCCATTATTTTCTGCATTCTGGAAGCTAGGAAGTCAGTTTTTCTATTCTAAGTAAGTGATGGAAATTCTAGTCAGTGCTAGCAGTCCTAACACTAACCCAATAGGCCATCTCCCAATGTCCACACCCCTAAAGTACTTCCTTTTGCTCAAAGCTCAACTCAGTTACCACTTTAAAAACAAGTATTTGTTATGCCCCTACTATGTACCAGGCACTGTGCTCAACACTAGGACCACAAAAACAAAAATAAAAACAGTCCCTGTCCTCAAGGAGCTTACATTCTGATTTCTGCCCATCCTAGGTTAAGAGATTGAGAAATTCTTCATGAAAACTCTTATAGCACTTTGCCCAGTCCCCTCCACTGTCCTGGCATTATTTTCTCTTATATTAGGGCTGATTGGATATTTGTGTACATCTTTCTCATTTATTAGATAGATAGTAAACTTCATGACATCAGCACAGTCAGAGGATTCCTTGGAAGCCCTTTCAGAGCTGGAAGGGACCTTTTTGGTCATCTAATCTAAGCCTTTTATTTGAAAGGGGAGGAAACTGAAACCTAGAGATGTGAAATGACTTGCCCAGGTCACACAGGTAGTACGGCAAAAGTGGGAATCAACCCCTCTGTCTGTAAATCTGATAGTTTTCTACTACATCATGAATATCTTTGTTTCCCCAGTGCCTAACACAGTACCATGGACAAGCTACACTTAACAAATGTTTTTATTTTTAATGTACATTATAAATAAATAAACAAACAACAAAACTCGGTCCTTCTAATGTATGGTAAATCAGAAATATGTGATTTCATTGGCATGGGACAAACTATAATTGAGCACATAGTGCTATAGGGAAGTCATAGGGAACTTTCAGAGGCTCAGAGAGGAAAGTCACTTATCCAAGGTTACAAAGTGAGTAAATTTTAGAGGCAGACTTCGAACCCAGGTCCGCTTGACTCCCCATCCAATGTTCTATCCACTATGCCATGGTACCTCTCTGATATGCTCAATGAATCTCTTTAATGACCAGAGCCTACACTCAACCAGTCTGCACAGCAAGGGGAATATAGCCATCTATATTTCTATAACAACAGAATGCGAACATGGGGGGGGGGCAGGACCCCAAGCATTACCAACCATGAGGCTCGGCATCCACGAGCACAGTGTTGGTCTTGTGAGTACATAAAATATTAATACCTCAAATAAAAATCTCAAGTTGCACTGTCACCAGCAACATTCATTAAATTTTACATATTGTGGACATAATTATCTTTGGTTCTTAAGTTGCATGCATCTCAATTGGCTTGCACAAAGTTTTGCTGGAAGATTAAATTTCAGCACCAATACTCTCCTATGCCCTAAAGAAAGGCAGCACAGTCTCTAGTTAAGACCAAAGCATAAGCTTTAGCTATATTCCCAAAGGCCCTGACCAGAGCCAAGCATTTATTGAAACTAAAGCTAAAATGGCCTCATTCATTGTTTTCCACCATGACAATTCCCAAATGCTATCAAAGATGAGATGCACCTGCTGCTAGTAGGTTTTATATAGCAGAATGGGAGCTGTGTATAAAGCTACTCTAATATATCCCCCAAACCACCATCAATATTTTACAGGAGAGGGAATATGGTTTCATTTTTCATCCAAAACCCCGTGGAATTTTATTTTTGTTACATCCTCCCCTATAAAGCAACGTGGCTGCCAACTTCCCCACCCATACCAAGACTTCAAGGCCACTTGAAGAATTGGCTTCACAATGTGGACACAAAGACCAAATGGCACTTTTTGAAGGAAACAATCTTCTGTGAAAGCCCAGCTAATGCCGAATTCTCAGCCTCACACTTTAAACTTGATTTACCCTCACACTAATCAGGATGTTCAAAGCCAAGAGCAAGTTGGCTCCAAAAGAAATGGTCTAGCAGATTGCAATGCCCTTGAGGAAGTGACTAATTAGAGGTACTGCATTACAGACTGTCTCCTGCAGCTTCTGCAATACCAGGCTTCATAGTTTGTACTTTAGGCTTTGGAGGATTGATGTTTTTGTTTATCTGTTTGGGGTTTTTTCAGACAATGAGAACCTATTGGATGGAAAAGGACACTGGGTTTGCTATCCTGGAGAGTTCAGATCCCAGGTCTGTTCATCACTACCTGTATGACATTGAACAAGTCACTTCTCTCTCAGATTCAGTTTCTTTACACATAAAAAGAGGTCACTAGATGACTTTCTGTGGCCCCCTGTCCAGCTCTAAATCTGTAATCCTATGATTCACAGGAAACAGAAATACAAAGGCTCAGAAAAGCTCTAGAAGGTCAGGCTTCCATTAGGAGAGTTACCCCCAAGAAGAAGCAGGAATGTTACTGGTCAGTCCTAGATGTCAGACAAAGGAAAGCACAGACAGTCTTTTTGCCTCTGCCCCCAACCACGGAAGTGACTCCTCCACAGGGATCTCTAGATATGAATCAATTTGGGAAAGTATAGTCATAGTCCTAGTGCCAGCTAAGCAAATGCAGGAGAATGGAGGAAGTCAGTGAACTGTGTTTTAGTTTTATTGTTCAATAACATCTCTTTATGGCCTCCCCTGAAACATTCATGAGTTATTGCTCTGAAACTTTATTTCCTGACAAAGACAAAAGGCGGCAAAGCTTCGCAGAAAGGTCTCCTGAGGAAGCAGGTAGAATTATCTCATGCAGATAAATCAGACATGGGAAAATCCAGGGCTTACTCAAGATTGCTTTCAAGAAGGGAAATGAGACAAGGAAAGGGCCATATAAATGGCCACTCTTCTACTGTCCTCCATAAGGGCTAATATTTCCAGCTGTGAAATGTCCAAGCTGCCAGAAACCCAGCACTATCCAGTAAGTGTTGATGGTACCATCCCAATTCTACTCTGGAGAACCAAGGGTCATCCAAAACATCCGTATTTCTCCACTTCAAGTGACACAGAGATGATCTCATTTCTTTCTTTTTCATCCTTCAGGATCTTCCCCAACCTACTCTATCCTGACAACAAATCACAACAGCCACTTAAAAGTAATAATAATTACTTCATTGGCCTTTACCATGTAGTATGGTGTAATGGGAAGAACCCAAGATCTGCAATGAGAAGACCTGAGCTTCAAAGTCATTTCTACTTTATTTTTAGCTCTATGACCTTGGCCAAGTCGCTTAATTGGTCTGGGTATCAGTAGCCTGCTCTGTAAAATTAGAAGGTAGATGAACTTTAGGACTTATTTCGGTTCTGAGTTTTAAGATACTATACACCACACCCCATATTGGGCATTACATTCAGAAGTATAAGATATGGTCCTTGCTCTTAGGGAGTTTCTAATTTAATCAAGGAGAAAAGATACACACAGCAAAAACATTAAAGAATGATAAAAAGCATAGGGTATATAACCTAGCACTGAGTTGTCTGTGAGGGCTAAGGGAGGTCAGATGATGAAGGAAAACAAGGTGGGTTAGAGGAGCTGGGAAAATTCTTCATAGAGGAAGTAGTCCTTGAGCTGGGCTTTGGACTGGATTTGGGAAGGTGGGAACGCACACACAGAGAGCATTCCACGCAGGAAGGAGCTGAACCTCAAAAGGCACAAAGACAGTATGGTTTGTGTCCAAAAAAGTGAAGAGGGCAACAGAGAGAGACGGGCAAATCCTCATGGTGGCTTTTACATAGCAATGCCTTAATAAGCATGGGACAATTTGGAAATGTCCATATTTGATGTCTGTGTTTGATTCCTAGGCAGCGCCACACTGTCCTCCTCTTACATATGCAGATGTATTCATCTAGGGGCTCTTGGCAACCCTTCATACCCACTCAACTTGGCTCTGCTTATAGGATCACAGATTTGAAGGTAGAAGTGGGGGGAAGATAATAATTCAACCCCCTCATTTTGTAGATGAGGAAATGGAGGTCCAGAGAGGTTGAGTGTATTGTTCATGATCTCACAAGTAAAAAGTGTCAGAAGCAGGATTTGAACCCAGGTCTTCCAGTCCATCAGAATGTCCCTGATATAGAGCCCTCCACAGTTCTCAGTGCTATATGGTATTAATATAAAAGGTACAGTCATCATGATAAAGTCTTCAGATTCAGAGAGATGACCTCATAGAAGAGATCATGGCAGCACGAACTCAGTCACTAAAAGTGACTGAGTGTTTTTCTTTCTCTCCATTTAGATCTCTTTCTATTATTATTTTGTCAAGCTCAGGGCCCAGACAGTGCAAGAAATTGTCATTCACATAAAAAAACTGAATAGTTAGTTAGCATCCTGGCTGAAATGTTTCTAGAATGTCTGATTGCCTTTCAGAAACAATGCAATATAGCAAAAAGAATGTTAGTTGAGGGTGGACTTGAAATTCTGACTTTAAATGGACTGGCTCTGTGTGACTATTCATTCACACACTAAGTCTCTTAGCTTCATTTTCCTTATCTGTAAAATGAAGATATCAGTAGTTTCCCTATTTACCTTGCAGGGCTTTAGTGAGGAAAGCATTTTGCAAACCTTAAAGTCCTATAAAAAATGTTATCATCATTAACATTTTCAGACTTCAGAATATGGAACTTAGAAGCAACACAGTCAACAGCCAAGAAATATTTATTAAGGATCTACCATTCTAATGCTAAGCACTAGGATACAAATATGAAAAAGAAAAGACAGTCTCTGCCTTCAAGGAGCTTACACTCTAAAGACTATAGTACATCAACGTTATAATAATAATGAGCACTTATATAGTACCTTAGGATTTGAAAAATATGTACATACACACACATACTACATATACATATATGCATGTTTATGTTATATACAAACACATATTTTTTTTTGGAAAGGGGAAGGAAAGGCAATTGGGGTTAAGTGACTTGCCCAAGGTCACACAGTTAGTAAATGTGATCAAGTGTCTGAGGCCAGATTTGAACTCAGGTCCTCCTGACTCCAGCGGCAGTGCTCTATTCATTGTGCCACCTAGCTGCCCCAATACACATATATTCTTAATTCAGGGGTAGAATGTCTCAATGGGTAGAATGTTAGACCTGGAGTCAGGAAGACTCATCTTCCTGAGTTTAAATATGGCCTCAGAAACTTATTAGCTGTGTTATCCTGGGCAAGTCACTTAACCCTGTTTGCCTCAGTTCCTCATCTGTAAAATGAACTGGAGAAGGAAATGACAAACCACTCCAGTATCTTCACCAAGAAAACCTCAAATGGGGTTATGAAGTATTGGACCTGACTGAAAAATGACTAAATAACAACAATTTTTAATTGAGATCCACAATAATCCTGTGACTTGTGGATACTATAAGCATTATATCTCCTTTGCATGAATGATAATCAGAAAGGTTCGGTACCTTGCCCATGTTCATGTCAGAATAGGACTCTGAAGTCAGGTCTGTCTAGCGCCCTCTCCACATTATTTCTTATTTTTAAAATGTCCTGTTGCTAGATACCATCAGGAGAGGAATTAGAGTTCAGGTCAGGGAATCAGAAAAGCCTCAGGAACTAAGCTCCTCTGGCTTTGATACAGGCATTCTTATTTGAAGAATCAGAGTTAGCCAGAATCATTTTGAATTCAGCTGGGAGAATTCATTTTATGACTGCTGGGGAGGCGAACCATAGAATAGGAACAGACTTCTTAAACCATGAGCAGCATAAATAGATACAGAAAATGCAAACTAGAAGCACAGGATTCCACTTTTCATTCTCTAGGTGGGAAGGATTTTTTAAAAGGAAGATTACTTTTGCCACTATAGCATGAGAGCAATGCAGTTGGCTTCCACACTTTGAGTGAATCCTTTTCTCATACATACTGGAGCTCTTCCTGCCTCCCTGCCCAATCATTCAACAATCTTCATTCCATCCTATGACATACATAGGCTGTACTTTGCACATCAGAAATCCTTTCACTTTAGAGAACTAATCTCCCACTTACAGAAAGCCAATCCATAGGAAGATGCAAGAGGATCCTCACAGACAGAATCATGAAAGTTCAGAGCTAGAAAGGACTTCAGGGATGATCTAGAGTAGACCAACCCTTCAGTGTACAGGTGAGAAAACCGAGTTCCAGAAAAAAGAAATGATTTAACCACAATTTTTTAATGAGACCTGTAATTTTTATTGACATAGGCAACTTCATCCACCAATCATTACTGATTGGCACATTCTCTGCAATATAAAGTCTTTGAGAGTTACCTGGAATGTTGAGAAGTTAAATGACTTGCCCAGGGTCACGTAGCCAATATGTGTCAAAGTCAGGACTTCCTATTTCTGAGGCCATCTCTATGTCTACTGCACAACACTGTCTGCCCAAATTAATGTTATTAGAGGCACAGCTAGGTCCAGAACCTGAGACTCCTGGGTCCCACTCCAGAAATCTTTCTGCTAAACCATACTACATTCGTTATAGTCTGATCTGAATACTTATACCTTAGGAACCCCTGCTTTGGATGGTAGAATTAGCTACCTTTTACTTTCATCAATGAGATAAAGGTAGATTATAATAAATCATTAAAGAATTCCCATCTACTTTTAAGACATCAGTACTATCATGATTGAAAATATGAATTTAATTTCAGAGAGAGATAAGTTGTTCAGGACATATTGGTTGATTGATTTTTATTTTGAAATGTGAGGCAGCGTGGTACAGAGGTAAAGAAGACTGCATTTGGAATCCTAGAACCTGGGTTTGAAACTTAGTTCTGTTAAATAGGAAGTACTGTTTGTGGACAAGTCCTTCAACTCTCTAAGCCTCAGTTTCCTCATCTATAATATGAAGGGTTTGAACTAGATGCCCTCTGAAGACCCTTAGCTCTAAATCTATGACCTTAAGTCAGACATTTTTTTAATGGATTAGATTTTTTTAAGCATAAACAGAATCATAGAATTTTAGCCGTCCTTGGTGCTGGCTCTCTGTAGTACATATACCTAATTTACTCTTTTTTCCTACCTATCCTTGATTAGGCAATAAAAAACTCCATAATTTTCTATTTTATATTACATCAAACCATCATGGAGGAACATTCCCAAACTGCAAGAATATCCCCAACCCGAAACCTTTTAGGGACAAGATTTCTATGACTGGAGAGTGAATGCATTTCACTATGAAAATTGATATACCATTTGATTTTAGTCCATCAACTGTACAACGTTTGGGTTGAGTAATGAATCAAGTATTTGTATCACTAATGGTTAATCTAACAGCTACATTAAAAATCTGATGCATAATTTGTCAGGAAAAGTCATGACCAGGTCATGAAATCAGAAACATTTTTTAAAATTTTGTCTCAAGATTTGTCATATGTTATATTTGTCTATTGAAAGACTTATAAGGTTGTTGTCCTTTCAAAGTCCTCATTCCCTACAAAAGTCTAGGCAATAATGAAAGGGAAAGTTTAATGTGCTCCCTGAAACTCCAACTCTATTGTTTTAAAAAATGAGATAGAGTTGTGGTATGGTATAATGAAAAAAGCACTGGACCTGGATAAATACAAGTTTCAATTCTGCTCCCTAGACTTACCAACTGTTTGATTATCACAGGAGCAATATCTTAACTCCTTATACTCATGTATGTTGAAGGATGTTGAAACATTTCTCAAGTCTTGGTTGGCTAGGGGGCTAAAAAACTCAAACTATTGGTCACCTCCTCATTACTTAAATACAGAGAAATCACAAGAATCCGGAGAGACCCTCAGATACTTGGACGGTGGGTTGTGATGGAAACTTCACTCAACTAAATCAACTCAAAGGATTTTCAATGCCTGCCCTTGTTGAATATCCTTTTCCTGAAACGGCGAAGTAAATCTCCCTTTGTTAACTGTCGAATGACCTACAAGTGTTTAATTTTATTCTTTTATTGAACTTAAACTACTGGGGGACTAACCCAGAACATTAACCATGAACAAGTTTCTTACCTATCTGAATCCCTGTTCCTTTCTTTGGTGACATCTACCTCACAGGGTTTTTGTGAGACTCAAATGAGAGACAATATGTGTAAAGTGCTTTGCAAACCTTAATCCACTGCAGAAATATTTAGCTCTTTAGTTCCCTAGTCCCCTAGTCCCCAAATCAGTGACCAGTATATGTTACACAAGCACTACTCAATAAGAGAATCTATCCTATGACATAAGAATACTACTTTATGTATCAGAAGCCCTTCTATTTTAGAAAAGAAATGCCCCCTTACAGAAAGCCAATCCATAGGAAGATGCAAGAGGATCCTCATAGATAGAATGAAAAAAGATCAGAGATGAAAAGGATTTTAGGAATGATTTAGAATAATTCAATGATGGAAACTGTCAACTAGGCAAACCCCCTGGAAGAGGCAATCCTGACTTGGGGCCAAGGAGGAGGGATCTTGATGGGAAGGAGAGCGAGCAGGAACTGAAAAGCAGGATTGAGTTGGTATGGAGGGGTTTATGATGTACAGAAAAGATGCAAAGAGCTGAGATGAATGAAGATTCAGTGCCCAGGAAATCTGCACGAGAGTAGGAAACTAAAATACATAGAATACCATGGAGTTAACCATGGATCTGACTCCACCTAATTCCTCAAAATCTGAGGTCTATTTATTACTGCAGTATGTGTTCTACAAACTAAAACAGTAATCCTCTGCTGGTATAGCCATGGGCAGGACCTCCCAAGACTCTGTTTCAGCTGCCCCTACAGCGGTACATGCATATGTAGACACTCACCCATGTCTCATACCTCTTTGTATGATTTTATATACTTTGCATAAGACATGTATTTCCTACTTCTCTATAAGTCTCCCCACTGGACCTAATTCAGTGCCTTGTACACCATGGAATCAGAGAATCTTTGTGTTAAGAGAGCTCTTTTAAGTAGAGGGCCCTCCCTAATGCATGAATCTCTCACATCACTTCTGAACACAAAATTCTGGATAAGTAGTCTTCCAGCACAAGAGATACTCAACTAATGTCTATCAAACAAGATGATTATATTCACTATATGGTAGATTGGCTCAGTCAAATTGAGAAATGCCTGACTATAATCTGATCTATCCTTGATGAAATCTATAGTTTTGCTAACAACCAGGCATGTGAAGTTTTCTCCACTCTGTTCACTACTTATATGAGAAAAAATATATATAGGATATCCCCAAAATAACACCAACCACTGAGGCATCTCATTCACTGTACCTCTATATGCAGGAAACAGAAACATAGCATCTTAAATTTGGGAGCCACCTTAGAGACCGTCTAGTCCTAGTCCAACCCCACTGTTTTGAAAATGAGGCAACTAGAACCCACCAGGGGTGGGGAACCTGCAGCCTCGAGGCCACATGTGGCCCTCTAGGTCCTCAAGTGAGGCCCTTGGACTGAATCCAAACTTCACAGAACAAATCCTAAACTTCTATGAAGTTTGAATTCAGTCCAAGGGTCACATTTGAGGACCTAGGGGGCCACATGTGGTCTCGAGGCTGCAGACTCCCCACCCTTGGCCCAGAAAGATGAAGGTGGCCCCAAGTCATTCAAATAGGTGAGAGAACGATCACTATCAGAAATTGACTTATGGGGTTTTCAGAAGACTAGATGAGTAAGTCTACACATGCTTGCATTAAGTATTATATGTGGGCAAATACCAATTTGCCCGAGAATATTCAATATTCATTATGGGAGTTTTGCCTTCATCATATAAAGATTATCTTTACTTGGCATTTTTGTGAAGTTTCATATCTATGATTTCCTCAATGTTGAGAATTCCCAATGTGAACCTTCTCCCCACCCCCACACCATCCATTTTATAAAATTTATATATATATATATATATATATATATATATATATATATATATATATCAGTACTCTATAATCTTAGAGAGTCCCCTGGAGGGATTTTTTAAAATCATACAGCCAGGAAACAGCAGAACTTGAAGCCAAGACTCTCTGATTCCAAGGAAAGCCTTCTATTTACTTGTGGAGCTGTCTCTCTAAATGACTACTTACTGGCAACAATTTAAGTGGGATTCATGATTTAGTTAAGTTTTGGACAGGAGGCCATCTCTGGTCATCCTAATCTTTATATTGCCACTGGAGCCAGATGGCTCTGGAGAAGAAAGTGAGGCTGGTGACTTTGCACAGCCCTGTCTGACTTAAATCCAATTCACTGGCAAGTCATGGCATGGTCCTCTTTGAGAACAAGGGACAAACAATAACAAGTGTTGAACTACATGACCTCCAAGATCTTTTTCAACTCTGATGTTCTACAAATTTATGAAAATCCTTTTGGAAGCACAAAGCATGATAAACGTGCATATTTTTATTACAATTATATTATAACAGTTTGATATATATGTATGTATGTATGTATGTATGTATGTATATATGTATATATATATTTCAATGTATCTATGACCTTGTTTGTGTGGGTACTCTATTCAGTTTAGAAACTAATCCGTATCTTCTCATCTGCATGATTCCTGTCTTCTCCCATAAATCTTCCAAGGGAAGCCCATCTAACATGTTGGTGGCTTCCCTCCACATCTCTTAATAGTAAGCAGATAGCAATAGGATGTACTTGGCTCCAAACCAGCTCTTAACCTTCCCCATGCCATGTACCACCACTGCTTCTCATGTTTATCATGTTCATACTTCATAGAAAACTAGAAGATCATTTTTAAATGGGGGCTCCTACCAAATTTTGCCAACATTCATACAGCAAGTATCACTCCGTACCCCCAGCGCCATCTATTCAATTTTTTACTCTTATGTAAACAAGGCCAGAGAATGTATATGCCTACAGCCTACTACATATGACATTTCCCCACGGAAGACTTTTCATGCAACCCCAACCTGGACAAAAGCAGACCTGGCTATTTTCTTCTAGTGTCTTAACATGATTCCTTGTGATATTCATCATGTACCAATTTGCTGTTCTCCATGAGGTGAGGCTTTCTGTATTTCATGTATGGTAATTAAAACATGACTGGGAAATGAGGGGCACCTTGTAGAAACACTGGGCATAGTTAAGGACAGCATTAATAAACAGCCTTCCTCATAGTCCAAATCATCTAAAATTTTAAAGAAAAAGATTATTTAGTCTTTAGTTAGAATGACTCCAAAGTTGTCAGCTTTGTGATAGTCACTTAACAAGACTTTGAAAAGGACTGACCTCGGCAAGCATAGCGACTCAGGGAAGGAATTTGAAATTAAAGCCAAATCGACAAGGCAGTCCTGTAATTGAGAGTGAGGGCAGCAGAATCTGAAGATATTGTTTGTGGCATGAATGACAGGCATATCACCACCAGAAAAGGGAACAGCAGAGACCATGTGTCACTTCACCTTGCTCCTTATGCAGAGATTTAGTGAAATATTCTTGGGATTAAGCCACATCAAAGGCCTCT
Organism: Petaurus breviceps papuanus; assembly: GCF_028583685.1. Classification (NCBI taxonomy): domain Eukaryota; kingdom Metazoa; phylum Chordata; class Mammalia; order Diprotodontia; family Petauridae; genus Petaurus; species Petaurus breviceps. The sequence continues at coordinate 12,422,521 of NW_027185754.1, read as the reverse complement.
ATTATCCCATGTCTGACACTGATTTATTGCTTAAAGAGATGTCATCAGCTCCAATAGATTTCAAATATCACCTCAAAGAAGGTTATTCCTACAAGAAGCAAAGCCAACAGTCCCCCACGGCACCATCTAATGCCTTGTCTTCTAACAGAATTCCCTGTCTATCTATCTTCCATCTATCAATCCACAATCAGGAGCGAAATGAACAATCTCATGTCCAATGTAGTATATGATAGAAAGAATGCCCAACTTGGAGTCAGGAAACCTGGGTTCAGATTCCAAAACTGATACTTTTTGGCTGCTAGACTTTACAGAAAATTGCATTACCTCTCTGAGTCTCCATTTCTTTATCTATAAAAGTAGGTAGTTGATACTAGGTAGGACCTGCCTCCCTGGCAGCCAGGTGGCCTAGTGTAGAGTGCAGGACTTAAGAGTCAGGAAGAACTGAGTTCAAGGGTTGACACTTCCTGATGACTTCAAACAAGTCATCTAATTTCTCTGTGCCTTCATTTTCTCATCTATAAAATGGAGATTAAGAATAGCACCTACCTCACAGGATTGTTATAATGATCAAATGAGATAATTGTAAAAATGCTTCACAAACCTTAAAGGACTATATAAAAGGTAGCTATTATTACTTGATAAGGCTGTTGTGAGGAAAGAATTTTGTACAGCTTGAAGTACTGTATAACTGTGAATTATTATAGTACTTTGATAAATGTTTCTGTTGATCCATAAGAAATGTGAATTGACACATTTTTCAGCTTTACTTCTGTTGCCTCCTCACTTAGAAATTGTGTTGCTAAAACTTTAATGTGCAAAATCCAAAGGGGGAGAAAGCCCTAAATAAATGTTCTTTGAGGTCTTCCTGTCCACGGGCCTTCATCCAACCTCAGCATTACTGGCCCATTGTGGGGAGGCAGTGCAGGGAACTTAGTCTTTCAATACTGTCCACTAAAGTCTGGCCTGTTGACAACATGAAATGGCAATAAGGGAAGGAAATGATCCAGGCATAATGAGAGTCATTGTTTTATCACTCGGCCTTAAGTTTTAGGAAGCGTTTGTGAACAGTAAGTATGATTTGGTTTTAAAACTGACTGCCTAATGGACCCTAATGGCATGGTCATCAGGATAAGTTACAGCACATGGGGATGTGATTAGTATCAGGTTAAACCCTGCCTGGCAGAAGAGCCCATGGGTTCTAAGAAACCCTCTCCAATCCCATCAGATGGAGACGTACTTGCCCTGCAGCTGTCTCTACTGGAGTCTTCTGATGGCAGGCTGGGGAGCCCAACCCAAAATGGCTCCTAAGTGCAAATCAATTCCAAACCTCAGAGGACTCTGGGTCTCTGGCTCATGCACCCCAGCTTGTGACAGCAGCCAAGTCTAAGCCTGCATTTCTCTCCCCGCTCTAGCAGGAGGAAGGAACAGGTGCTGTCTCTAGCACTCCCTGAAATGGCAGAAGCCCAGGGCACTATCAGACAGAACCAGGGGCCAAAGAAAAAACCTTACCTGGTGTTCACATGGAAAACAGCACCCACATATTGCCTCACCTTCACGGACACTTCAGTTTTTTTAATCAGTATTATAATATAATGAATGGTTGCTTACATCATGGAACTTCTATTGTGAGTATGTTTTAAAAAACATCTACTTTTTCCAACCTTGCATGTTCTCATGAATTTCAACAACCAGGAGAATGCGTGCAAACACTAATGTGACCAGATACTCTGCACAGTGAACCAGAGAGAAGAGGGTGCTGTAATCAGGGTGAGAAGGCCAGGATTGAATCCTGTGCCTCTTCACTTACTAGATGCATGATCTTCAGCAGGTAACCACCCCCTCTTTGAGCCTCAGTTTCCTCCTTTGCAAAATGGACGAGAGCAGAGGTGAGGAACCTGTGACCTCAAGGCCACACGTGGTCTTCCAGGTTCTCAGGTGCAGCCTTTGGACTGAGTTCAAGTTTTACAGAAAAAATTCTTTTATTAAGGGGATTTGTTCTGTGAAGTCTGAATTCAGTCAAAGGGCTGCACTTGAGGATCTAGAGGACCATGTGTCGCCTTGAGGCTGCAGGTTCCCCATCCCTGAACTAGAGGATCTAGTACCACTCAGGCACACCTGTAGTTCCTTGCATATCACCCAAGTACCTGGCAGGCCCTGCTACCTCAATCTAGTGATCAATCTACGAGTATTTCTTAAGCACTTGTTATGTACCAGACACTCCTGTAGAGCTGCTAGAGATACAAAGACAAAGAATGAAACAGTCCCTACTCCCAAGGAATTTACATTCTAATGGGGAAGATAATCAGGATATATAAATAGATACAGAATAAATAAAAAGAGAAGAAATACCAATAAATATAAAGTAGTTAAATACCAAGTATCATGAGGGCAGAGAGAGAGGGAACAGCCAGGGTGAGAGGATGGAGGGAAAATCAAGAAAGGCTGTCGTGCACAAGTTGGTGCTTGAGCTTTGACTTGAGAGAAGAGGGAGATGGTCCATGCTTTGATTTCCATTTCCTGCTAATTTCTATACTTGACCCAAATCTGCTGGTTCTAGAAATCTAGAGAATCTATCCGTCTAGAGAAAGATGATGCCCAAGAGAAAGAAGCCATTTTCCAGCAGCAGATTCCCCAGACCTGCTGGGCGACTCCTCAGAGTCAACCTCAGCTTACCGGGATGGCTTCTGCATCACCACCTTCATCCAAGTTTTCACAGCTGCATTTAGGGTATCATCCACAATATTACAACCTAGTCCTAAACACTTGCCTATCATTCAGAAAATTAGCTGTCATACATAATTAGGTTAATTTAGCACAATATTCATTTGAAATGTGAACATGTTATTAACAATGAAAGCAAACATATGGAGCAGGTGACCTTGCTGTAGCTGAGAGAGGATGGGTGAGTCCTTAGCATATGACAGAGGACAGGCACACACATGCAGTCCCTATGTGCCCTCCCCTCTACAGGGGAAAAAAAAATGGGAGTGATTCAGAATTCTCAGGAATTGGGAGATTCTAAACTGAGAACTCACTGCTGAGATCTGTGATCTTGGCAGATATCCAGAGTCAACACTGACCCCCTAGAATGTGCCACCGTCTCTAATCTAGCTTTTTTCCTCTAACAAAATCAACTTGCCTTCTTGGCCTCCCTCCCCTCTTGTCTTCTCTAATATTGCTGCTATGGATGAAAACAAATAGGCTCTGAAATATCAAATAGAAATATCTAAATGTGATATAGACAGAAAACTCACAAAAATGGCAAACTGTTAACTAAGGTAAGATAATGAGAAAAAAAATGATTCAGTTACTCTTTAGATAAAACCAACCAGTCTTACAGTACCTATAATTATGACATTGTCATTCCAGGCTAGGGACTGGTATCAGGACCTTTTCTAGAAGCTTCTAGTCTCTTTCCCCATGTGTTGTGGGCACTTTATTCTGGACACACAAGTAGAATGTCCTTCAGATATTGAGTAGATTCCAGGTGAACCCATCTGAGTGCCCAATCACAGATTACAGCAGTTCATTTTATGTGACAGTAAACATGAGGTATTTTTTCAATGTTATAAACAATAAAGAGGTTAAATCATGTCATGCTTACTCAGGCTCAGCTAATAAGTTGGGTCCTGTCATATGAATTAGAAAATTTAAATAATCCCACTCTTTTTTTTAGGTCAGTGGTCTGTCTGTAAAAATAGAAGAACATCTTTACACAGAATAACCTATGGGGGCATGTACACCACAAATTAAAGTTTCCCTTAATTTCTTTTATGGAATTTCTCATCAAAAAAGTCTAATTGCATTCAACCAATCAGAACCAGGCATGAAATAGAGACTCTATTCATAAGGCAGCAACATACTAGTGATATTTGACAAATCAAGGCTAAAAGAGACAGGTCATGAGGTCAAGGAAAAAGCTTTGGAAGTACTCAATTTGAGATGTCCATTCTTTACTTACTACCTGTCTGACCTTGGGAAAATCAAATAACCTTCCTGGGTTTCATTTTGCTCATCTGTAAGAAAGAGAGTTGAATTAAGTGGCCTCTGAAGCCCCTCTCAGTTCTAGATCTATGATGCTGTGGTTCTTTTCTGGTGACTGCGGCTTCTTTCACAGGTCCAATCATCCTGCTTACTGGGGAAGAGCAAAGAGTTTACTCTATCCCAGATAAAGGCTCACCTCACTTTGCATTATAAGCTAGAAAACTGTACATCAATCCATTTCTAAAAATTAATCCTATTTTAAATGCACCTTGAAGCAAGCTATTTACATTTTTTTTGCAAGGCAAGAAATTTTGGAATGCAATCATCCTTCTCTAACTAACCTACATTTTTTTCTATTGACATTGTCACATAATGTAAAATTTTCATTAATCCATCCTTTGCTATTTCCGAATTTTTAGCAATTCAGACCTGGAGAGGACTATAATTCAGTGTTTCACAGTCTATGAAAAAGGGTTCTTAGATCTGAAGCAGCCATGTGACATAATGGATACAGCATTAGACTTGCAGTCAAAAGACCTAAATTCAAATCCTTTTTCATCCACTTAAGCTGGTTGAATCATTTAATTTCTCTCATTCTCAGGATTTTTTTTAATCTGTAAAATGGGGATAATAATAATACCTACCTCACAGAATTGTAGCAAGTATCAAATTAGATAACACATGTAAAGGGTTTTACAATCTTTAAAGTGCTAGGTAAACATCAGCTATTATTATTAGGTACATTAATGGTATTCATTTAAAATGCCATTTTTATCCAATAAATATGAATAATTAAAAATGAGTTTTATCTATTCATCAAATCAGTTTATGATAGTGTTGATATTAATAAATTTCTAATTCATTTTTTTCTTGTAGATTCACCACTAATTTGGACTTGCTCTCCCTGCAATTAGTGAAATTTGAGAAGACTAACAAAATAGTATAGATAAGAAAGCACTAGACTGGAAGTCAGGAGGCCAAGATTCTAGTCCAGTCACTACCGCCAACCCAGCTATGTGACTTGAGCCAGTAACTTGTATATTTCCCCATTTTTGTGCTGTGGAGGAGTCAGATCAAGTAATCTTTGGTCTTTCCCATTCTGTTCCTATTCTAATTCTAATTCCCATAGAATGGGCATTCCCATTGTATGATACTATGAGGCATTCTACAACTGAAAGTAGCAGTCACCCACCCTTGGTTATCAAGGTGCCATAAAGAGAGAACATTTCTCCAAAGTAAGGGTGGTGAGGATGGTTACTGTTTCTCTCGTCCTCTCTCTCATGACAAAAAACCCCATGGGAGAGGTGCAAGACTTGTAGGCAGAAGACCCGGGGTTAAAGTTGTAGCTCTATTTTTTACTACTTGTGTGACCTTGGACAAATCACTTAATTCTCTGGGCCTTAGCTTCCCCTTGACTAATAGAATAGGGCTGAACTAAAAGACTCCTTCCAGCTCTGACCCCTGTGATTCCTATAAGATCCAGATGCATAGCTCACTAATGCATAAATAGGTGAGTCTTGCTTATGACTTCATTGGCTGATACACGCATACAAGCTTACAGCTCCAATTATCTCTGTTGACCTCACTGTTACTTTCCAAACAAATGTTTTATTTCCCCAGGCAGCCAAGCAACCTTGTCTTTTACCAGTCCTAAGCTAAAGCTCCATAAATAAAAATGATGGATGCGTGAACACTGTTACCACTTGGCACATCTCTAAGCACCATATGCAAGGGAAGATGGGTGCTTAATCATTAGCAACCATGAAGCTGAAAATGTGGGGCTGATGTTACTAAATGTAATGGGCAAGGGGGGAATGGGGAGTGGAGGAGAGAGGAGAATAGAGCATTTTATTTCCAAAGGGGCAAATCCATATGTTTAACAAGTTATTTATAGACTATCTGCAGAGGGAGTGTGGCTTAGTGGAAAGTCTAATATTCAGATGGGCTCCAGTGTTTACTTTTCCACTAACTGCCTGGGTGTTATCTTCTATACTCTGGGCCTTGGTTACCTCACCTGTACAATTAAAGGACTGGGCTCTTGTAGTCTGTGATCTAGGGTCTTTTCCAGTTCTGATAATCAATCAACAATCAACATTTATTAAGCACCTACTGCATGTCAAGCACTGTGCTAAGCACTTGCTTATTCTATTTCAGTAACATTAACCTCATTGTTTCCCAACACTTGATCCAATGGGCAAGTTGTGTCTCCAAACCTGTGTTCTATGTTCTCTTCTCAAGGCATTCACTTGAGAGGGACTTGAACATGGTGGTGAGGATATGCAATGTTGGGTAAGTCCCTAATTGTCCCTGAGTCTCAATTTTCTTATCCATAAAATGCTATGAAGGTGCTTTATAAACTTGAGAACAGTATGGAAATGGGGAGGGGGGTTTAAACAAATACTTCCAAATTGAGCAGCTTTGATGTCAAGGGGTCAGAACAAAGAATAAACTCAGGGCCTCTTCTCATCCCTCTGCTTGATTCTGTTGTCCTTGGGGCAGATCACCTACTTATTCTCTTGCCCCAAGTGAAAGGAGCACACTCTCTGAGGGAAATCTAGAGGATTGCTGTTCAGTTGTGTCTGACTTTTTGTGACCATGGGGGATGATAGCACACTAATATAATCCATGGGGTTTTCTTCCCAAAGATACTGCAGTGGTTTGCCATTTCCTTCTCTAGTGGATTAAGGCAAACAAAGGTTGAGTGACTTGCCCAGGTTAACACCAAATTTGAACTCAGGTTTTCTTGACCCTAGGCCCAGTGCACTGAGCATTCTGGCCTCCTTGATCTAGAAAGTACTCGGAGAGAAATAAGTACTAATCTCCAAGGAAAGTTTCTCTCAAATATGGTACCTATAAAACATAGAAATCAGAACTGGTTTCAAGACTCTCTCCCTCTGAACCCCAAACACTTAATCCGAACCTTTAAATCTACATACCTCATTCAGCACTTAATCAGCCCCTCCCTGCTTCATATTATGAATATACACTGTTACTTAACTCTTGGTTTTTGACTTAATTTTGTACATGCGTATGCCTTGCCTCTACAACTAGACAATAAATTCCCTCATTAAGGGCCAGAACTTTGTCATTTACTTCCCTTAACTAAAAACTAGTATTTAAATAGCACTTTAAGGTTTATGCAGTTCTTTACAGTTATCTCAGGTAATCTTTACAATAACTGTGGGAAATAGGTGGTATCATCCCCATTTTAGAAATGAGGAAACTCGGACAGAGACTAATGACTTGCCCAAGGTTACACAGCTAGTACTTGTACAAAACTGAATTTGAATTCAAGTCTTCCTGACGCTGGATCCAGTGTCTTAAGTGTCTTTTCAAATTATCTCCTCAAAATCCTATGATTTGTATGAAACTTAACCTCTATACCTTCACTAGTGAATCAACAATCCCAAGTCGAGGGGCAGCCAGGTAGCGCAGTGACTAAGCGCACCAGCCCCAGAGTTGGGCGACCCAGGACGGTTCCAGCATCAGATACTTAACACCCACACAAAATAACTGGCCGTGTAACCTTGAGCAAGTTACTTAACCCCAATTGCTTTAAAAAAAAAAAAAGAACCAATCCCAAGCAAGCTTCTCCATAACCCCTAGTTTAGGGCTGTATGCAAAGTAGATGCTCAGTAAATACCTGAATGAATAATGAATGAATGTCACTTCAAGAAGAGAAGGCATACCAATAAAATTTATTCTGGAGAGCAATTTGGAATTATGCCCAAAGGGCTATAAAAATGTGCATACCTTTTGACCCAGCAATATGCCCCTTCTAGGGCTGTATCCCAAAGAGATCATAAAAATGGGAAAAGGACCCACATGTACAAAAATATTAATAGCAGCTCTCTTTGTGGTGACTGAGAACTAAAAATTGAGGGGATGCCCATCAATTGGGGAATGGCTGAACAAATTGTGGTATATGGATGGAATGGAATACTATTGTACTATAAGAAAGGATGGCAGGTGGACTTCAGAAAAACCTGGAAAGATTTATATGAACTGATGCTGAGTGAAGTGAGCAGAAGGAGGAGAACATTGTACATAGTAATAACCACAATCTACAATGACTGATTTTGATAGAATTAGCCCTTCTCAGCAATGAAAGGACCTAAAACATTTCCAAAGGACTCATGATGGAAAATGCCATCCACATCCAAGAAAGAACTGTGGAGTCTGAATGCAGAGCAAAGCAGACCATCTTTTTTTGTGTTGTTTTGTATTGTTTTGTTTTTTTCTTTCTCATGGTATCTCCCATTTGTTATAATTCTTCTATACAACATGACTAATGCAAAAATAAGTTTAATAGGAATGTATGTGTAGAGCCTGTAACAGATTGTAGGCTGTCTTGGGGAGGGGAGAGGAAGGAAGGGGAAAAATTTTAAACTTATGGAAGTAAATGTTGAAAACTAAAAATAATTAAATTAACTAAAAAAAAAGAAGAGAAGGCATACCAATAAAATTTTCCCTGCACACCACCCCCAAACTGGGCTGTGGTCCTTAATCTAAAGTTAGCTTTAGTGCTTATTATCTATCCTGCTCATAATTTGGTGTCTTGGAATCTTAAAAGTAGAAGGGACTTTAGAATTTTCTCAATTTACAGATGGATGAACTGAGGTCCAAAAAGTTTCAGTGACTGTCCTACAGGGATCCCATGGGGATATTCCATGTGATAATGATTAATCCAGGGTCTCCTAATTCCCAGATCATTGTTTATTTCCCTAGACCAAGGGTTCTTAACCTGAGGTCCAATACTTGCTCTTTAAAAATATTTCGATCACCATGTTTCAATGTAATTTGTTCCCTTTGTGATCTTATATATTTTATTTTATGCCTTTAAAAGCATTAAACTGAGAAGGGACCCATAGGTTTTACCCAAAGGAGTCCATGACACAGAAAATATTAAGAATTCTTGTCTTAGACCAAGTTGCAATTCCACATTCTCTAGTATGATTTGCTTTCATGCATATTTTGTTTGCCTTCCCAACTAACTTGTGAATTCCACAAAGTCAGGGATGATGTTTCCTTCTTGCTCGGTCCCCACCCCCAGGCTTAGCATAGGGTATGGCTTGGAGCACGCACTCAGTAAATATTTCTTTCTTGATTGATGCTATGGGAGGCAAAGCAAAAGCAAGAGGGTCTGTCCTTGGCATCTGCAGCCTCAAAGTTTGTTTCTTTCAGCCCTGGTACTATCATTAACAGCCAGACCTTTGCCATGTGATGGAACCATTTCCTTTCTGCCAAAGGGATCTGCATGGCTTGTTAAGAGCTCTCTTTAGCTGCCAAGACTCATCATCCAACCATACTTGACAAATTTTAATTTTAGTAAAAGTAATTGGCCTAATATTAATCAGATCGACTGCCAGCTCTTTCAGAATGGCCTCAAATTGTCCCTGATACCCATGCTACTTAGGGAATTCAAGAGGACATCTCCAAAGACAATTACAGGATGTAAGAAACTAATAACCTGGGCTAATTGAAAGTCCTGCTTTGAACATATTTTCTGCATTAGAGAAAGGGGAGTAGAGTTCAGGAGAGAAGTTATTGGCTGACTGAGGGGGTAAAAACCCTTTATCATGTAAGACACTATTCAACAATTGCATCAATTCACCTAGCCTCAGCAGAGAACCTACTATGTGCCCAGACCAGATTAGGCACAAAGGAGTTTGAATATGTAGTCTCTTCCCTAGGGGAGCTCACATTCAAACTGAGGAGATAGAGCTAACACTCAAAATGAGAAAGGTTCCTGTGACTAAGCACCAAAGCAAATGCTTAATATTCAATTAAGTTCAATGGCTGCTCTGTGCAGGAGAAGAAATATGACCTAGTAGGGAGCTGGCCTTGGTACCAGGAAGCCCTGGGTTCAAGTCTAACCTCATACACATACTAATGTGTGACCCTAGGCTAGTCATTTAATCTCCCAGTGTTCTAAACAACTCTGGCTGGCTGTAAATTCTGGAAAAGTACTCATTTGCATCAATGAAGGGAATTTTCTCATTCAGGAATTCACCATAACTGTTCAATCTCAGGTCCAGCCCCTATCTGTCCTCTATGTGCAAAACATAACGCTAGGCATTGGGTATAAAACGGCCCCTGGCTTCCAGAAGCTTACATTCTACTGAATAGTATACAAGATTTTGACAGACCATAATACTTCCATCAGTCAATAAGCATTTATTAAGCACCTATTAGTTCACCAAAGGCATTCTTTTCCAAGCTTCCTCTATTTTCACTAATAGATGCTCAATAAATGCTTATTGACTGACTCTTCCAAGAATCAGCAAGGACAAAATACAAATTCTTAGCCTAGCATTTACTATTCTAAACAAAATACTGCTAATCTACCTTTCTAGTTTTATTTTACACTGGGTTCCAGTAAAACTGGATAAGCAGCAATACCCTGACCTCTTCCTGTAATGTTCCACCCTCCTGCATTCTTACAGACTGATGTTCCTGCCTGGAATAAGTTGGAGACAGAGCAGTGGTGGACTATGGGTGTAAAATGACACATACATTTTGAAGTGTGATCAATGTGTTAACCCATTTTACTTCACCGTATTTATTTGGTACAAGGGAAGATTCTAATGTAGAGGGAGTTAATCAGAAGGGATAGTAATGTAAAAAACAGCAATAATAATTTTTATTAAATAACAGAGGCTGCTTCCTCTGTCTTTGCATGCTGATTGAATGTGAATCTCACTCTGTTGATTTCAAGCAGCAACTCTGATTAGAAGGAAAAAAAAAACTCCCAAAGGCTCTCTGGGAGGGGGGAATAGGAAAACTACTGGGAGACAATATAGCGATATAGCAACAGAAGATATCAATGAACACTTCTTTTAAAAGAAAAAGAAAAGGAAAATCTCCCAGGCTTTCTTCTACAATCCCTTCTATTTCCCAAAGGCAGCAACCAAACCTGGCAAGTGAGATTTTTTGTGCTATGAACGCTCCATGACTGCAGAAATTTAGATAGGGAAGAAGTAGCCTCATTTGGCTTTCTATAAGAGTTGGGCTACAAAAGCCTTTAATGTCCCATCCCTGGAGTCAAAGGTTTCGATCTCTGCCTGCTGGAGGTTTGGCAACTTTTCTGTTCCTTTGAGGAATGGAGGATTCAGGTTCTTACATTCAATCATTTCCTAATGACCTTCTGCATGTTGTGAAAATCCCATTAGGCATTTCTCAATCTTTCCCAATCTGGCCAAAAAATGCCAAGCAGCAGATCCCCTTTCCTGCTGACTACTGGCTAATGCTTTATGATGTTTACCAGGCACAGACCGCACACAAAAGTGTTTTAAGCACAAAAAATCTCTACTGCACCTGCAATCAATATCACACCTTCATCCCTTCTATTCTCTACCAAGAATATCTTCTATATACATCCAATGTCCATTGAGGAGCTTCTCAAAGTGGGAGGGCCTAATGGAAGATGGTGGTTAATCAATCAACCATGAACTTCAACCCCCTGTAGTTTTGTTGCCAAAATCACCCACCCTCCAATTTCAAGCAATAACAGCTACACCATTAGCATTCCACTCCCTTCACCCCTTCACTTGGACTGGAGCTGGCATCATAAGGCAAGTTATGAATCAATGATTTGGTCCATAAAGTTTTTTATTTCCTTCTTGCTCTGCACTTGGAACTGTCAAATACTCCTCCCCTCTCTTCTTCTCCCTTCCTCCCCCTGCCCTGCCCCTAACTTAGCATGTGGCAGGTCCCCATGACTAAACGTAGACTGTAACCAGGACAGATCCTGAAAATGTAAGGAGTCATGGCGAGAAATAGAAAAGGAAGTGATGATTCTGCTCTTGGTTTGGGTGGGAAGAATGCATCTTGGTACCATATGAATTGGGATGCTGGGAGGAAGAAGGAAAACTGAAGGAAAAGAAAAAAGGAAGGTCTTGACCCTCTTATTGACTGACATCATACCCCTTTGCCCAGGCTCAAAAGCTACTACAGATGGTCTCTTTTTGTGGGGCTTGCCCAGAGAGTCCCCAGCTGATCATTTGGGTAGAATTGTAACTGCTCAAGCCCATTTCCTGACCATTAGCGATGAAATTCTCTGCTTCAATCACCAGCATCCAATGCCAATAAAGTGCATGGGGAAGTTTCAGGGCTGAGTCACATTTACCCTTCAGTGGAGTTGCTCCAATTTGCATCCAAATTGATTTTATCACAGCAAAATATTTTAGTTCCGATTAACACGGGATAATGGGATAATGTTTAAATCCCTCTTCATAGTGATAAGATTCAGTATCTGAAGGGCAGGGAATGCTGTAAAGATATATTAGGTTGGCAAAGCCACAGGTTTAGGATGGGAAAAGAATGCATATTTACCTAGGGGAAAGTCGATCAACAATCATCTACTAAGTGACAGCTCTGTGTGTCAGGCACTGTGTTAGGCACTAGCCATCAAAGTATAAGGAACAAAATACACCCTGTTCTGGAGGAACTTCCATTCCAATTAAGGAGGCAACAAATGCATAAGTAAATAGAAACAACATTTTAAAAATGATAAAGACATATAAAAAGTAGCTAAATACAAGAGAGATTGGGAGGGAGGAAACTGAAATCTGAGAGAAATGCCATTTCTTTTTTTTTTTTTTAGCCTCATACCCCATTTCAGATGGCTGTGATCTCCCTTTCCCAGAAAACAATGACAACAGCTGATATTTATATAGCATTATATAGCATGTACTATGTGCCAGACATTATATCGTTTTATCTTCACAACCACCTTGGGATACAGGTGCTATTATTATCTTCTTTATGGAGATGAGGAAACCAAGGCAGATAGAGGTTAAGTGACTTCCCCGAGGTCTCACAGCTAGTAAGTATCTGAGAGCAAATTTGAACTCAGGACTTCCTGACTCCAGGGCCTGGGTTCTTTCCACTGCACCACCTAGCTGCAGGGATGGTCTGAGCTTTTAAAAACTAGGTGATGCTGACTTCTCTTCCTACTTGCATAGTATGTGTGTGGCCTGGATGTGTTTAAGAATGGATGTGTTTAACTCTACCAGGTTTGGGCCCCAGTAGATGAATGGCATAAATAAAGGAACCTCATTATTTTACATCTATAAATACAAAGTTCCAGTATGCAAATATCTACTGAGGAGCAAGTTTTAAAAAAAATAGAATAAAAATTCATTGAATCAGCATCTACTAATTCAGAATTCGTGACCACTCAACCAGAAGCTGACTGACCTTCACCTCCTCCTATCTATGAAGAAAGGGTTTGCTAAGCAAATTGAAAATATAACTGAGATTACAGGAGATAATGCACAACATACCTGAGAGAACAAGCTGCTCTGAAGGACTTTTGCATAATAATTTGTGGCATGCAAATAGGTGCTTCTTATCATAGCATCACAGACATAAGTAGGACAGCAACCAAAGCTTTGCCCCTGGACACCGAATTTAGGAGGCACTTAGCAGGGTTTCGGCTAGAAAGGGGAGAGACTAATACCTAGTTTGCCAGCAGAATTAAAGTAGGAAGCTATGAGTCGCCCCCAGTAGCCACACCCCAGGTGGGCTCCCCAATTACCCACCTCCACCTCCAGTCTCTGTCCCTGAGGTTCAATGTCTCAGAATCAAAGGTGACTATTTGAGGACCAGTTTCAGGGCACTCATCCCAGGCATGGCTTATGTACACTAGGTCCAAAAATTGCTATGGCTTTTATTGTGTCTTTATAGGATCAGAGGCTTGGAGCTAGAAGGGACCCAATTCTAGACAAACCATCTAGCCTCATTTTTACACACAAGGAAGTTAAGACCCAGGGATGTTGAACGATTACAAATGTATATTATCTACTCATTAAGGTGCAACTAGGCAGGGCCTTTACTGGGAAATACTTTGTTAGCAGTCAAGTCATGTGTTTTAAGAGAGTAGATGACACTTGACTTGACAATGTCTTCATGACACTAGAGTGAAGAACACCTGAGTTCAAATCCAACCCCAGACACTGATGAGGTTATTCACTGACTGTCCGTGGGCAAGTCACTTAACTGCTGTCTGCCTTGGTTTCCTTAACTGTAAAAATGAAGATAGTAAGTAGTACCTACCCCCCCCCAGGGTTGTTGAGAAGATAAAATAATATATCATTTGTAAAGTATTCTTCAAACTTTAAAGTGCTATATAAAATGTTATTATTATTCTTATCATATGAAAATAATAAAACTATATTTCTTTAAAATAGTCTATAATTTAATTTTCACTCATTCAGACTGGCATCTCCCCAATATGGTCCAAATTAGTCTGATTGTTCTTTTCTGAATATAGTGGCTGCTCTGTTAATAGAATATAGTTAACCTTTCCACAATACAATCAGGTGGGGTAATAGAAACTCAGAACCAACATTACTTAGCAGTTCCTACCCACCCTCAGGTCTTAGACTGGTCATGACTAGAAACTCCAGTATTAGGTAAGAACCTTCCCCAGGTTGGCTAACAACCTTACCTGCCATATCTGATGTAGCACTTTGTTTCTTAATTTTCTGATGTATTGAATATATATATATATATATAGTAACTTATACTTCCCTATGTAACACTTATGTTATACTTATATAACATAATATATATAATACTTATGTTATATAAGCTTATACTTATGTGTGTCAGTAGACTATAAGGTCCTTGAGGGAAAGGATCACCTCTTATCTAAGCTTTACATTTTCCCCAACATCAAGTGGTATGCTTTACCTAGAGTGGCACTTGATCAATATTTGCTCTGCCATACAAGTCCCTTCTGGAGCTAGAGGCACAAAATACAAGGTCTCAGCTAGTCCTTCTAAGTCATCTCCTGTGATTACTTACCTGGTTTTGACCCACTGCCTCAAATCCCCTCAAAATCACGCCTAACTTTTCATCTGACATCAGAGATAGTGTTCCTTAATGGCTCTCAACTTATATGCTGCCAGAACTTGAATTATTTCATTGACTTTCTCTCCATTTTGTTTCCTGACCCACAGTCCCTTGGCTACCCATGCCAGGGGCATGACACATGGAAGCGACAGTCTGTGTGGAAGAAAAAGATACTTTCCTTCTAATTCCTCCTGAAGCCTGAGCAGAAGAGCCACTGGGAGGCCAAACTGTATACCTTTGGCCAGCTAAGAGTTCAGACAAGCAACAGAAAACTGCTGCAGGTGGAAATAGTGCCAAGCTCATTCTGCCTCTTCCCCTTCAATCTCCCTATCACCAAAGGAAGACACTGGAAAAAAAAGAGCTACACAGAGCAGAAGATTAAAGAGGGAACCTCCCTAGCCCTTGGAACACTCAGGCACAGCTCAGGAACCCAGTGCCCACCCTGGGGCCATATTAGTTTCTCAGCAGGCACTAAATATGGTCATCCATCTTCCTGCCTCACTGACACAGATTAAGATGAATTGAAGGTAGTCTTCTAATTATTTTCAAGATCAGTCAATAGATCAAATCTACAAAGGAGCAGCCTACTCCTTTATTATTATTATTTTTATTATTATTATTAATTATTACTGCTCTCTTCTTGTCCATAACCTTTGGCCTGCTTCCAGTTCTTTGTTTTGTTTCAAAAACAGCCAACGGAACAATACTATTTTTCTGTTCTGAAAAGGCACGATAATAAACACCACTTATTTCCTGGCTGACAGTCCTATCATAATCTCTAGTGGGGAGGAAATTAATTGGGGGCTCAAAAGCACAATTTTCCATAGGTGATTATTATAAGCCATTGGGTTACTTTCCAGAGAGGGGAAACATTTCCAATCTCAGGCCAGGAAAATTCAATGCATTTTTTCATTGTCTCTAAAACATCATTTGCCAATTACCTTTGAAATGTTTTCCTGGCAGCTCTCCAAAACAAGACTTCTTCTTGCTGAGGTATATGGGGGAGTTCTAGCCATGTCATTTAAAGAGCTTTCTATGCACTATCTCCCAGAACACAAGTGCTCCCTAAAGGATTTGAGAATAGCTGCTTGGGCTAATAACTATTCCCCATTATCACAGGTGAATAATTACTGGCACTGGCTATCTGAAGTTTGGCGTGGGGGGAAGGGACAGCAGGAGCCAAAGTGTGAAAGAAGGATGACAGGAGAAAGGGGCACAATTCCAAGGAGTTCAATTCATGAGGCATAACCATAATAACTCACATTGATAAGGTTTACTAAGCTTCTTTCCTCATGCCAAACTTGTGAGGAAAATAAGGCAATTATTATGAAGCAATTAAGTGGTGCAATGGATAAAAACAGTAGACTTGAAGTCAGGAAGATCTGAGTTCAAATTCTGCCTGGACACTGAATAGTTGTGTAACCCTGAGTAACTCACTTAAGCTTTCTCAGTCTCAGCTTTTTCATCTATAAAATGGAGGTGATAACAATACCACCTACATCACAGGGCTGTATGAGGATCCAATCAGATCATATATATAAAGCATTTTGCAAACCTTTAAGCATCATACAAATGCTAGCTATTACTATTATTATTATGCCTTTTCGCAGCTGAGGAGATGGGTTCTTTGAAGGGACTCACCTGTGATCACCAAGCTCATAAGTGTCCGAGATGGGATTCCAGCCCACGTGTTTTGTGTCCAAATACAACATTCATCCCACAATGCCACTCTTGCCACTCTTTATTCCCACTTTTCACTTCAAGTTTTGCTTTTCCCTAACAAGGCAATTTGTGCTTCTCTACAGAAGCATCGGTTTGATCAATCAACAGCTGTTTATTGCCCAGCATTGTGAGAAATGCAAAAAAAGGAAGAGAGAAGGTCTTGGCGGAGGAGACAGAATTTACAAGGATGCTCTTAACCCAGGGCTGAGCTGAGCCTCCTTTCAGTAAGTGGCCATCCAAGTTCTAGGTGAACGTTTTCTATGAACATAGAAGTGGAATGAATATAAGCTCTTTGGGGGGAAGGGCTGTTCCAGTTCTCTTTGTAGCCCCAGTATTTAGCACAATGCTTTGTATATAGGCGGCATTTAATACATGTTTGGTAGATTGAGTTGAATGAAAATGAAATTAATTAAATTGACTGAAAACTTCATGAATTGACCTATTCTTCATTGGGTAGTGCTATTTTGGGGGAGGGGAAATTCCCAAGCTGACCTGGAATTACTCTTTCTGTAATTTTGGTGTTGTTCAGTCATTTCAATTGTTTCTGACTCTTTGTGACCCCATTTGGGATTTTCCTGGCAAGCATACTAGACTGGTTTAGACTTATCCTTCTCCAGATCATTTTACAGATGAGGAAACTTAGGTAAAAGGGGGTAAGTGACTTGTCCAAGGTCACACAGCTACTGTCTGAAGCCAGATTTGAACTCAGGAAAACCAGTCTTCCTGACTCCAGGCTCAGCTATTGAACCACTGTACCACCTACATGCCCATTTTTCCTAGTTCTCCCTCTGTCCCCAGAGTTAAGTACAATATGCCTAGACTCTCTTCCATTTAATAACCCTTAAGGTATTTCAAGATAGCAATGCTATCCCCCACTGAATCTTCTCTTTTCCTAACTTTTAATTATCCTACTGATATATATACTGATATAATTATCCTACTGATATATATATCCTGCATATATATGTGTGTGTGTGCATGTATGTATGTATGTAAGTATGTATTCTCCTCTCTGTTGTAGCCAGAAACTCCCCCTTTATAATGTAAGCCCAATATCACTGAACTTGGGAATAACCAAAGGAACAATTGTAAGATTTAGGTTTGACTTCTCTGAAACCAAAGGAAATGTTTACATGCTTAAATGATATTCTCTGCTTGCTAAATCTGGCTTCCTAGAATAGTTAGGTAGCCCAATGGATAAGGTACCAGGCCTAGGACTCAGCAAAACCCAAATTCAAATTTGGCTTCAATTAGTTAGTAGTATGTGACCCTGGGTAAGTCACTTAGCTTCTGTTTGCCTCAGTTTCTTCATCTATAAAATAGGGATATTAATAACACCTTCTTTCTAGGGTGGTTATGAGGATGAAAAGAGATAATATCTGTAAAGTTCTTAGCACAATGCCTGGCACCTAGTAAGCGCTATGTAAATGTTAGCTGTTATATTTCTTTCAGAACCCGATTCTGATAAAACATCAGTATAGCTCTTATAAACACTAATACTTCTGAGATTTCCTTACCTACTTGGCAATTTATCAACTAGCCTGGATTCTGCATGCATTTTTCTGCTGAATCTAATGACATGTGGCTAAATCTTTCAGTCTCACAGAGTTATCTGCCTCTGACACGAGCACTAGTCCTATGACCCCCTTACCAGACCTGAAATTCTTTCTAGTAAAATAGTAGAGAATTCAGAGAAAAAGAGGAAACAGAACAATAGAGTAAATGTCCAAGATTCAGGCTGTTAGAATTAGAAAGGTGCTTAGAGATTTTCTCTATTTAAAGATGGGGCAAAAAGGCTCAGCAAAAGGGAAGTGTTTTGCCCATTGTCTCATGGCCTTACCAGCTGCCCTACCACTGTCCCCTCCAGGCCTCTGGGCCTTACCAACTGCCCTGACTCGGGGCCCACCAGGCACCTGGGCCTTGCTATCTTCCCAAGCCTGACCATCTATGCTGAATCTAAACTCTCATTTGTGCGGCCTCCTCCTTGCATTAAAATGTGTTTTTCCTGGAAGTAGAGATTGTCTCAGTTTTCTCTTTGTAACCTTGAACTTACTTCACTATGCTTGGCACATAATAAGCATTAATAAATGTGTTTCCATTCATTTATTCATTCACAGCTAATAAATTATTTCAATGACCATAGAGAAGGAGTGGATTGTGGATAGAGACACAGATTGGGAGTCAGGGAAATCTGGTTTCAAGTCCTGCCTTTAAGATTCTGGGAAAGTCACTTCACTCCTCAGCTCCAAACAATTCTCTAGGATTATATCATGCAAAGCAGGGGCAACTTTGCAGTGGCAGGGGGAGTTTTCCCACCAGGAATTCCCTACACCAGTGAAATCACAGACCTTTTTTTTAATTGTAATAGCCCTGAGTCAGTGCTGACACTTAGCAATCTTATCCGCCAATGGCAATGGCATTTGTCAAGTGCTTCCCATGGACCTATGTCAGGCACAGACATAGACCTCGGCCCCTAGGAACCATAGACTCTCAGAGCCAGAAGCCACCAAAGGCTCCAAAGGATGCTGTCCAACATCCCAGCCATTGCAGGAATCTTTTCCATAGCATCCCTGACATCTGGGCTTTGGAGAATGCTAATCATTAGGAAACAATTTGTCATGTTGAATTGAACAAGAGACGGTATACTGTAAGTGACTAACAATGGAGTTAGAAAGATTGGTGTTCAAATCCTGCCTCTGGCACAGATCAATGTGAGCACCAAGGAATCACCTAACTTCTCAATGCCCTGAAGAAATTCTATAAGGATATTAGTAACTGCTGTTCTCTGTCAAAGGAAGGCATCTCCACATGGGAAATGAACCACAACAATGGATTCACAAGCCTAAGTAAGAAAAAAAATAGAATGCAACTGAAATATTGTTGTTGTTCAGTTGTTCCAGTCATGTCTGACTCTTTGTGACCCCATTTGGGGTTTTCTTGGCAAAGATACTAGACTGGTTTACCATTTCCTTCTCTAGCACATTTTTACAGATGAGGAAACTGAGACAGAGGTTAAGTGACTTGCCCAGGGTCACATAGCTAATATCTGGCTTTTTGGTTGGTTGGTTTTTTTGTAGGGGAGAAGGCAGGGCAATTGGGGCTAAATGACTTGCCCAAAGTCACACAGCCAGTAAGTGTTAAGTGTCTGGGGTTGGATTTGAACCTAGGTCCTCTGGACTCCAGGGCTAGTGCTCTATTCACTGAGCCACCTAGCTTCCCCGATATAGCTAGTATCTGAGGTCATATAGGAACTCAGCTCTTTCTGACTCCAGGCTTGATGCTCTAGCCACGGCACCACATCACTGCCCAACTGAAGTACACCTCCTTATAACTTCTACCTACTGATGACCTAGGAGCTTACAACTTGATAGATGAAGACATCGCCAGAAACATTCAGGGCATTTATTATTTTTAAACAAATTAGTTAAACTCATTAAAATATAAGACTGAAAATGTACCATTTCCACAATGCCCTACTGTTGGGGAAGTGTTGTTTGCAGTAGTTTTTCAATAGCCTGCTGGGAAGGGCTCTGCACTAAATCATGCATAATCTCTACTGTAAGGAAAGACTGAATTTCTGCAGAAAATCAGAATAGTTGCCCTGGGCCAGCCCCTGCTCAGTTCAGACCGGGATATTGCGTCTGCTGGGGGCACTAAGGCATAGACTGTGACAGGGCCTCTTGAAGTTCATGAAGGTAGCAAGATATAGTGGAGAGACTGGCAGGAGAGCTGAGTTTGAATCCTGGCAGGGTTACTTATTAGCTATGACCTTGAAGAAGTCTCCTTACCTCCCTCATCTGGAAAATTACAGGGTGGTAATTGAATGATCTCTAAAGGCAGCATAGTATGGGGCGGCTATGTGGTGCAGCAAATAAAGCACTGGCCCTGGAGTTAGGAGGACCTAAGTTCAAATCCAGCCTCAAATACTTAATACAAAAACTAGCCATGTGATCTTGGGCAGGTCATTTAACCCCAACTGCCCTCCAAAAAGCCAAAAAAAAAAAGGCAGTATAGTGTGATGGGCAGTGTACTAGGCTGGAAGTCATGGGACTTTGATTTGAATTCTGCCTCTGTCATTTCTATCTGTTTGACTTTGGGCAAGTCACTTGACCATTCTAGGCCTCAGTATCCTCATCTGTAAAATGAGAGGAGCTAGATTAAAGGACCTCTAAGGTCCCTTCCAGTTCTAAATTTATAAACCTACCATGTCTTCCAGCTCTAAATCCTATGCTGCTGAGGGTCCCTTCATCGTCCATTATAGTCTCTTCACCTATTAATTCACCTCAGCCTTTTTTCCTGGCTGTTTATGGTTTAGTTAATGTGTCTTCTTGGGGGCAATCAATTTAAGAGCACTCAGAGGTATAGGAACTCATACCTACTAAATTAAAATGTGAGCTCTTTGTGGGCTCTCTTGCTTTTCAATTTCTCTGCTTTAGTTTCCTCATCTGTAAAATGGGAACAATAAAATCTCCTACCTTCCAAGGTTATTGAAAGGATAAAATTAGATATATTTGTAAAGGATTTTGCAAATCTGAAAGCATTATCTGAATGCTAGCTAGTAGTAATGATTGTAAGCATTGATAAGTGTTTTTTCATTTGTTTATTTATTCACAAAAATTCAGTTGAGGGAACTTTTAGGGGGAGAGTGGAAACAGAGATTAGCCCACCTTGGATGCTATTGTAACAGGAGAGGGGATGGCTCATCATCCAGAGAGCCTAGGCTTCTACTCACTCCTGCAATGGACCCCAACCACCAAACCCCTAGGGAGAGGTAGAGAAGAGGTATGACCCATTGCGGAAGGCTGGTCTTAGAGGAGGCCTTCCATGGAAACTTGAGGATAATAGTCTGGATTCAAAAGGGGAAGTAGAGGTGTCAGGAAAGAAGCAAGCACCCCCAAACATCAGTACCCTGAGGCAAAGTCCAAATCTCCCCACACTAGTTATGGCCTTGAAGCTTTGGCTCCAAACAAATTCTCAAAAGATCACAATGTTTTTGTTCAAAGCACCCCTTCAAAGGGCTACCACCACAATAGAAACAGAATTCCCCATCCTCCACTTCACTCATTTCATGTTGATGACAAAACCCAGCAGAACTAGCGGCTTTGCTTTGGATATTATGATACTTTGAAGACAAGTGCTGATTACCAACAGCATACCCACTAAATGGCACGGTGGGGAATGCTCTCTAACATATTTACCTAATTAGCCCATTATAAAGTGTAATGTGATTTCTTGTCTTATCCTGTCATGAGTTTTATAAGAATCTCTAAGAAACTGACAGTCAGAGGGGAGAAGGAAGTGGCATGACTCCATATGCTTCTCCAAATGGGTGTACTGACCTTGAATTTAACAAGGCACAGAGAATAGCCCCTGGGGTTCTGCAATGTATGAATTTTTCCAATGATGAACCCTTTCCTTTAATGGCACCAATAAGAGATGGCTTCTAATGCAAGGAGGCAGGTACCTGCCCACAGAGGCAACACCTGACTTCAGATCACTACCCATTCCACTGCAACTGGTCCCCAAGAGGCAGCTTACTTTGAAAATCTAACTTCAATGGCATTTTGGAATCCATAGAAAACCTACTCCTCCTTTTCTTCTCTCAAAAGCACTAGAGAAATATAAAACAGTGAATTTTCTTATCTTTAAACTGAAGAAAATCAAGTATTTAATTATGTCACTATAAGATCAGCATCATGACAGAAACTTAGTGTTAGGAAGGAAGGAGAAAAGAAAGGAAAAAAGGAAACAAAGAAGTATTTATTAAGTGCTTACTATGTGCCAGACATTGTGTTAAATGCTTTACAAATATTATCTCATTTAATCTTCATAATGTCCCTGGGAGGTAAGTACTATTATGATCCTCATTTTATAATTGGGGAAACAGAGGCAGAGAAAGACTAAGTGATTTGGTCAGAGTCACACATAGTTAGTATCTGAGACTAGACATTAACTCAGAGCTTCCAGACTCCAAGCCAAGTGCCCTATCCAGTGTGCCTTCTAAGTGCCAGAGGTCATCTGATCCTGACCAAATAACACCTGACTAAGAATCACTTCTACAATATCTCCCACCTCCCAGCCATCTCCACTCCATCCTACTAGCGCTCTGTCCATGGTCCTCATCTCCCCATGACCCCATACTAGACTCTGCTCCTGAGACCGTAGACTCTTATGGGTGAGCATTCACCTAATCCAGCCAAGAACTCTGCCTCCATGCTATTTCCCAGTCATCTCTATGCCATGCCCCATGGGTACCACCCCACTTCACCTCTCCAGCTCCTCTTCATGTACTATCTTCCTCCACTAGAATGTAAACTCCTAGAAGGTAGGGACTGTCTAGTTTGCTTGTATTCATATCCCCAGCACTTAGCACAGTTCCCAGAACATAGTGTAAACACTTATTAAATGCTCCCTCTAGCATTCATCTATAGATTCATTTATCTGATTGCCCATATGTCTATATATGCAAACTATAGACCAATGAGTTTGACATGAATTTCCAAGGAAATTTTAGAATGGACAATTTAGGATAAAAAAATCTAGAAAAATAAATGACAGTTCCAAAGAACTACCTTTTTTTTTTCATCAAGAACAAGCCAGGCTAAACTAACCTTGTTTCTTTATTTCACCATGTTATTTAACTGGTTGGTCAGAGGAATGTTCCAGATACAGTTAACCTAGATTTCAAAGTATTTTATTAAGTATCACATATTATTCTTGTGGAAAAGATGGAGTGATATAGACATTAATACAATTTGATGGATTCAGAGCTAGTTGACTGACCAGAATCAAAGAGTAGTTGTATTCAATAATTCAATGTCAACTCAGCAAGAGGTCTCCAGGATGCCCCAGGGATCTGCACTTGGTCCTGTATCATTTAACATTTATCAATGACTTGGATAAAAGCACAAATGGCTTACTGATGAAATTTTCAGATTCAGATCAGATCACAAAGCTAGAGGGAGAGCTAACACACTGTATGAAAGTTAGAACTCAAAGATGTTTTAAGGCTAGACTAGGGTTTCTAAAACTTTTGTGTCATAAGCCCCTGTGGCAGTCTGGTTGAGTCTGGCAGATCCTATCCCAGAATAATGTTTTAAAATGCATAAAATAAAATATGTAGAATTATAAAGCAAATCAATTGTTTCAGAATAAATTTATCATAATATTGAAAAAAAAACCAAGTTCACATACCCCATGTTAATAACCCCAATTGCCCTCCAAAAAGCAAAAAAAAAAAAAAATAAGAGAGGAATAGGTTAAAAAAATAATGAAAAGAAAGATAATGTCTTTGTACTCT
>NW_027185754.1:12372937-12398555 GCF_028583685.1 Petaurus breviceps papuanus | reverse complement strand
TATATATATATATATATATATATATATATATATATATATATATATTTAAGGGGGTGGCTAGGTGGCGCAGTGAGTAAAGCACTGGCCCTGGAGTCAGGAGGACCTGGGTTTGGATCTGGCCTCAGATGCTTCACACACACATACACAAAAACTAGTCATGTGACCTTGGGCAAGTCACTTAACCCCAATTGCCCTCCCCTGCCCCTCCAAAAAACAAAAAAAAAAGAGAGAGAGAGAGGACTAGCTTAAAGAAATAATGAAAAGATAGATAGTCTCTTTGTACTCTGCCCTAATCAGACTCTCCCTAGAATATTGTGTTCAGTTCTGGGTGGCATTGTTTAAGAAGGACATTGATTATATAAATGACATTCTGAGGAGGGGAACCAGAATGGCAAAGAGCCTGGCTTCCACATCCTATGAGCATATATTGGTAGAACTGGGAATGTTTAGCCTGGTAAAGAAAAGACTTGGAGTGAGGTCAAGAGGAAGAGGAGAAAGAAAGGGTAAGGAAATGTGATAGCTGTGTTTGAGTATTGGAATGGATGTCACATGAAAAAAAGATGGGACTTACTCTGTCTGTGCTCTGAGGGCAGAACCAGAAGAAATAGGTAGAAGTTACAAAGAGAAAAGTTTAGAATTGATGGCAGGAAAAAAACTTCCTAAAAATTAGTGCTGCAAAAGTAGAATAACTGAGATGGGAGGAAGTGGGTGCTCTCTCATTGGACATCTTCAAGCACCTTCTAGATCGATTTGTCATCTATGTTATAGCAGGAGTTCCATTTGGTTTGTGTGTTACATTAAATGACCACTGAGGAACCTTCTAAATTAAAAATCATATGATTCTGTGATTAGGGAATGCCTAAATAAATTATGGTTCATGAATGTAATGGATTATTATGACAACACATTTAGAATGATTATAGAAGACCTCCCCAAACTCTTTGTTTCTCACCTCTCTAATATGCTTAAAGAATACTATATATCCTCAGCTTACATTATCATATTCCCCTCTAGACTATGAGCTCCATGAAAGCAGGGACCTTATCTGAACTCTTCTTTCTCCCCAGGGCCGTGCTCTGCAGACATTGGACACTTTATGAATGTTTGTTGAATTTGTGTAAATGAATAGATGAAATCAATAGGTAGGACCTATCCACAAGGGTAAGGAAAAGCCTTGAATTACAGGTTGAGGTATGAGTTTCATTTGACCTAAGCTTCCAAAAGATAAATGGGAGAGCAGTGTGAATTGTTATCTTTTATTTAATTTAAATACTTAGTGCTGGCCAACACAGTTACAGAAGATGTTCATGCTCCTGAACAAGACTGAACAAGCACATGAAGTGAATTAATAAATGGATAACATAATTAACCTTATCCACAAGCACTATGAACAAACCTCTGCATTATCATTCTGGACAAGCAATATTAAAATACCTTACTGCTATCATCGGTTCAATCCTACAAACATTTAAATTGTGCAAGGCACCATATTGAGCACTGGAGATACCAAGACCAAAAACAAAAACAGAAATAAAATAAAAAGCACTTCCTTCAAGGGGTTCACATTCCCATGTGTAGATAAGCAATCAAGCACAGCTCGCACATGGCAAAATCTAGACAATATGGTATCCAGGAGAGCACATTAAATTTGCATAAATTTTGAGGACCTGCATTTGAATCTTATCTCTGAAACTGGCTATTTGTGTGACCCTGGGAAAGTCACTTCCCTAAATTAAGCCTCAGTTTTCTTATCTGTAAAATAAGTGGAATGATGGAGGCAGGAGCCAAGATGGCAAAGTGGCAGAAGGCAGTGCAGCAAACTCCCTGCTGCCCAAAAAAATTCCTCCAAACTAATCTAAAAAATGCACCAGACCAAATCCTGGTAGGAAAATCTAAGAAAAGGTCACAGTGAGCCATTTTATCAGCTCAGGTCAGCATAGGAACACAGACAGAGAGAGATCTGCAGACACTGATGGTAAGGTTTGGCCAGGAGTGTGGGCACTCCAGCACAGGTAGAAGCTGTGCACCAGAGTAAGATGAGGTCCAAGACCCATAACAAAGCACTTTGTGTTGGGTGCAGGAATAGGTGCCAATCGGCTACTTTGCTACCACTACCTAATTCCAAGTGACAGGTCCAGGGCAGAGTGAAGAAGGAACCTGTGCCCAGGGAGAACATCAGTGGTAAGGACATGCTATGAGCCATGGGATGTTTTCTGAAAGAAAAGCAAGTTCAGAAGCAAGCATCATGACATGGTCCCAGGAGTGCTGCCAAGCCTCAACTTCTAGCCCAGTTAGAATCCTAAAGAGAAAAGCCAAGGCAGGAATCACAGAACAAAGGGAAGTTTATAGTTCTATTACTCCAAACTAATACCACTTTCAAGTTAGTTGGGAGGAGCTGTGTCTAGCAGCAGTCCATTACTGTTCAGGAACTGACAGAGTACAGACCAGGGGGAGGGGGGGTGCAGGGAGCAGCATCAGACTTTGTTCTGAATTTGATTTCTTATGGAGTATTGAATGCCTACATGTCACCAACCTGACCTGACCCTGAGATCTTGGGATATTACAATATATAAAACCTCCAAGAAAGCAGAAACAGTAGCAGTCCAGACCTTTTCTCCAGAAAAGTGCAGAGCTTAGACCTAATATCAAGTCTGAAGTCAGAAAGCAGGCTGGAAGAATGAGGAAATAAAAAAGAATCCCACTATAAAAAGCTATTACAATGACAGGGACCCTCAAGAAACAAATCTGGAAGAGAATGACTCCAAAACATCTATAAGCAAAGCCTCAAAGGAAAACCTAACTTCGGCACAAAATCGTCAAGAATTCCTAGAAAAAATAAAGCAGAACTTTAAAAAAAATAAAAGAATTAAAATGCTTTTTTGAATAGAATAAGAGTACCTGAAGTAGAAATGGGAAAAGAAATGCAAGCTGTAGAATAAGGAATTATAAAGGGAATTAAGAGTTTGGCATAAGAAGTATAAAACCTTGCCTAAGCAACAAACTCTTTAAAAATCATAATGGACCAAATAGAAGCCAATGACTCCATGAGACAATAAAAAAATTAAAATAAATTCAAAAGACTAAAAAAAGAAGAAAATGTAAAGTATTTCATTGAAATAATAACTGACCTGGGGTGGCCAGGTGGCTCAGCAAGTAAGAGCACTGGCTCCAGTGTTGGGATGACCTGGATCAAATCCAGGCTCAGATACTCAGCACCACACCCAGAAATAACTGGCCATGTAACCTTGAGCAAGTTACTTAACCCCGACTGCTTTAAAAAAGAAAAGAAAAGAAAAGAAATAATAACTGACCTGGAAAACAGATTGAGGGGGGAAATCAGCAATCATTGAACTACCTAAATATCATGATGCAAAAAAGATCCTAGAATTCACTTATCAAAAAATCTTAAGAGAAAACTGCCCAGATCTCTTAAAACTAGAAGACAAAGTAGAAATGGAAAGAATCTACCTATTACTTCCTAAAAGAAATCCCCAAATGAAAACCCCCAGGAATATCAAAGCCAAAATCCAGAACTTCCAAATCAAAGGGGAAATACTGCAAGCAAGGAGACAGAAAGAAGTTAGTCAATAAGCATTTGTCTGTTTTATAGACACCATACTAAGTGCTGGAGCACAAAGAAAGGCAAAAAATGACCACTTCCCTCAAGGAGCTTACAATCTACTAGGAAAGTCAACATGTAAACAAATATGTGCAAACAAGCTCTATTTAAGATAAACAGGAAATAATCAACAGAGGAAAGGTACTGGAACTAAGAGGGATTGGAGAAAGAAGGATTTTAGCTGGGACTTGAAGGCACATTATGAAGGTGTTTGAATGTCAAACAGAGGGTTTTGTATTTGATCCTGGTGATGACAGGGAACCAGAGGAGTTTATTGAATAATGAAATAAAATGATCAGATCTTCACTTTAGGAAAACCATTTTGGCAGCTGATTGGAGTGAGAAGAGACTCATGTACACAGACCAACTAGAATGGTATTGCAATAGTCCAGGGTGAGGAGATAATCATGAGGGTGATGGTGAGAGATAGTGAGGAGTCAAAGATAGCACCTAGATTCTAATCCTGGTGCTCTTAGCAATAATAGGGAAGTTTAGAAGGAAAGAGGGTTTAGAGGAAAAGGTTTAGACTTGTTGAGTTTAAGATGTTTACTGGACATCCAGTTCAAGATATCTGAAAGGCGGATGGAGATGTGAGATTGGGGGTCAGCAGCAAGGTTAAGACTGGATGAGTAGGTTTCAGAATCATCAACATAGAGATGATAATTAAATCCGTGGGATCTAATGCAACCACCAAGTGAAATAATATGGAGCAGAAAGAAAAGAGGATCCAGACCAAAACCCTGAGGGATACTTTGTGGTAAAAGAGTGTGATGTGAATAAGGATCCAACAAAAGAGACTGAGAAAGAACAGTCTGAGAGGTAGGAGGACAACCGGGAGAAAATGGTATCCTGAAATCTTTTGCAGCAGGTGGAACAGAATGAGATCATTAGTGCAGGTGGAGGGTTTATCTTAGCAAAGAGTAGGTCACTCCTCCACATGAGACAAGGGTGAAGGAGATAGTGGCAGTAGGCAATTGAGTGATATGAGATGAGGAGGGGAGAAGTAGGAGCTCTTGTCAAATGACCTAAATTTTTTCAGCAAAATATGAAGGTTCTTAGCTGAGAAGGTGGAGGAGAAGGGGAATTTTGAGGAAGGATGAAAAGGTTTAGGAGAGCTGCTTCAGACAGTGGGATAGTGAGTTAATAAAGGAGGTATAGAAGAATTGCCTGGCAGCAATGAGGGCCCAATTGAGGTCATGCAACATAAATTTGTAATGGACCCAGTCAAAATGGTTTTATGGTTTTCTCCACTGCTATTTCAGTAATATATGTGAGGAGCAAAGGCAATGGATGGTCGGAGGGATCCAAATCTGAGGGTTTGCAGGATATAATCTGTGATATGACAAGGGGACAAGTGGTTTAAGAGAAGAAGACAGTTTAGAATTGAACTGGTTCTACAAGGGGTCAAGATTGAGAAAGGAGGAGAGAGTATCTAGTGCAGAGATGATAGTCCATGAGGTAACTGATGATTCAAAGGATTGAATATCATGGTGTGGATAAAGAATAGGATTTCATGTGGGAAAACAAAGAAAAGTCAATGTATTGTGATCAGATGGAGAAATTTCAGAATTCTTGAACATGGAGATGGTGAGTATGTGGGGAACGGCAACATCAAGGGTGTTTCTATCTTTGTGTGTGGCTGAGATACAGAGGAGGAGCAGCTCACTGGAAATGAGTAGGCTGACTAAACTGAGGGGCTAGGATTCTTGAGCGAGTACCATTATGTATGTTGAAGTATGAGGGAAAGAGTTGGGGGGGGGAAGAAAAAGTATAAGCCAGGTAACAAACTCATTGAGAAAGGAAGGCAAGTATCCTGGAGGTGTGTAGACTATAGATACCAGGATTTTGATTGGGTAGAAGAATGGATCTCTTCCTTTGAGGTTCATAAACCGAGTATCAAGATTCTACAGTCAGGATCACCTATTTTAGCAGCCACTACCATAATGGAGCAGAGAGCTTAGAATATGATATTCCAGAAGGAAAAGGAAATAGACTTACAGCCAAGAATAATTTATACAATAAATGTGATTATAATGCTACAGGGGGAAACGGCCCCTTATTGAAATAAAGGACTTCCAAGCATTTCTGATGAAAAGAGCAGAGTTGTATAGGAAATTTGAAAGTAAAACACAGAAGTGAAGAGAAACATAAAATGACAAACATGAATGA
Organism: Petaurus breviceps papuanus; assembly: GCF_028583685.1. Classification (NCBI taxonomy): domain Eukaryota; kingdom Metazoa; phylum Chordata; class Mammalia; order Diprotodontia; family Petauridae; genus Petaurus; species Petaurus breviceps. The sequence goes on along the minus strand of NW_027185754.1, from coordinate 12,392,767 downwards.
ACAATAATAAAAGACAAAACAAAGATACATGTGTGCATGCAAATATGGAAAATAATATTCATGTCCCCTCCAAATATCAGGGTTCATAGGAATAGTCTAATTAGATGGAAGGCTTGGGAGTGTTTCTGTTATATCTCAGTGATCTTAAAAGAAGAATAGAAAGAAAAAGGAGAAGGAAAGTGCTGAAGCAGAGAGACAGAGAAAGAAAGGTTGGGGGGAGGGGTTTATCTCACATAATCAAGGTTTGAAAGTAGGCAACTGTACAAACAAGGAGAAGGGAATGGGGAAGAGGGGCTGACACTTGAACCTCACTCTCATCTGAACTGGAAAAAGAGGGAAGAATATGCACACACATATACATACAGAGAGAGAGAGTTGAGTACAGAGATATATTTCATTACACAGGAAAACAAGAGAGAAAGGAGAACAGTGATTAGAGGGAAAGTATATTAAGGGAGGAACTAGTCCTAAGCAAAATAAATTATAATTAAGGATATACAAAAATATATCTTTTTATATACCTCTTTTTGGGGTGTCAAAAATGGAAATCTGAAGGGCTGCCCATCAATTGAGTAATGACTGAAGAAGTTATGCTATATGAATATGTTGTAATACTATTGTGCTCTAAAAAATAATGAAAGGAATCGTTTCAAAGAAACCTGGGAAAACTTCTATGTAGGTATGAACTGATGCAGCAAAGTGAGCAGAACCAGATGTACAATTTGCATAATGACAAAAATATGGCAAAGACAATTGATTTTGAAAGATTAGGAACTTTAATCAGCCTGATTTAGAGCATTTTAAAATGCTCTAAATCACTAAGAATTAAAGAAATGAAAAATTAAAACAATTGTGAGACACCATCTCTCTCATCAGATTGGATAAGATGACAAAAAGGGGAAGGAAATTACAAATGCTAGAGGAACTATGGAAAACGGGTACACTAAGACATTGTTGGTGGAGCTATGAACTAGTCCAAACATTTTGGAAAACAACTTGGAATGATGCCTAAAAAGCTATTAAATTATGCATATCTTTTCACCCAGCAATATCATAATTAGGTCTATGCCCAAAAAAGAGCAAAGAAAATGAAAAAGGGCCCATATATACAAAAATATTTGTAGCATCTCTTTTCATGGAGGCAAAGAATGGGAAACATAAGGGATGACTATCAATTGGGGAATTTTTAACAAGCTATGGTTTATGAATGCAATGGACTACTATTGTGCTTTAAGAATGATGAAGAGGATGCTTTCAGAAAAAAACTAGGAAGATTTGTCTGAACTGATGCAAAGTAAAAATAAGCAAAATGGGAAGAACAATTAATCCACTTAGAAACTCTGATCAACATGTTCTCCACCTCCCAAAAAGCATCTGATACACTTAGAATGCAGACTTAAGCATATTTTCTTTTCTTTTTTTCTCTCTCTCTTTCTTGGGGGGAGGAGGAAGGCTATTGTAGGAATTTGTTTTACATGATATATATATTTGTAATCCATTTTGTTCTTTCTTGCCTTCCCAATGGTTGGGAGAAGGGGAAGATATGAGGGAGAGAATTCAGAACTGAAAATAAAATTGAATTGTATTCTTAAATGGTTTGCCCATAGTCCCACAGTAAATGTTTGGAAGTGGGATTTGAAGCTATATATCTTCTAAGTATACAATTGTTGTATGGTGATATAAATATACCTTGGCATTAGGTTATTCACTTCAGACCAGCCACACTGTGGCTGCTGTTTATATTCTTCACCTTCCCCTCTGTATTGCATTTGCATTAATAGGTAGAATTAAAGTGGACTAAAAAGTCTACTTCCACACAGCTTTAGCAACAACAGTCCCCTGAAAGATACACAAGTTTTTGCTGCTGTGATTGTCTGCCATGCAATTGAGAAAGCAGGCAGGTAACTCATCTTATTTTCTCACCCAAAGAAGACTGACAACATTCAGTGGAATCTGTGGGGAATGGGAAATTTCTGCATGGCCTGAAGGAAAGGAGGAAACAACCTGTACCTGATACATAGAAAGCTCTTAATAACTGCTTGTTAGCTGCCATTCCCAAGGAAGCCCCAGCTGTCTAGGCACAGTCAGAACCTACAACCCAGCAGTGATCAGGTCAAAGCTAGCTATTCGACCCTTAGACTTTTATCAGCTGCTAAAAATGGTGATTTTCTGTATCTAACATGGGGGAAGAAACATAGTGAAACATACCCACAAATGGTACAGCTTTCACTGGAATATGACACCAAGTCTGCAAAGGCCACCACAATGACTCAAAAAGGGTATTCACTGGGAAAATTTTGTCAGTATTTTTCCTAGTCTCAAACAACCAGGAAAGTTCAAGTAAATTGATCACTTTTATTATCTCATCCTGGCAACAGAGAAGGTGCAAACATAAGAACTAAGTAAGAAATCTCCAATGTTTGGGTCACAGTGGCTTTGAACCATATCAGAGCAGGGGGTGCTCCAGGACTAGTAACTAAACTATGTCTAGATCAGAGGAATTTTGACCCAAGGCACAGCTTCTATTAACTTCTTGCTCTGGCTTTACATTGCAAAGCACAATGCCAGTTAAACTCCATTTCATCCTTGAAATAATTTGCTTCCTCTGTGCTCTCCAAAGGTGGTGTTTCGTCTCTGTCTGAATGACTATGAAATCACCACTAGGCTGTCTTTCCTTTCTGAGTCAAGGACTGCTATTTTCAAAAGAAGATCAAGGTTCTAGATAGAGAAGTACTTTATTAAAGGAAAGCAAAGTGTAATAGCTGCGGTTCAAGCCTAGGTTCAGATGTAAAATTAGTTTGAGGCAACAAAACTTATTTTTAAGAATCTGTGATGTGCTTAAGGATAAATTTCATAACTGGTGCAGTGGAACATGTCTTTAATCCCTGCTACAGGGGAGGCTGAGGTTGGTGCATCTCTTGAGCTCAGGAGTCTAGAGCTACAGTGGGCCAAGCTGATTGGGTGTCTGGGTTAATTCTGGCATTAATATGACAAGCCTCTGGAAGATATGGGGAGGGCCAATGTGTTGTCCAAGGTGGAACAAACTGGTCAAAGTCCAAAACAGAGCAGGCCAAAGCTCCTATACCAGTCAGTAGTGGAATTAGACCCATGAGTGGCCACTGAACATTCAGCCTGGGAGAGATAAGAACCAATCTAAATGAATGAATAAACAAATAAATAAATAAACAGATGAATTTCTTATCATTTCCTTCCATGTACCATGTGCAACAGACCAAAGAACAGTTCTTTTACCAAAACATAGCTGTATTCTCATATCTGCATGCCCATTCTCAGATGTTTCTTCTGTTTAGTTAACACAATGCCTGACACTGAGTAGGCATTTTATGCTTATTGACTAATTGATTGCCTGGAATTTTATACTGTGGCCACCCTTCTCCTCCTAGATACCTTCTCATCTCTGGGTGTCCATGACATGTCTATTTCTTGGTTCTCCTCCTACCTCTCTGACCATTCCTCCTTAGTTTCTTTTGCTAGTTCATCATTCATATCAAATCCTTCACTTGGAATTACTCTAAGACTCTGTCCCAGGCTTCTGTAGCAGCAAGCACCCCGGCGTCCTCAGGGTTTGCTGCTACCACAGGTTCTTGGATCTGCTTTGATAAAGGAAAGCAACTCAAAATGGGTTAACAAGCTTACTTTAATCAGTCAGATGTATATCATTTACCTAGTTCAGAAAAAGATCAGCACCCCGAACTTCAGAACATACAGACAGAATTATCAAGACAGAAACAGATCAAATAGACAGTTTCCAAACTGTCCAACCATTACATCCATACCAAACAAGATCTGGCTTTCAACATCTGGGTTTTTCAAAGCCAGGGGGGCCCTGGACAACGGCTTCCCAGAATACAGATCAAATCACAGAACACTTCTCAAAGTGAGCCCCCAAAACAAAGCTACACATCAGGGCTTATATAGCCTTCTCCTGGCTCAGAGAATGTAACAACCTTATTGACTCACTGGCCAATCAAGAAGTATCTACTGAAAAACAAGCCTCCCACCCCAGGCTTCAGGTGCACTTTAGCCTAGGGGCAGGGAAGATCTTCCAAATTCGCATTCCCATTACAGCTTCCTTTCTTTAAACTTATTTGCTTTCTCATAGTAACCTCATCAGTTTCCATGGACTGAATTATTATCTCACTTAGCCCTAGTCTCTCTGATCTCCCATCATGTATCAACACCTGCCTATTAGATATATCTAAATCGGGTGACCTATATACATCTCAGACTACACATGTCCAAAACTGAACTCATTATCTTTCTCCAAAAAACCTATCCTTTTAGAAACTTCCTTATTTCTACTGAAAGAATCTATATCCTTCCAGTTACCAGATTTTAAAGTGAGAGTAAAAAATACCCACAAATAGGATAGCTTTCATTGGAAAATAATCCCAAGTCAGCATTATTTTCAATTCTTCACTCTCCCAACCCCAAACATCCAATTTATTGCTAATTCTTGTTTCTACCTCAACATCTCTCAAACCATCTTCTTTCTATTCAAAGTCACCAACCTACCTCAAGTCCTCATCCACCCTTGTATGAACCATTGCCAAAACCTCCTAATCCATCTTCCCAACTTAAGTCTCTCCCCACTCCAAATCACCCTCTACTCAGCTCCTAAAGTCTGACCACATCACCTCAGTAAACTCCAGTGCTTCTCTATTACTCTTCTTTTTGGTTTCAAAAACGTGAGTCCAACCTAACCTTCCAATTTTGTTATGCCTTCTTCCCTATCTTGTATTCAGCTACCAGATTACATTTCTTACCATTCTTTGCACACAACACCCTATCTTCCATCTCTGTGCCTTTACACTAGGTATCCCCCATACCTGAAATGCACTCCTACCTCATCTTCAACTTTAAGAATTCCTTGTTTCCTTTAAAACTCAAATCAAGTAGGACAGAGCCAAGAAGGTACAGTAAAAGCAAAACGCGGCATGGGCTCTGGCATCAACCATCTCCAATACCTGTAAAAAATGACTCTTAACAAATTTTAAAGCTACAGAACTCACAAAGAGACAGAGAGAAACAAATCTACTGAAGGCAGCCTGGAAGGCCAACAGGAAAGGTCTATCACCGCATGCTGGGAGCCAAGTGCAGTCCCCAATGAGCCATGGTTCTGGAGCCAGGGTGGCCCCAACCAGTGCCCAGACTGACCAGAGCAGACTTCAGGACAGTGAATCACCAGCAGCTGTGGCAGTTTCCAAACTCCTCAACCTATAATCACCAAAGAGAAAATAAAAGGTCAGTCAGAAACTCTGTTGTAAGGGTGAAAGAACATAGCAGTCTGGCCCCTACCCCTGAGGTGAGAAGTAGCAGAGGTGTGGTGGTGCCTCATGGCTGCTTTCAGAGCTCCTAGGCTAAAGATTGTAGGGGAACCCAGTGACCATTCAGAGGGTAACCAATCTTGCTTTGACCTTCTTGGATCTGGATCGAAGTCTTGGGTAGTTTTCCTGGGGTGAGTGGCCAATGAGCCAGAGCTTCTGGGGGCTGTAGAGAGGGTGCTCTGGCAGTGGCAATAACCCTAGTAATTTGGGACAAAGCTCTCTCCATTCTGTAAGCAGAGTTCTACCATGGAAAAGAGCTCAAAAGTCAAGTAATTAGCAAGATGAGGAATTGCAATCAGACCATAGAATCCTTTTAGGGGGACAAAAAGGATCAAAGCATGGAACTGGAGAAGGACAATGAAGTCAGAACTCCTGCATCAAAAGCTTCCAAGAAAAATATGAATTGATCACAGGCCATGGAAGAGCTCAAGAAGGATTTTGAAAATCAAGTAAGAGAAGTGGAGGAATAACTGGGAAGAGAAATGAGAATGATGCAAGAAAAATCATGAAAAGCAAGTCAACAGCCTGCTAAAGGAGACCCCAAAAAATTTCTGAAGAAAATAACACCTTAAAAAGTAGACTAACTCAAGTGGCAAAAGAGGTCCAAAAAGCCAATGAGGAGAAGAATGCCTCAAAAAGCTGAATTTGCCAGGTGAAAAGGGAATTTCAAAAACTCACTGAAGAGAATAATTCCTTCAAAATTAGATTGGAGCAATTGGAAGCTAATGACTTTATGAGAAATCAAATCAAATTCCCTCTTCTACAAAAAGTATTTCTTAATCTGCTACCTATCTCTCACCCATCAATAACTGAGTATCAATTTTGTATGTATTTATATACACATATGTTATCTCCCCTAATAGAATCCAGGCTCCTTGAGGCCAGGGACAGTTTACATTTTATCTTTGTATCCCTAACAGCTAGCACAGTATCTAACATAGTACCTGAGTATTTAATAAATACTTGTTGATTAATTGATTGGAATATCTTCTCTTCCTCTCTCTGCCTATTTAATTTCTATCCATCTTTTTAAAACCAACCTAAATGTCTTCTCCTTCATGGATAAGGAAGTTTCACCTTAAAGACCTCAGGTGACACTTTATTTTAATCTCTCTCATACATTTATTATTTAGGGGGTTTTTGTTTGTTGGGTTTTGAGGGGGTTTTTTGGTGAGGTAATCAGGGTTAAGTGACTTGCCCAGAGTCTATTATTTTGTGCTGCAATTATCTGTGTTAGTGTTTTATCTTCCAACCAGACTGTAGTCTAGCTGATTGTCAGTCAAAGGGAAGAAGAGGGACCTTCCAGCTCAGAGGGGAACTCAAGAGATATTCTGATTGGCTAAAACTGCACCAATAACACCATTTCAACTAATGAGATGAGAAGTTGCCACCCAGACAATGGCAGAGTTATGGAACAGGTCACTTTCTCTCTAAGAATTATACAGGGCTTGGAACTTTTCTGGAACTTCCTCTAGTGTTGGGCAGAGCACAAACCTCCAAGGACAGCATGGAACTGTCCAATACCTAGTTCTGATTGTAAGTGGGTTCAATAGTGTTTCAAAAATGGGTTCAATAGCTGCAATAGCGGTTCAAAATAGAATGTCAAAGTTGGACAAGATCATTCAGAGATCATTGTTTCCGTATTTAAATGAAATTGCATATTTGTTTTTAAATGCTTAGTAGCAATCAATTTATAGGAATAAAATCTACATTTCAGCTTTTCTTCATAAAGACTTTTAACCTAATCATATGAAATGCTGCATGACATATCTTGGGAACCTTAGTTTGAGATCCCTCATCTGCAGTAGGCATTTAGAGGATGAAACAATTTCTCCATGACCACAGAATAAGTTCATGGGAAAACTAAGACCAGAACCCCTGGCCTCTTGAATCTTAGGCTAGGACTTTTTAGAGGCTTTTTGAGGCCACCAAAATTGGTCTTTGAGGACATAGGTTCTATGTGCATCTGAATGGCTTGAGGGACCTGGGGAATATGACATTTAGGGAATATCTCCTCTTCCTGCTCATGTTCTATATTCCCAAAGGTGTCTTCAACCTTCCTCACCCCTCTTCCTCCATACAGTTAAGCAGGCAGGTCAACAAAGGGGCCAGTCTACTTAAAGTTTAAGTGTCAGAAAACACTGAACTTTATGTTTCTGAGAAAAGCACAGAAGAAAACCATGAAACAAAAGACCATATAAATACCATATCCCATCTACCAGGACTCGGACTAGGAAGAGGGAACAGAACAGTATCATTATCACAAAGATTATCCCTTAATGTACCCTGTAAACCAGGAGATTTCTAATTAAACCACAGAAAAAGATGTATGTGAAGACAGACTCCAGGATTTGGGCAAAGATATGTGGCTGGGCATATTGGTGGGATTTAGGGAGCTGGTCCCATATTTCCCCCAGTGGCTGCCATCTTTTACAGAATAGGAAATTGGGGCCCATAGAGATAAAGCAGCTTGTTCAAAGTCAAAACAACAAGTTAATGGCTGACATCCTCTCCCACAGTCATAAGATCACATGATTCTAACTCTAAAGCTGAAAGGCACCTCAAAGGCCACCTAATTCATCTCATTTTATGGATGAGGAACCTGAGACTGAGAGTGGATAAGTGACTTGCCTATGGTCAGACAGGAAGGAAGGAATAATACATTTAACAAGCTCATATTATGTGCCAGGCATTGTACTAAGTTCTTTACAAATGTATTTCATTTGATCCTCACAACAATCTTAGGAAGTAAGTTCTGGTATTAATCCCCATTTTATACTTAAGGAAACTGAGGCAGATTTGCCCAGGGTCACATAGTAATTTAAGTGTCTGAGGCCAAATTGGAACTCAGGCCTTCTAGACTCCAGGTCCAGCATTCTTTCCTTTTCATTACCTAACTGCCTTTAGATACAGCTTACAAGTGTCTATGGTCAGATTAGAACTCCTTGACTCTAAAATTTTTTTGGAGTCATCTCCTATTAAAATACAAATACATCCAGACACTTTTAGTTATTAGCAACTTACTCTCAACTGTTTATTGTCACAAATTAGAGGCAGTATGGTGCATTGAAAGAACACTTGACTAGGAAGCCAAAGACCTAAGTCCTGGTCTGGGGTCCATGACTGATTAATTACATGGTCTTGGGCAAGTCATGTCCCTTCTCTGCTTCCTCTTCTGTACTTGATGAGGTCATGCTGGGTGATAACTAAAAACCCTTCCATGCCTGACATTTGGAAATCCTAAAGTTGCTATAGAACCTGACTTCAACACCACTGACGTCAATGTGGTATCCAGAGTTCTGAGCCAGCCCAGCCAAAAGCACACTAAGGGAAGAAATTCTAGATTATCCAAAAATGGGTCATTATCCTTTCATCCCAATGAGAAAATCACCAATCAAGGAGATGAGAGATATGACTCAATAAATCTTCCCTTCCCTGGGCTGCAGCATTTCCCCAATTAATCCTCATCCTTTTTCCCATTTCCAGATACCCTGATACAATAATCTGTATCTGCCATCCATTAGCCCATAAACTCTAATCATCTCCACCCGCTTTTCTTTCCTTGCACCTCCTCATTATGATTATTAATGTTTGCCAGCTGCTGCTTGTGTACAGAGAGTCAAAATACTCCTGCACTCTTAAAAGAGGCAGAAAAAGGATGAATCCAACCAGTAAGGTCCAGGGCCCAGACTATAAATTATCCTTTGATCGAAAAGTTTCCATTAAGGCAAATCATTTCTGTCTAATGTTTGCTGCTTTCAGATCTCTGTATCTTTAGTCCTTGGGTCTTGAAGAAGCAAAGGCTTTGCCTTTGCCTTCTTATTTTCCCTGGCTCTCTGGCTTGTGTTCACCTACTAAGTAAGCCTGGCTCTAGAGGGCAGTTTCTTGTGTCTGGCCATATGAATAGTGTCAGGATTACTAAATGAATAACAGGTTCTTAAGATCTGAAAAATGCTCCCACATATATAGATAACAGATAAGTTGATGTTCTGTACCATGTAATTCCACTAACATCATTCTATGATATTCTTTTTGTTAATATTTTATTTTCCAATTACATTTAAAATAAATTTTAAAATTTATTTGCATTTTTTCTTAATTTTGAGTTCCAAATTCTCTCCCTCCTCTTCCCCCCTCATTAGGAGGGAAAGCAACTTGATATAGGTTATACATGTGAAAAATATATTTCCTTATTAGTCTTGTTGCAAAATAAAACATATGAAAAAATGAAAAGAAAGTTAAAAAAAAAAGTTTACTGCAAATGCCATTACCCTGTAAGTTCTTTCTCTTGAGATGGATAGCATTTTTTATCAAAGTCCTCCAGATTTGGCTTGGATCATTGTATTGCCGAGAGTAGTTATTCGCAATTGATCATTATACAATATTATTATTACTTAGTACAATGTGCTCCTGGTTCTTCTCACTTCATTTGCATCAGTTCAGGTAAGACTTTCCAGGTTTTTGTGCAAATATCCTTCTTGTCATTTCTTACAGCACATAGTATTCCATCACAATCATATACTACAACGTATTGAGCCATTCTCCAACTGATGGGCATCCCTTTAATTTCCAAATCTTTGTCACCACAAAAAGAGCTGCTATAAATATTTTTGTATGTATAAGTCCTTTTCCCTTTTCTTGATCTCTTCGGGATACAGACCTAGTAGTGATATTGCTGGGTCAAAAGGTATATGCAGTTTTATAGCCCTTTGGGCCTAGTTTCAAATTGCTCTCCAGAATGGTTGGACCAATTCACAACTCTACAAACAGTACATGAGTGTCCCAGTTTTCCCACATCCATTCCAACATTTGTAACTTTCTTTTTCTATCATATTAACCAATCTGATAGGTGCAAGGTGGTACCTCAGAGTTGTTTTAATTCAAATTCCTCTAATCAATAGTAATTTAGAGCATCTTTTTTTTAAAAGCAATCGGGGTTAAGTAACTTGCTCAAGGTTACACGGCCAGTTATTTCTGGGTGTGGTGCTGAGTATCTGTATCAGCAATGCCATATTCACAATGCCTATAGAGATTACAAATATGCTGATATAATTATCCATCACAAAATACATCAGGTTTGCCATTTGGGGAAATAAACTAGAAAATTTATTAAGATACCAAAAGACTGAGTCCCAAAACCAGAAAGTGAAAGCCATCAGAGTAGTTATGACATTGGCACAGGTAGATAAAGTAGAAAGCACCCACATTTTCAAGCCTTTAAAACAGAACAGGCTACCTCAGGCAAAGGTCCTCCTCTCCCCACTCACAGCAACCACCCAGCGTCCTGGAAGAGCGCTCCCAGCAGCTCCGGCCCCTGGCAGTCCTCAGCAGGAATCCTAACTCAAAAAAAAAAAAAAGGCAACTGCCACCAACTGCCAACCGCAGGACCGTTAGCTCGGCTTTTCACTTTCTCTTGCTCTGCTATGTCAGCACGTCCATGGGGCATGGGAGATCTTTAAATCCCATAAACCTTACATTATCTGAGCCCAGATTTGATCCAGGTCATCCTGACACTGGAGCCGGTGCTCTTACTCGCTGAGCCACCTGGCGGCCTTTATAAGAGAAACTTGCTAAAAAAAATTTTTCACAGTTACGCCTACTCATTGTCATCCTTTGAATTTGAAGAGGACCAAAATGACATCATGATGTTCGGATCAATGTGTAATGTGTCCAACTATGGCTGATCAAATCAATACAAGCTTGGAAGATTCTATCAGAAGTTAGGCACAAATAGTCCATGTAAAGTTTTTTATAGTTTTTTACAGTTATGATTGCTAATTGTGTATTTCCCTCCATCCTCTTTTCCCATTCTCTCTCTCTCTCTCTCTCTCTCTCTCTCTCTCTCTCTCTCTCTCTCTCTCTCTCTCTCTCCCCTCCTTTCACCCTGTCCATCCTCAAAGATGTTTTATTTCTGACCACCACCTCTCCCAATCTGCCCTTTCTTCTATCAATTTCCCCCATTCTCTTATCCCTTTCCCCTCCTACTTCCCTGTAGAATAATATAGATTTCTATGCCCAACTGAGTGTGTATATTATTCCCTCTTTGCACCAACTGTAATGATAGGAAGGTTTAAATGTTGTCCACCACCCCCACCATTTTCCCCTCCACTGTAAAAACTCATTTGTGTCTTTTTATATGAGATAATTTACCCCATTCTAACTCTCTCTTCACCCTATTTATTCTATCATCTTTTCTTTTTTTAAAACTGGGATAATTAATTCTTTTATTTTGTATAGTTCTCATTTATTATATCTTTAAATATATCTCTGAAAAACCAGGCTTTGAAAAGGTCCATTGGGATTCAAATGGAACTACTTGACTATGCCTTTAAACCCAAATCACTCTGGCTCTCACTGAATGTCCAATAACAGGCCCCAGCCCAAGCCTTACTTGCTTATTGTTTTTGTTTTGATGACTCAGAGTGAGTGTAAATAGCAATTGTTTCTGTTCAGGTCAGAAACTCTGAGAGTCTTCTCCTCCCTGATAGATTTTTTGTGAGGGAAAAGCAGGTCATCTTTTACCTTAATTCTTACCTAGTCTTTAATCACTGAATGGGTGGTGCCTTGGAAAAATTGAGACCTAGGAAAGACCTTAGTTAAAAAGGTCACAGTTTCCCACTGTCTCCTGGGCCAATACCACTATATCTTGCCACTGAACTCTGAAGATTCTGGAGGAGAGAGTGGGGCTGATGACTTTGTGGAGCTCTGCCTCATTTGCAAGTCAAGAAATCACCCTCCTGAGGTCACTGGTCCTCTTTAAAAATGAAGGACAAACAACAAACCCATCTAAAAATGTAAACAATTTAACCTTATTGAATGCCTTATGATTTCTCTTTCCTATTTGCCTTTTTATGCTTCTCTTGAGTTTTGTATTTGAAAGTCAAATTTTCTATTCAGCTCCAATCTTTTAATCAGGAATGCTTGAAAGTCCTCTATTTCATTAAATATCCTTCCTCCCCACTCTCCTCCAAGAATAATACTCAGTTTTGCTGGGTAGGTGATTTTTGGTTCTAATGTTCCTTTTTCCTCTGGAATATCACACTCCAATACCTCTGGTCTTTTAATGTAGAAATTGCTAAATCTTGTGCTATCCTGATTGTGGCTCCACAGTATTTGAACTATTTCTTTCTGGTTGCTTACAATACTTTCTCCTTGACATGGGACCTTTCAAATCTAGCTATAATATTCCTGGGAATATTCATTTGGGGATCTCTTTTACAAAGGGATCTGTGGATTCTTTCAACTTCCCTTTAGTTCTAAAATATCAGGGCAGTTTTCCCTGATAATTTCTTGAAATATGATGTCTAGGCTCTTTCTTTGATCATGGCTTTCAGGTAATCCAATAATTATTAAATTATTTCTCCTTGATCTATTTTCCAAGTCAATTGTTTTCCCAGTGAAATATTTCACATTTTCTTCTGGTTTTTTTTCATTCCTTTGATTTCATTTTATCATTTCTTGATGTCTCATGGAGTCATTAACTTGCACTTCCTCAATTCTAATTTTTAAAGGATTGTTTTCTTCAGTGAGCTTTTGTACCTCTTTTTCCATTTTGCCAATTCTACTTTTTAAGGAATTCTTTTCCTCAGTGGAGTTTTGTGCCTCTTTTTACCATTTGACCTCTTCTGTTTTTTTTGTGTTACTTTTAGTATTTTTTATGCCTCCTTTACCAAATTGCTGGATCTTTTTTCATTATTTTCTTACATCACTTTCATTTCTTTTCCCAATTTTTCCCCTCTCTCTCTTATTTGATTTTTAAACTCCTTTTTGAGCTCTTCTGGAAATTGGGAGTGGGGGTAGGTAAGGGGTTTAAGACCAATTCACATTTTTCTTTGAGGCTTTGGATATAGCTGTTTTGACTCTGTTGTCTTGTAAGTTTGTGTTTTGATCTTCCCTATCACCACAAGAATTTCCTATGGTTTGGTTCTTTTTGCTGGTGCTTACCCATTTTTCTATCTTATTTCTTGACTTTTAACTTTATGTTAAAGTTGGGCTCTGCTCCCAGGGTGGAGGAGGCACTGCCCCAAACTTCAGGTTTTTTGTGCTTTTATTTTCTGAGGTAATTCTGGGGGGGGAGGGGGGTCTATAAATTTTCAGTTCTTCCTAAGTGATATGAGCTAAGGAGAGGTGAGGTCATCGCTCTCCTGGCCCTTGCTCTGGTCTTTGAGTGATCACAAGCACTCTTTTCTGTTCTGGAACTGTTACTAGGGTCCCTGCTTCCCTGTGGCTACATGCTTTAATGTGCTAACTGAGTCTTCAACCCAGAACTATGTATGGCAATGTGACAGAATTCTGCTCTAAGCCCCAGCAAAGGGTTCCCTGTAATCTCTTTCTGAGCAGTTGTCCAATCCCCTTGCAGTCAGTGGACTCAGAAATTCAGGAGCCATCACCCCAATTCAGTCATCCCCAAGACCTACTGTGGGCTTGCCTGGGAGCAGCCTGTGCTAGATTTTACTCCACCCTCTTCCCAGTGAGATGGACTTTTCCTGCCAACCTTCTAAGTTGTCTTGGGCTAGAAAATGGTTTCACCCCATCCTTTTCCTTGTTCTGCTACTCTAGGATTAATTTTAAGGTGTTATTTTTAAATTATTTTGAAGGGAATTTGGGAGAGCTCAGGCAAGACCCTGACTTTATGTTGTCATCTTGACTTTACTCTCGTTCTATGATTTTCATGGCTTTGGATCCATTTAAGAGGCATGGTATCCCAGATGGTCAGAACCAGAATGAACTTTAGAAATGAGTCAGTACAATGCATTAATTTTACAAGCATTTACAAACATTTTACAAAAAAAAATCTTTGAGAGACTTGAATGTATGTTTTCATTCACTCACTCAACCAATATTTATCAAATGTGGTGTCCAGGGGATCCATGATTTCAAAATCAGGAAACATAGACACTCCCCTAAATGCTCAGAGGGAAGACTGGAAACAAAGCTTGCTTGGGTTCCTCATGACATCTTGTGACTTTGGGTCAGTCAAAACTGCATTGATTTATAGATACAAGGAAATTTCTAGTCCAACTCTCTCATTTTTACATTTGAGAGATTAAGGGAGCTGTCCAAGGTCTCAAAGGTCGTTAACCTCAGAGTCAGGAGTTAATTCCAGATCCTCAGTTTCCCCAGAGTGGTTCAATATAAATAACACTGGGTTTGAAATCAGAGGACATGAGTTTGAATCCGGAACCTTCTATCTCCTACTTGTGTGACCCTGAACAAGTCATTTCACTCCTCTATGCTACATATGAAATTGAAGGCATTGAAGAAGATGGCCTCTGAAATCCCTTCCAGCTGGGAATCTCTTATCTTCTCTCTGGCAGACAACAACAGTAATAGCAACTATTTCTGTAACACCTATTATTTGCCAGGAACTATGATAACCTCTTTATAATTATTATCTCATTTGATCCTCACAACTGTGGAGATAGGTTCTATTATTCTCCCCTTTTTATAGATGAGGAAACCAAGGCAAATAGAGATTAAGTGACTTGCCCAGGGTTACACAGCTAGTAAATGTCTGAGGCTGGATTTGTAGTCAGATCTTCCTAACTCCAGGCTTGGCATTTTATCTACTGTGCCACCTAGATTCCTGCCACTTGTCTTCTAACAAAGGAAGAATATGACTGCAAAAATGGGGCCTTGAATATCACAGAAGGGTTTGGATTTGATCCTCTAAGCAGTAAGAACCACATCTTGAACTCCTGGTTTTTCATAAAAGCATTTTCCCTCCTTGTATTGTGCTGGGTAAATCTGGGGGAAATTACATCACAAAAGATCAAGAAATAAAGAAAATTTTGTGGCTCTTGGACAAGAGAGCTCACATAAAAGCCATCATTTTTTTTAAAGACTAGATAACATCCTAAACATTCATAGCTCTTAGAAATAAGAGTCCAAACCATTTTTTATGAATTTAGAAGGAGCTTACCATAAACATACACAATTGTCAGATATGGCTCTGAGATAGAAAGACTATAACTTCATATTTTAAGTTTGTTAAAAAAAAAAAAAGCTTCCATGGGGGAGATGCAAATACTATTAAATGGAGAATTTTAAATTCTAAATTATGAAGGCAAGAAAAGGATACCATTAATTAGGGCTTTAATTAAGCTAAAAGAAGCTAAGAAAGAGAGAAAACAATTTTTAAAGACAAAGCCTGAATTTTTAAAAAAAACTATTTTGAATAGTAACTTCATGGCATTAACATAAGGGAGCTAAAAACTTTTCTGTCTCAAATGACTTTGAATTTTTTTTCTTATTCCCATCACTGGTGAGCTAGCTACTATAGTGCTACTTAAAGGCATACATAACTAGAATATACTTTGTGACACTGGTCATTAATAAGCTTTCTGAGTAATTTTCTCTTCCATTACCACTTTATTTTCTTTCATTTAAAAAAGCCAAACACAGGTTGAAATTGTGTCACTGGTGATTAATAGCAGGTAATAAAGGTGGGATTCAGGGAGGAAAGCTTAGGGCTTGTTATATGAGGTAGCCCTGCCTATCCCTAATTTCATTTACTGGCATCATCTCAATACTGATGGGACTACAACATCTTGAAGGGTAATGTGATAATTTAGAGATATTATTAAGTTGTATTTTTAGCCCTGACAAACTACTACATCAACCAGAAAAAGAAAAAGAAACAGAGTGATATCCAGAATACAAGATAATAGAGATCAACTGAGGGATTCTTAATAGCAAAAGGGCAGGACAAAACTGAGCTTTACCTCCTTTTCTCTGTCCCATCACCCTACTTGGGGATTCCCTTGGGGTGCAGCAAAACAGGGGGACAAATCTGGCACCTTGAATAACAAATGATGGGAAACCCACAATTCTAGCATTTCAGCATCATATGTGCATATCTTAGCTAAACGAGGATGGCACCAAAACAAGGCCCATTTCTGTTGTTGACAACTTTGCAGATGAAAATAGTCCAGAGGGCTATGTGAGATGTCTTACACAGCAAAAAGAAAGAGAGAGGCACTTTCAAGAGAAACATGTAAACACAGAGAAAGTTTTAATGGAAAAGAAAGTAGGCAGGTCAGTTTTATTGGTATAACACTGCCACCATGTGGCTTTGTGAGGTACTGACACGGAAAACTTTTGAAGACATGTTGCATTTTCATACCGATAGGCTTGAATGGGGATAGACATGGCAAGTCAGAGGAAATTGAGCCAAAGGTTTAGATTTTTCAAATAATTAATCTTATTTTAACATATTCTGTAGTTAATCATTTCATAAAGTGAAAATCTCCCATAAAATCAAAAACACATCCCCTCTCCTTCCTTTGTCCCCCTTCCCTATGAATAACAGATTGAGAATAATTATTATATTACCACATACTGTGCTAGACACTGGGAATAAACAAAAATGAGGCAGTCCCTGACCTCAGCAAATTTATGATCTAATAGAAGGAGACAACATACATAGGCAAGTAGTAGCCAAGGAAAAGAGTTACTGTCTAGGGAAATCACAGGAATGTTTAGCAGAGTCATAAGAAAGTGGGTTTTGAAGGCCTTTCCAGAAGGAATGATAGCATTGATTTGGGTGCAGTTCTCAGTAAAACAACATCATTATACTCTCTTGCACTAAAGTCTTCAATGGCTTGATCAAATTCAAACCTTTAACTGATCCAAGGCCCTCCAGAATTCTAGCATCAACCTTCCTTTTCAATTTTATCTCTTACTAATCCTCCCTACAAACTCCCTGTACCAGCTAGATCAAGTTATCCACTAAATCCTACATAAACTCCCAGACCTGAGCATTTGCTGATACTGTTTCCCCACCTGGCATTCCTTCTCCCCTTCCTCACTAGAATGAATCCTACTCATCCTACAAAGTGAAGGTCTTTTGTTGGGGTTTTTGTTTGTGAAAATCAAGCCAGTCCATATCAATCTCTCTCCTTTCAACATCAATTATATTTATCACTCACTACTATCAGTTACCTACCTTGTAATATTAGTTATATTTTCACCTGTGCATATCCCATCTCCCTCACTAGGGAGACTACAAAAGCATGAGGGCTAGGACTATGTGTCACCTTCATCTTTTAAAATCCTTAGCAGTCTCAGAAATTAGAGGATCTCTAGGGCTCCTTCTGCCTCTTGGTATATGGTCACGTGACCCTTTAAGGGTCAGTTAAGGTACCTCTTCCTACAAGAATCTTTTCTAATCCTCCTACTTACTAATGTGCTCTCCCTCCACAAACTACCATATATTTACATATCTATGGATAAGCTGTGTGCTCCAGTAAAATATAAAGTCCTTGAAGGCAGGAACTAATTTTTTGCTTGTTTGTATGCCTTTCTATTCTTAGTGGTGAGCATGGAATCTTGCAAAGAGTGGGAACTTCTTAAATGTTTGCTGTTGTTAAGTAATTCATGAAGAAGTGGAAAGAACCTTAGATATTATCAAGTCTAACCCCTTTATTTTGTAGAAGAGCTTACTAAGGAACAGAAAGGTTAAGTGATTTGCCCAGAGTCATGCAGCTAGTAAATATCTGAAACTTGATTTGAACTCCCTGACTACAAGTTCAAATATTCTATCCACTCGACCAGCAATGTCAAGCTCACATAGAAATAGGGCAGTACATAAGGATTCCTTCATAACTTAGAAAACCGTATGACTTAGAAAACCATTTATTAATATTATCTATATTCAACTGAAATTTTTATTTATTTTGTTAAATTTTTCCCAATTACATTTGAGTTTGGTTCCCAGCATGTTTGATACTTTTGGACTATACCTTACTACCTCTCAATTCATCCTAGTACCTCAGGTAATAATTAGTTACACTGTCTTATAAATGGTAGGTATTCAATAAACATATGTAGATTGATGAAATCTGGAATTTCCTGTGTCCAAAAAAACCTAATCTTTGGGCCACCCCCGCCCAAAACATGAACTAGCAATACTTCTGAGTTGTCTAAAAAATAGAAGAATAAACAAGCATTTGTTAAGTGTTCACCATGTGTCAGACTCTGTGATAAGTACTGGAGAAACAACTACAAGCAAAAGAAAAGTCAGTCCCTGCCCTCAAGGAGCTTACCTTCTAATGGCAGAAGACAACACATAAAAGAAAACTGAAAAGGGGAAGAAAGAAGAACCTGTGCTGGGCCATGGTGATGAAATCTGGAGAGTCAGCAGCAAAGCCAGGAGAGGAATTCAGGAGAGCTGCTCCAGGCTATTCCCGGCATAAGGGGATGTTCGGGGGAGAAGGCCAACGTGACAAGCGTCCTCCCTCAAACTGGAGGCACCAATGGGAGAGGGAGAGACATTCTAGGATGAGGAGGCCTCAAGGACTAAGAGAACTTCCAGGGTGAGAAGGAAAGATTATTCAAAGGCAGCAAAGTTCAGAGATGGGCATGGAAAACATTTCCCCAAATTATTGCTCACTGCTCCAGCTTCCCTAGGCTCATCACTCTGACCCTATGCACTAGAATCCAAAAGTCAAGTGGAACTTTGAATTAATTATCTGGATAATTCAAGACCACCTTCATGTATACACACATGTATATGTATGCACGTATGTATATGTATGTTTTATGTCTGTATATTTTGTATGTCTACTTGTATGTGTATTTATATATATTTTACATACATATGTATGTATGTAATACATATCTATTTATACATAATTGTGCATGTGTGTATATTTATATGCAGAATATGTATATATGGGGTGTGTGCATATGATATGTATGTCTATGTGTATGCATGTATGTGTATGTTTATAGACACTTTCTATATAAAATGTATGTGTCCATATATCTATATATGATTTGTGTTTGTGTGTGTGTATTTCAATGTTATACTTTCTGGTTTTAGTTTGAAGCTGAGAACTACTTGGATATTTCTGTCACACCTATTATATGTTTAACCTGTTTTAATGGTCTAGATGCTCCCTACTTAGAGAAAGTTAATTCAGTCTAAAAGTTGTCAGGGAAAGAAGCAGGAAGTCCTCTCTGCCAGCAATACTGACATTCTGTCTGTGCCAGTGAAAGGCAGACTCCTGAATTGTGTTGTCTGCCCCTTGAAGGCAGGGACAGTCTTTGTTTCTGCACTTATATCTCTAGGGCTTAACCCAGAGTGAGCACTCAGTAAATGCTTGTTCTCATTATTGTTCACTCAGGCTGCTCTGTTCCTGAAAGAAAGAGTGATAAGAACTAGGGACTTTTACATAAATCCAGCCTTCTAGAGTATTCATTCTGTTCAATGCATCTCTGCCAAAGAAATGATAGTAACAGATGAACTTAAGGGGATCCTTCAGCCACTGCAGCTGGCCTGTTATTTCCCTTCATTAAACAAGCAAATTTAAAAAACTTGGAAAGCAACTGCTCTGTCTCCAGATCTCTACTCTAGTTGGAGAGGCAAGTAGCATATGAGGGGCCTAATAAAGGAGATGA
Organism: Petaurus breviceps papuanus; assembly: GCF_028583685.1. Classification (NCBI taxonomy): domain Eukaryota; kingdom Metazoa; phylum Chordata; class Mammalia; order Diprotodontia; family Petauridae; genus Petaurus; species Petaurus breviceps. The sequence continues at coordinate 12,373,016 of NW_027185754.1, read as the reverse complement.
GTTCTTTTTCACAAAAGGCCTTCAAATGCAGCTACCATGTTTCCCCGATAATAAGACACTGTCTTATTATTTTTTTTTT
>NW_027185754.1:12364557-12372837 GCF_028583685.1 Petaurus breviceps papuanus | reverse complement strand
CAGGGGATCACCTTCACTACAGTAGCAATCTCAATAGGGCTTATTTTCGGGGGAGGGCTTATTTTAGAGGAATCTTACACAGTAAGGGGAGGGCTTATTTTCGGGATAGGTCTTATTATCGGGGAAACACGGTATGTAAATGACAAGACAATTCGGGAAAATCACTGTCTATTTAGCTTTCACCTTTCATAGGATTTCATTCCAACAGTTTCTCTCTTTCATGTTCTAGAAACTGAAATATATGACTATGAATCTGCAAACTTAAATCCCATGTCTTTGAACGTGTGTCATCTCCAGAATGAGGTTTTATAAACTGTAGGACCATGGATACCCCTCAAACCTCAGAGGTGGTCAAGGTCAAAAAGTGGAATTATCTAGAGGAGAGACTCAAGACCAGAAGTGTTTAAAGCAAATGTCTTTTTTTTTTTAAGTGAAAGAAAAGAAAGAAATGGAGAAAAAACCTCAAACCATGAGGAAATAGTCCTTGCATAATTCAAGTTTCCAAACAAATCATGGATTCTTGACACTGCTTGAAAAATACTTTTTACCCAAAAAGAAAGAGGCCCTGGAGCTATCTATGCTAAGTTTTCCCAATAAAGTGAGATATATTTAAGAGATAAAGCATGAGGAGAATGCGTGATTCTCTTCCCAACTTTGCAACATTTTAGATAGGACTGATCAATTAAATTAAAGATTGCTTATTTTAGTTCTCCTTGCTCTTCAACATAATTCCTCCTCCCCAAAAATCCTCTCTTTTACCATTATCTAAAGATTCCAAAGCAAATAAAAATTTTGTCTTCCATATTTGTTCTGCAATCTTCTATGGTAATCATGACTAGAAAGAAACCAAAACATATAGGTGTTTCTCATTAAAAATAATGATAAATTCAATATACCCGTTGACTATCTTGTAGAATTGTATGAAGTTAAATCACTTAACAGAAACCAAAGACCCAGGGAGATTCAGGCAGAGGCTTCCATTCATATATTAGAGAAAAGACAGACAGGAGAGTGGGAGGGAAAGAGGAAGGAAGGTCATTTATTAAAGACTTACTATGTGCTAGTACTGTGTTAAACACTTGGGATACAAGGACAAAAAATTAAACAGTTCTTGCCCTCAAGAAGCTCACATTCCAAAAGAGGAGGGTCCAGAAAACTTCAGGCATAAGCTTCCATTCATGTATTACAGAACATGGATAGGAGGGGAAAATGGAAGAAAGAAGGAAAGGAGGAAACTAGAAGGGAAGGGAGAAAAGGAGGAAGGAAAGGCATTTGTTTTTTGTTTGGTTGTTTGGTTTTTGTTTTTGTTTTTTTGCTTTTTGGAGGCAGGGTAATTGGTGTTAAATGACTTGCCCAAGGTGACACAGCTAGTAAATGTTAAGTGTCTGAGGCCATATTTGAACTCAGATCCTCCTGACTCCAGGGTTGACGATCTATTCACACTGAGCCACCTAGCTGCCCCGGAAAGGCATTCGTTAAGTACTTGTTACTGTGCTAGACACTTGGGATACAAGGACAAAAAGCAGGATAGTTCCTGCCCTCAAGAAGCTTATATTCTAAGTAAGGAAGACAATAGCGAGAGAGAAATTATGACCAGGAAGGGATGTTATAACCTGTACTAACTATAACCTATGACTAACTATATACTAAGGTTATACATTACAGAACTAAAGAAAATTCATTCAGAGGAATAAAAGGAAAAGAATCTTAGGGCAAATAATGAGAGGGGGAGCAGAAATGAAGCTGGGATAGCACTAACAAACCTCAAACTACATTATGAAACAGTAATCAAAGCTATTTATTATACTTTTAAAATAGAAAAGATGATCTAACTAGTTGCAACCAACTAGATAAGCAAGAACCAGAAAAATTCAGTAATTAGCACTCAGTAAACCCAAGGACGTTAGTGAAAATTTCCTTATTTGATAAGAACTATGGGAAAAACTGGAAAGCAATTTGACTAAAAAGAAATTGGTTTAGGCCAGCATCATATACCACAATAAGTTCATAATGAATATTCAACTATAATAGGAAATTAATATATATGTAAATACATATGTGCTATATCATATATATACATATATATGCACACATAATGGTTGATACACACACCCACACACACCTATCTCTAAGAGGTATTCCCTAAAAGTAAGTGGTCAAAGATTTTTACAAGACAGCTTTCAAAGAACAATTGCAAATAATTGACAGTTATACGAAAAACTTTCAAATCATGAATAGCAAGATAAAAACAAACTGAAATAACTCTGAAACTTCACCTCATACTCAGAAAAATTGACAAAGTTGATAAAACATGAAAAAAAGTAATACTTAAAGGACTGAAGAAAAACAGGCCTGCTAATATTGAAATCACAGCAGATAGAATGCTAGGACTGGAATCAGGAAGACCCAAGTTCAGATCTAGCCTTAGTCCTTTAACTAACTGTGTGACCTTGAGTGAATCACTTAACCTGTTTGCCTAAGTTTCCTCAACTATAAAATGAAGATAAAAACAACACCTACCTTGAGGTGAACTGAATAATTAAAATGACCAATCTTGGCCTAAAGAAGAAATGAGAAAATGTACCTTCCTCTTCATTGGGGAGGCAGATCACTATGGGTATATAATGTTGCATGTGCTGTCTAAAGCAGTTGATTTCTCTGTTGATTCTGCTGAACTGTTTTATTTGTTGCTGTTTTTTTATTTATTATATTGGTGTATATAATATATTATATTATATAAATAAAAATATATTTTATTTATTATAAGTAAAGACTCCCCTTGTAAGGTTGGGAGGAGAGGCATATTCAGAAATGTATGCAATATAAAAATGTAAGGCATCAATAAATCTTAAGAACATTCTAGCTTAGCCAATGGGAAAAGTATGAGAATAAGTTAGGAGAGACAAAAGTCAGAAGAGAAAAGTAGATTTTAAAAAATCAAATATATGCAACAGAAAATTAAGCTACAGAACGGGTTTTTTAGGTCAGGAGGAAATGAATTCACTAGATGAGTAGTATTGAATTATAGTTTATACAGTAGAGAGGACTCATCACCAACCCCACCCTAGCAGAGACCATGAACCTTTCCATTCCTATTGCATCAGCTTAGCAATAGAAGGTATTAACTGAAGGTTATCAGGAGGTGATGTAAAGGTCTCCTCTGTCATCTCTGCACTTGGGGGACCAGAGAGTAGATAAAAATAGTACTTTAATACTCAATTTGTACCCCTAGAAATTTATGATTCTGTACTCTACTCCTCTCCAAGCCAGGAAAAGCTGACAAGGGGGAACAGCCTTCACCCCCAGCTTATAAATCTGCAGCAAATTATAAATAACCCACCCAGCACATGATTCCTTCTGGGCAGAGCCCCAAATACATCCATAGCAAGTGGCATTCCTCTGCCCAGGCTGCAATAATATTCATTTATTACAATGAAGAATGAACAGCACTAATCCATTCTTCAGGGCTCCCTGGGAATATAAGTTATTGGAGAACTCAAAGCTATTTGTGTGGGGACAGGGGCTCCAGCAGGGAGAGGGGTCGAGAGGGGGATAGAGCTGCCTCTTGCTGTGACAGTTCTAACTGTTTGCTAAAACACAACAAGGCAGAATGCTGGAGTAGCATCATATCTAAGAAAGAGATGATTTCCCATTTCCTCATCTACATTCCTAAGGCTGCTGTTCTAGTTCAAGTTCTATCATTTCTTGCATAGACTATAGTAATTGCCTTCTAATTCTTCTCCCTTGCCTCCTTTCTCTCCCTTCTCTAGGAAGTCAACAAGTATTTATTAAGGCCTTACTATGTGCCAAGCTAAGAGCTGTAGATACAAAGAAAGCCAAAATCTCTGTCCCTTACCCTCAGAGAGCTTTGATTCTTCACCCAGATGCCAAAATAATCTTTCTAATGCACAACAATCTAACCATATCATTCCCCTGCTCAAAAGCTTTCAATATTATAGCTAGGATAAGATGTTAACTTCAGAGCCTGGCACTTAAAGCATTCTACAATCTGACTCTAGCCTACTGCTTCAGCCTCATTCCACATTATCCCTCTTGATGTACTCTCTGCTCCTGCCAAACCAAACTATTAGTTATTCCTTGATTTCAGTATGTGGCCTCTTGACTTCTTGCATTTACCCAGTTTTCCTCCTATGGTTCAAAAGAAATTCCTATTCACCTTTGCTTGTTTACATCGTTTTCTTTCTTCAAAGCCCAGATCAGTTACCACTTCATCCATGAAGCATCCTGGCACCACCCCCACTCCTTCACCATAACTGTTGAAAGTGGTCAGTTCTCCAATCTTCCTAGAGCATTTTGTCTTTTAGCCCTCTCACAATCTATCTAGTCTCCTCTTATAGCATAAAAGTTCCTTGAAGTGAGGAACCCTTTCATTTTGCCTTTGTAGCCCCAAGACCTGAGAAATAGCATGACATTTTCACTAGGAGAGCCAACCCTTAAGAAGGAAGAGTTAGGTTTAAATCCTGCTTCTGACATGTATCAGATGTGTGTGATCCTGGGAAAGTCATTTTTTCTTTTCTTTTTTGTCCTTTCTTTAAAAAAACATATTTTTATCTTTTTTTTATAAATTCTTAATTCCAAATGTTCTCTCTTCCTAGCTCACACACACACACACACACACACACACACACACACACACACACACACTGAGAAGGCAAACATAAATTAGCCATATCCCCCCAAAAATAGCAAAAAAATAAAGTGAGAAAATTATACTTTAATTTGCACTCAGAGTTAATTGGTTCTCTCTGTGGATGGTGGAAAGCATTTTTTCATCATGCATATTTTTTAATTATCTTGGATCATTGTATTAATCAGAGCAGCTAAGTCTTTTACAGTTGGTCATCATTACAATAACTCTATAATTATATACAGTGATCTCCAGGTTCTGCTCACTTCACTCTGCATCAGTTCATATAGGTCTTCCCAGGTTTTTCTGAAAGCATCCTGCTCATTTCTTATAGCACAATAGTATTCCATCACAATCATATACAACTTCTTCAGTCATTCCTCAATTGATGAGCATCCCCCGATTTCTAATTCTTTACCACCACACAAAAACTGCTATAAATATTTATGTACAAATAGGTCCTCTTCCTTTGATCTCTTTGGGGTACAGATCTAGCATTGGTATTGCTAGGTCAAAGGGTACACACAGTTTTATAATTAGGCAAGTCGTTCGACTTCTCAGTGCATCAGGCAAATCTCTCAAGATTATAAATTGCAGAGAAATTGCTGACCTGAATTGGTAGAAGGAACTTTTTCCCCTAGGAGTTCTCTATACCAATGACATCACCTCTATCCTAGCGTCAGCACCCAGTAAAGTATCAGGCATATAGCACACACGATAGCTAGATGGTACAATGGACAGAGCATAGGGCCTGGAGTCAGGAAGGCTCATCTCTCTGCATTGAAATCTGGCCTCTCAGACACTTACTAGCTATGTAACCCTGGGAAAGTCACTTAAACCTGTTTGCTTCAATTTCCTCATCTATAAAATTAACTGAAAAAGGAAATGGCAAATCACTCCAGTATCTTTGCCAGGAAAACCCCAAATGAGGTCATGAAGAGTCGGACACAATTTTAATGACCAAAACAAAACCTACTAAAGTGAATTCCATTTTTGACAGTCTTAGCATCCCATGGGACAGTCCTTCAAGCTTTATTCAGCGCTTTCAGACCCATTATTTCATTTGACTCTTATAATAACTTAAGACGAAGGCAGGAAGGGATTTTCTCCACCTCCCTAGCCCCCATTGCTGCTCTCCCATTCCATTGTACAGATGAGGCATTTGAAGCAAAGAGAGTTAGCAACTTGCTCAAGGACCCATGGATAATAGATGTCAGGGGCAGGACTTAAACTCTCAATGACTGGGGGTCAAGGGAACAAAGGGTAAACATTCATAATTCATGAGGGGCAACAGGCAGCTAAGGAAAGGCAATGCTGTGCCATGCTGTAGGCCTCAAGTCTTGTCCATGGGAGCCAGGGTGGCCCTATGTACCCCAGCACCCATTCCTATGAGGATTAAAGTGCCTAGAAAAACTTTCAGAAAACCTTTCCAAAGAGGACTAATACACAAAGAGCCCTTGAGGGAAAGATAAGGGATGCTTTTCTCTCATTATTATAAAACAGCTATAACCAACCCAGTGGCCCAGTGAAAACACCCCAATGGGAAGTGGTTGAAAGTAATTAGGAACATGTTGCTTGTTGGAAAGAAAAAAAGAATCCTGAAAAGAAAGGCTGGGGGCAGGGGAGAATGTAATGACGAGAAGAGGGGGCCCAAAGCTGAATTTGTAACCCAGGAGGAGTCCTTGGCAAGGGGAAGATGCAGACCCTCAAAAGGAATCATCATCATCATCATCATCATGGAGTTCTGTGTTTATAAAAGTGCTTTCGTGGACATTATCTCATTTGTTGCTTGAAGCAAGTTCTTCCTCTAGCCAAGCAGGCCTGGTGGAACCTATTTCCACATGCACTAGGATACCTTATGAGGCTGAAAGGAAGGAGTGAGGAGGTCCAGGGAGGGAGGGGCTATAAGTGCTTTCACAAAGAAGCTACAGAGACGCTCAGCACTGCTGTAAGGTCCGGGGTTCAGTGCTGGGGGAGAAGGGAAGGGGAAACAAAAAAGATTAAGACCCAGTCTCTGATCTCACTGATCATCGGATTTGAAAATAAATAAACAAGACATTGTTTAATAAATCAGATTTAAAAATAAATAAACAAAGCCAAGTTCAACTACTACAACAGCAGCAGCAGCAACAGCAGCAAAGGCTTAGAGAGAAAAATGTTGTGAGCAGCAGGCAGGGGTGAAAAGGATCATGGTGTCACAGATTTAGAACTGAAAGGGACCCTAGTGTAGGTCATCTAGGCCAGGAGTGAGGAACCTGAGGCCTCGAGGCCACATGTGACCTTCTAGGTCCTTGGATACAGACTTTTGGCCAAGTCCCAGTTGTACGAACAAATCCTTTCATTGAGATGATTTTATCTGTGAAGTTTGGAATCAAAGGGCTACACTTGAGGACCTAGAGGACCACATGTGATCTTGAGGCTGGAGGTTCCCCACCGCTGCTCTAGGCTAACCATCTCATTTTACAAATGAGGAAACTGAGGCCCACAAAAATTAATCTTTCACAAGATCGCACAAGTAAAAAATGGCAAACCAAGAATCAAATTCAAGTCATTGTCCCCAAAACCCCTCACGATTTCTGTTGGGGGAATCAAGGAAGGTTTGATGTAGAAAGGAGCTGAGGACTTGAAGGATGGGTAGGACTTCAATGATGGGGACATTACAGTTATAGGGAGTAAATAGCCTGAATACAGGTGCAAAGGAAAGGGAAGCATAGACCATCAATTAATAAAATTTATTAAGCATCTACTCTGTGCTAGGCATTGTGCTAAGACCATATTTGGAGAACAGCAAGTAGAAAAGTTTAGCTAGAGTTTCTGAGACATTTCTTCCAGTCTGAAACAATCTTATAGATGTCTCCACTGAATAGGTAGGCTTTTGGGGGGAGGCAATCAGGGTTAAGTGACTTGACCGAGTCACACAACTAGTAAGTGTCTGAGGCTGGATTTGAGCTCAGGTCCTCTCGACTCCAGGGCTGGTGCCCACCGAGTCACCTAGCTACCCATAAGTATACGTCTAAAGAACTTGCAGTGCCCTTGCTGTTCCTTGCACATGATGCTTTGTCTCCTGTGCCTGGAATGTCCTGCTTCCTTGTCTTCATCTTCCTGATGTCATGGTCCTCTTTGAGAACGAAGGACAAATCACATATATGACTTCCTCATCTCCACCTCTTGGCTTCTTTCAAATTCCAACTAAAATCCTAACTTCTACAAATAGACCTTCCCAATCCCACATAATTAATGTTCTCCCTCTGTTGACTATCTCCAAGTTACCTTGTCTATAGCTTATGTGCATACAGTTGTTTGCATTTTATCTCTCCCATTCAACTGTGAGCTCTTGGAGCACAGGAACTATTTTTGTCTTTCTTAGTATCCCCAGAAATTAGTACAGTGCCTGGTGCATAGCAGATGCTTAGTAAATGCTTACTGACTAAAATTTAATGGGGGAGAGAATGTACAAATCAACAGGTTATATATAAGATCCCCACAAAATACACGGAAGGCAGGCGACCCCAGAAGAGAAGGCATGAGCCAACAGTGTGCTGTCAGAGCCAAGAAAGTTAATGCAATCTTAAGCTATATTTCACAATATATATATATATATATATATATATATATATATATATATATATATA
>NW_027185754.1:12343288-12364547 GCF_028583685.1 Petaurus breviceps papuanus | reverse complement strand
ATATATATATATATATATATATATATATATATATATATATATATATAGTGTCTAAGACTAAGCAAGTGATAGTCCTCCTATTCTCTGCCTTGTCAGATATCTAGACTACTTTATTCAGTTATGGGCACTGTATTTGTTTTTACTCTCATTTATCTTTGAAAAGACAAGAAATACTACCCATTAACCATACAAAAATATATGCAAAATAAATGCAAAATATATTTCTGCATTAGTCATGTTGCAGGGAGGAAAACAAGAAAATGAAAGAAAATATCTACAAGAAAACCCCAAATGGGATCATGGAGAGTCGGGCATAACTGAAACAACTCAACAAGAGTACTTATTGCAATCTACATTTATAGTTCATCACTTTTCTCTCTAGAGGTGGAACATATTTTTCATCATGAGCTCTTTGGATTTGTCACATATCATTGTATTAATCCGAGTAACTAGGTTTTTCACAGTTGAGTGTCATTACAATATACTATTATGGTATGATAAGTTCCTAGTTCTGCTCACTTCTCTTTGCATCAAGTCATATAAGCTTCCCAGGCTTTTCTGAAACCATCTCCTTCATTATTTCTTATAGCACAACAGTATGCCACCGCAATCATATACCACAACTTGTTCCATCTTTCCCCAATTGAGCATCCTCATTTCCAATTCTTTGCTGACACTATATATGAGTAAGCTTACTTACATTAGTAAGAAGATAAGTTAGCATTTGCAGAGGAAGTCAACCAGGATGGTAAAGGACCCAGTGTTGTCCCAGGTAAGGATCACATGAAGGAATTTGGAAATGTGTAGCCTAGAGAAAGCAGGGGTACACAATAGCTATGGTTCAACTATTTGAAAGGCTATCATGTAGAAATGGGATTATGTTTGTTTGACTCAAAGGAGAAAACGAGGAACAATGGTGCAAGTTATAAAAGAGGCTGATTTAGATTTAATGTAAGGAAAAAATGTCCTAAAAATGAGAGCTGTCCAAAAGTGGAACAGGCCCACTTAGGAGTCTTGTACGTACCCACCCACTGAAGTCTTCAAGCACAGGTTAGATGACTACATGTCAAGTATGTTGTGAAGTCAATTCTTGTTCTGATAAGGATAGGACAAGATGACTTCTGAGATCCCTTCCAACTCTGAAATCCCTGATTTGAGAGATTATGAATATGAAAGCAAAATGCTTTTTGTCCTGTGAAGCACTTCACAAATGCAAGCTATTATTATTCTCATTAATAGAAAAAGTAATCAATAACTACTTGCTGATTGCACTCAGTTCCCTCATTTGTAAAATGGATAAGTTCACAGAATCACAGAATTTCACATTTCAATCCCAGAAGTTCAAAGAGACCTCAGCAGCCATCTATCCAGGTTTCCCCAAAGAGTAGCTGATTGAACTAGATTTCAGAGGTCCCTTCAAGCTCTGACATTCTATGACCTTATGAACTGAGGACCATCCACTAAATTCATTTATTAATGACCACTTTCCAATTTATTAAATTTTTTAACAATTTCAATCATAGGATTAAAGTCTGGTGAGGCAAATGAGTCCTTTGTTTCAAGTGCTCGAAGTTGATGGGCATAGAAATTGAGATAAAACACACATCTAACACCCCAATCACATCATATCACTAGGAATAGGGCCTAATTTTACATTCTTACCTGATGCCCAAGATTGGCTAATTATTGTATTTCATGACATCATAGATTTTGGAACAAGAAGGGACTTTAGAGATTATCTGGTCAGCCCCACCCCATTTTATAGATGAGGAAACTGAGGTTTAGAAATTAAGTATCTTGCTCAAGGTCCTAGCCTATAAATTGCTCATCACTCTTCCTAACTTGCTGTCACCTATGAATGTAAAGTGCAGGCCCTTCTCCCTATTGCTGAATATTCAGTCTTCATCCCAAAGGCCAACAAGTTCTGTTTAATGCAACATGGAATCCTAGCTTGGCCTCTCAATGCTAACTCTAAAATTAAAGGGTGAAAGATTGCATCTGACATGCATGTGAGTTCCCAGTAGCAAACACCAACACTTTGTCAAAATCTGCTTGGTGTTTCTCTCTCTCCATCACTCTCTCTAATGACAAAAATAATTAACACATTCATATAAAAGCCCAGAACTAAAGAGGGCTTTAATTTATCAGTCTATTTCAGGGTCATCCCTGTTATCAATATATGACAAGTTAATGGGTCTTAATTATAAAAGCAGCAGTAAAGCAATTTAGGAAACTGAGGGATTATTATGAGCCTCAGCTGTGACAGCTTGTTTCCTAGGCTGAGGGAGATAACCGATTTGCTTTCTGTGGTATATTGGATCCATCATCCCCAAAGTACCTTCACCAGAGGTAGAGTGATATTGTCTACCATAATTTTTTTAATAGCTGGCTTTTTCCAGGGTTCCTAGGACAATTTTAGAGTTGGGACCACATCTAATTGTGAATATGGGTTTAGGGTAAAAGCTGAGACCAGGAGAAAGTGGGGTACCCTGGAGTCAGAAGGCTACATTCAGCCAAAGGTCAGGACCCTAGAAGTACACATAATCCCGAGGTTGGTGGAAGTGTGGTCATTGTCATCATTCATACCAGATACCAGAGCAATCCATGAAACAGAAACCAGACAGGCTGACCGGAACCAGGAGGACCAAAAAGCTTAAGGGATATGGCAAACTCAGCATATTCTTACTGTTAAAGGAAAGAACTTATACCAGGGCAACCAAGAGAAGAAAAAACTGAAGTGACTCAAACTAGGTCAACACAGAGTTTGGGGCTGCAAGGCAACTTTACGTCTCCCTTTGTTGCTGTTCCCAGAGGAACTAGATGTTACAGGATTTAAGCAGAGAGCACCCAAGGGTCCTACAGTGTGTGGCAGCTATAGACCCAGAATCAGTTAGGACAGAGAATAGTTATTTACAAGTGCAGTGCTTGCTGTGGCAGTCCCCCACAGCACAATAGTTGCCAATGTTTACTGCCATTTTCCCAGATGTTTAGGCACCATAGAGACACAAGTACAGGGCAGAATGGGGCACGTCTCAAGGCAGTACTCAATTGTGCTCTGATAAGATTTTTTTAAAGAACCAAAAGCATTTCTTTCTTACTGATTCACTCTTAAGCTGAAAAATTGTCTGTTTCTACTATTTTTCCTTTTCTTTCCTTTTTTCTTTCTCATGCTTTTTCCTTTGGTTCAAAATCTTCTTTACAACACAATTAAGGTGGAAATATATTTGATATGATTGTACATGCATGGCCTATATCAGATTACATGCCATCTTGGGGAGGGGGGAGGGGAAGGAGGCGGAGAAAATTTATAACTCAAAATGTTATAAAAGTGAGCATTGAAAACTAAAAATAAATATTTTTAAAAGAGTATCTGAATTTCTAATTCTGTCCCATTCTTCCTCTTATTTTCTGCATTATACCCCTGTTTAATGGGAAAAGGGAAACAGAGGCACCAAAAGTCTCTATTTGGGTGCTGCCAAATGGTTCTGTTGGACATATTAAGGTAAGGATTCTTAACTTGTGTGTGTGTGTGTGTGTGTGTGTGTGATAAGGGCCTTTGGCAGTCTAGGGAAAACAACAGACATCTCAAAATAATGATTGAGGCAGCTACATGGCTTAGTGAACAGAGCTCAGATTTTGGAGTTAGGAAGACCCAAGTTGAAATGCTGCCTTAGATACTTATTAGCTATTTGACCTCAGGTCAAACAACTTCTCTGTAACTCAGTTTCCTGATCTATAAAATGGAGATAATAATAGTATCTGCCTCCCAGGGTTGTTGTGAGGATAAAGTGAGATAATATTTGTAATGAACTTTGCAAACCTTAAAGCTCTATATAAACAATAGCTATTATTATTTAAATAATGATAACAAAATGCCAAATTTCAGTTAGAGGCTAGTGAAAATAAAGATGTCATTCTTTTTCCCATCTAAGTTCAATGTACCCCTCTGAAATCATGGACCACTCAGATGTTCAGGAGCCCCAGGTTAAGAATATCTACAGTGGGGCAGCCAGGTAGCACAGCGAGTAAGAGCACCGGCCCCAGTGTCGGGATGACCTGGGGATCGAATACAGGCTCAGACACTTAGCACTCACCCAGAAACATCTGGCCGTATAACCCTGAGCAAGTTACTTAACCCCAATTGCTTAGGGGCGGCCAGGTGGCTCAGCGAGTAAGAGCACCAGCCCCAGTGTCGTGATGACCTGGGGATCAAATTCGGGCTCAAATACTTAGCACCACACCCAGAAGTAACTGGCCATGTAACCTTGAGCAAGTTACTTAACCCCAATTGCTTAAAAAAAAAAAAAAAAGAATCTCTACAGTAGGAAGAGATATAAAGATGAGAAATTAGGTCTCATTTAGCATGGGGAATTTTCCCTGGTGGTCAGATGTTGAAGTATGGGACTCACAGGTTTTGCCTGCCAAGAGTTAGTCAATGAGGTCATCAAAACTGGCTTCCCATTATGAGCTCAAGAATGTTTGGTAGCACTTACCTACCAGAAATAGACTTTGAATGAATCCATTTCCCTCTCATTTTGAGAACAACAACAACAAAAAAAACATAATAATTTGTTAGGGGTTGGGGTCAGAGTAGGGTGGTAATCACTTCAGGGTAATGCCATATAGTTTACTTTGGTTTTCATCATAGTAAATGCATTTCAGCCTATTATGTCAAGTGAGTGAAGCTTGGGGGAATGTACTGAAGAAAAAAGTGATATTGGGATTGGGGGAAAGGAGTAGATGAGCTGAGAGAACTGTGAATTATTTTGTGAATGTATCAATTCCCTAGACTTTAAGTTCAGATCCCATGAATGCCAAGAGAGAACTGAGACAGTTGGGTCATTCATGCATATACAGTTAAATTAAGCTGGTATAGCAGGCTTTGAATGCCAACTGAAGACTCTGTTCAGGCATAGCACCCCAAGCAGCTACTCCAATTCTACAATTTACTGTCAGTTAAAACATTATTCCCTTGAGACCCAAACTGCCCTTTTGTGGGTATCAAAAGTGTTTCACAAGTGATTTGCCAAAGTTTCATCTATCATCATTTCCTCCATGTCCCAAGAGAACCCTTCAAGTTTCCTACTGATATCACTGGTTGGCAAAACATTAGAGCCGATAAAAATACGCAATTTTCCCACAGTTGAAGACAATTTCCCAAGAGTAACAAGATACAGCATGGACTGAAATAATTGTCCTTTTTTTCTGACAACAGAATCAACACTAGTTGCCAGGAGTGATCTGTATTTAAATTCTGTGTCTCACTTTAGGACAGATAGTTTCCCATTTAAAGACATGTATAAAATGAGCATTCTGGGTAAGGAGTGAAACTTGTCAACTTTAGCTTCAGTTAAGTTGTCAGCAGTCATCTCCTCCATTCTCCTCTCTTGCATTTCATTCACCAAGAGAAACACAAATAAATTTCAATTGTTTTTTTTAAGCTGCATGAAGTATTTTTGCTAAGAAGCTGAGGCATCTCTATTATTATTACGAGCTGATAGGAAACACATGGGTGCCTCAAAGAATAAGAAGGTGGTCCTGCTACCCCAAAGCCCAGATAGAGCAGGTATTGACTCTAATTGCTTCTAGTATCCCTGCCATGGTCAGTTGAAAGTCAAACCAGTAAAATGCTACCTGACTATGATAAGATTTGAGTCTACAGGCATTTTTGCATCATTGCCTGGTGAAAATATACTAACTGGTAGGGACTGAAATGGATGTGAATGATTAAAGAGAGACCCTCAGAATAGAAAAGCTGGAACTACCTGTCTTCACTTTCTCTTTTACACATCCTTGAGTGTATATATGTACTACCCATACACACATACATGTTTATCTCCATACATATATGCATTGTGTATATACATATATATGCTGCAAACTCAAGATAAATGTAACATTGGGTAGAAGATCATTTGGCATTTTCAAGAAGCAAGTTTTTACTCTACCATTCTAAGACTAGGTCTGTAGGAGACATTTTTAGACTTTTTTCTTAATGAGTACTTCTTAAATTCTTACAAGAAGATACCTCTCATTTGTAATTTGCCCTTGAGCACAAAATATAAACAAGACCGGAGATTCAGAGACAAAATGGGAAGGGTCATAGACTTAAAGCCAGAAGGTACTCTATAAATGCTTATTTCCTTACCACCACCACTACTTTTTTTTAAAGGTGGAAGGAACTTTAGAGATCACCTAAGGTTCAACCCCCTCATTTTCAAGAGGAGAAAACAGGAAGGCAAAGCCAAGATGGCAGAGTAGAAACAGGACTTCTGCATGGCTCTGGCTTCCACTTCCTCTAATACATGTAAAAAATGACTATGAACAAACTTCAGAGCTACAGAACCCACAAAGTGACAGAGAAACAAATCTCCTGCTGTAGGAGGCCTGGAGGGCTGACAGGAAGGGCCCATTGTAGCCTGCTGGGAACAGAGTGCAGTCCCGACTGAGCCACAGTTTTAGGCCCAGGGTGGCCCTGACCAGCAGCTGAAGCTGGAGCAGACTTCACAAGAGTAAATCACCAGCAGCTGTAACACTTTCCAGACTTCTCAATCCACAAATGCTAAAGACAAAGTAAAAGGTCAGTGTGGAACTTTATTGGGACAGGGGGAGCACAGTCTGACTGCTTCCCCTGAAACAAGAAGTGGACAAGAAGCAGTGGCTGTAGCCGCTGCTGCATGGCTGCTTCAGAGCTCTTGGCCTGCAGATTGTAGGGGGACAAAGCAACCATTCAGGGGGAAATTACTTTTGCTTTGACCTGCTTGGATCTGGATCACGGTCTTGGGTGGAGGTCTTGGGGTGTGTGACCAGTGAGCTTGTGGGGGCTGTAGAGAAGGCACACATCTAATAGCTCTGGCAGCTGCAAAAAATGCCAGCTATTTAGGACATAGCTCTCTCTATTTTGGAAGCAGAGTTCTACTGCGGCAAAGAGCTCAAAAGTCAAGGAATTGGCTGCCAATATGGGCAAGCAACGGAAACACAAACAGTCAATAGAATCCTTTTGGGGGGACAAAAAGGATCAAGGCATGGAGCAGGAGGAAGACATCAAAGTCAGAACTTCTGCATCAAAAGCCTCCAAGAAAAATATGAACTGCTTACAGGCCATAGAGGAGCTCAAGAAAAATTTTGAAACTCAAGTAAGAGAAATGGAGGAAAAATTCGGAAGAGAAAGGAGAATGATGCAAAAAAATCATGAAAAATGAGTCAACAACCTACTGAAGGAGACCCAAAAAAATACTGAAGAAAATAACACCTTAAAAAATTGACTAACTTAAATGTCAAAAGAGGCCCAAAAAGCCTATGAGGAGAAGAACGTTTTAAAAAGTCGAATTTGCCTGATGGAAAAGGAACTTCAAAAACTCACTGAAGAGAATAATTCCTTCAAAAATAGATTGGAGCAACTGGAAGCTAATGACACTTTTCATGATTTTCTTGCATTGTTCTCCTTTTTCTTCCCAATTTATTGGGAGAAGAAGAAAGGGAAAGATAGATTAGGGTAAATTATCTCACATAAAAGTGGTAAGAGAAAATTGTTACAATGGAGGGAAAGAGCAGGAAGATGAAAGGGAATGGGACAACCTGATTCTCGTTGAATTTGGCTTAAGGAGGGAATAACATACACACTCAATTGGGTATCTTACCTTACAGGAAAATAGGGGTAAGGATAGAAGGGAGGGCAGATTGGGGGAGAGGGTAGTTAGAAGCAAAGATTTTTGAAAAGAGATAGGGTCAAAGGAGAGAATAAGTGGGGGGGGCAGAATAGGATGAAGGGAAATATAGTTAGTCTTCCTCAATATTACTACTATGGAAGTGATTTGGGTAACTACACATGAACAATCTATATTGAATTGCTTATCTTCCCAGTGAGGAGGGAAGAAAGGGAGAAAATCTGGAACTCAAAGTTTTAAAAACAAATGTTTAAAAATTGGTTTTTAAATGCAACTGGGAAATAAAATATACAGGTACTAGGGTATAGAAACCCATCTTGCCCTACTAGAAAGTTAGGTAGGTGATGGGAGAGGATATAAAGGAGAACAGATTGTGGGAAGGGGTATTCAGTAGCCTTGCTATTTTGGGGGTGGAGGTAGGGGAAAGATGGGGAGAAAAAAATTATAAATCAAAATCTTATGGAAATGAATGTTGAAAACTAAAAATAAATAAATTTAATTTTTTTAAAAAGAGCTATTTAAAAAAGAAAAAAAACTGAGACCGTAAGAAAATCAATTAGTTTTGTTAGGTCATACAGATTGCAAGTGCCAGATTCAGGCTTTCTGGCATTATAGGTCATCTAGTCCAACTTCCTCATTCCTCATGTGAGAAAACGGAGGCCCAGGAAGGAAAGTGACTTGCCCAAGGTCACAGAACTAGGCAATGGCAGAGCCACAGTCTCAGCCATGCAATGAACAGTAAGACACCTTAGCTAAGAGTGAGAGGAGAGCCTAAAGCACACCAAGGTCAGTTCAAGCTACCTTAATAACCAGAGAATAATAATGATGAAGATGATAACATTTATAAAAATAATAGCCAATATTTACATAGCCCTTACAGGTGCCAGGCACTATGCTAAGCATTTTATAATTATCATCTCATTTGATATTCACAACAAGCCTGGGAGGTAGGTACTATTATTGTACCTATTTACAAATGAGAAAACTGAGGCAAACTTGCCCAGAGTGACACAGCTAATAAGTGTCTGAGAGAGAATTTATAACCCTTCTTTTAGCAGTGGCAAAGAACCAGAAACTTAGGGAGTACTCATCAATTGGTGTATGACTGAACAACTTATAATAAATGACTCTACTGGAATACTTTTGTGCTATAAGAGATGAGGTAAGGTAAGGTTTTGAGAAACCTAGGAAGACTGTATGAACTGATGCAGACTGAAGTGAGCAAAACAAGAACAATTTATATAATTGTCTTTACAACCTTACAGAGAAGTACAATCCTAATAGAGAGGTGATAAACTCGAGATGAAGAATAAAATATATCTTTGGACATAGCTAATTGTAAAGCCAATTGCAAGCAGCTCTCCTGAGGACTGATGCTGTGAATAACTTTAAGGGTCTAATCACATAGTATAGTGAACTTTCCATTTATTCAGCAACAAACTAAAGTATAACATTCAAGAAACTAATGCATAACATTCATGACAACATAACTTATTGCTAAGTATAGTATTAAACAAAACATATCATTTCAGTATATCTTATAGCCATCTTTAAGAGGTAGGAAAAAGTACAAACACCAACCACCCCTAGGTCACAGTAAAATTACAAATCTCATCAGTCAATACAGAGTATCCAAAGTAAAGTTCTCTTTCATCTTGACTAGAGGCTGGCTTCTAAACCTCACATTCCTCCTTCATGGGATGACCACTCCCAACTCTTGCCTAGATTAACACATAGGCAGTTTTCTACTCCTGTTCCATATCTCAGCTCACGGGGACTGCTCCACTCCAAGTTCTTCACAGTTTCTGTTTCTAGGGAAACAAAGCTTAACAGGGCTACAACAATATTTATGCACATTACCAGTGCTATCATCTCAATTCACTTGTCTGAGAAACTAATACAGAACAACAGCCAGGACTTCTGTCTGAGAAATCAACATAGACAGACAGAGTGCTGACATCACAAACATTCCCTCTCTCAGTTCTGCTTGCTCCCAGCTCCACTTTGTCCTTCCTGCTCCACTCTTCCTGTTCTACCCTTTTTGGCAATCTCCTCCCACCATGGGCTCCCATGTGATCACATTCAGCCTATTAAGGGCAGGAGATCTTCAAATTCCCTTAGGCCTATTAAGAGCAATACAATGTATACTGTTTCCAGTAAAAGACTCTTGATATAATCAAAGGCATGACTCTTAATTAGCTAAAACTCAATCCAGAAAAACAACAAAAAAATTCCTATTTGCTTGCCATTACACCAATGCAGGGAATTTCTTTTGCTTGACTTTGAGTATTTGTTGCAAGGGTTTTGTTATTCTTGTTTTTTCCAAAGTTGGGGGGAATGCAGTTTGAAGAGGAACATAAAATAAATACAAAATTGAAAGAAGCAAAAAAACATTAGATGAGTTTTTTTTTTAAAAAGAACTAGTACTTCCTATGGTCATGAATATCTGACAGGAAGTTTATAAACATTTCAGACCCTGAACACAACAGTGCAGGAAGTAGCTGCTATAATGGTAAGAACCATGGGAGAAAACAAAGAGTTATCAAGAAATAACCCCCTATTACAGGTATCCCACACAAGGGACAGGAGCAACTTGAGAAAAGCATCAAAGATATGTGGAAAGAACACTGGAAGATTATTTCAATATCTATTTGATAGGTTTAATAGAAAATTTGAGTACCTTAGCATCTAATTAAAGGCAACAATAAAGAAACAAATAGAAAACAAAAGCTTATCAGAAATTCTGGATTCTCTTAATCAGCAACTGAAAGGA
This sequence comes from Petaurus breviceps papuanus, assembly GCF_028583685.1. Classification (NCBI taxonomy): domain Eukaryota; kingdom Metazoa; phylum Chordata; class Mammalia; order Diprotodontia; family Petauridae; genus Petaurus; species Petaurus breviceps. The sequence continues at coordinate 12,354,107 of NW_027185754.1, read as the reverse complement.
AAAACCAAGAGATTAAGGTATGCTAGAAGTAAAAACAGCACTAAGCATAAACAAATAAAACACAATTCAACATGGATAGAAAACTACCACAGGGTGGAGAGAAACCAAGAAAACAGAGGGGAAAGGTTACTAGAGAGTTAGGTCCTTCCTGACTCTGAATCTAACTGTCTTTCCATTGTACATGCTGCTTCCATTACTAACAGGGACCAGATGTCCCCAAACAAGACCATCATGGTCCCGAACCTCACTTTCATTCATATTGTACACTGCACTTTATAGGAGTTTTTTATAAGTACTTTGCATGGAAAAGCCCTGTCTTCTAGAATAAACCAACCCTTGAGAGCTCTCCAGGGTCCAAGTTTATAGAGAGATCAGTAAGTGTTGATTGGACATCTAAAATAGGGCTTAAATCCCTAGAAGTAAAAGGCAAAGAATGGCTATAGCCTCAGGGCACTTCCAATCTAATGAAATTAGAGCAACAAACCTGTTATCTACTAAAGGAAATTGCAAATAGGAGGCAAGATCAATTTTTGTCAAGTGAATGGCAATAGGTGCATATATAGGTGGAGTCCTATTTTATAAAACCCTGATAGAGGAATGCACACACATATACACACACACAGTAACTCATTGGTTCCAAGAAAATGTGATTTCAGTGAAATGTGACAAGTTACAGTGAGTTCTACAGGAACACATTTTACCCTTATGCAATAGGCAAGATGGCAGTGGAAAGCAGACCAAAGCTCAGGTATAGTGATATTCTCTAATAGTTCAGCTCTAGCTATCCATCCAATTTAAGTGTCAGACAAGTGATACTAAAGCAGATTTTTATGACCAAAGACAGAGTTTGTTTGTGATGAGCTAATGACTTTACTGTTAAGTAATGTTCTTCAAGATAATATTATCTCTCACCATCCCCCACCCCCACCCTTACCCAAGTTGTTAGGGTTCTCTCTCTCTCTCTCTCTCTCTTTCCAACAAACATTTAACAGACTGCTATGCAGAAGGCACCATGGTCAGCAGTGGGGATACAATTACTAAATGAAAACAACAACAACACTCCCATAACCAATCTAAAGTCTACTGGGTAGAGTGGGGAACCACTCTACCCAGTAGACTTTAGATTGGTTATGGGAGTGTTGTTGTTGTTTTCATTTAGTAATTGTATCCCCACTGCTGACCATGGTGCCTTCTGCATAGCAGTCTGTTAAATGTTTGTTGGAATGATTTGAAAGGGTTGACAAGTCTATCTATATAGAAGGTCTACTTTTTAAAAAGTAAGGGAGGCTAGTGTACTGGAAGGAACATTGGCCTGGGGGTAGAGAGACCTGAATTCTCGTCCCATCTAGGTTCCTATAAGGAACCTTAGAGAACACCTAATCCAACTCACCCTCTTTAGTTTATGGATGAGGAAGCTGAGTCCCATATAGAGGAGAAGGAACTCAGAGATCTCGGAGACCATTTGGTCCAATTCTGCCATTGTACAAGACGAGAAACTGAGGCCCATGAGATTAAGCAATTTGCCCAAGGTCACATGGCCAAGAAAACTACTAAGTCAAAAGTTGAAGACTCCATACCCTACAGTTCTTCCACCATGCTCTACTGTTCCTTCTTATTAAAAACTAGCTGTTTTGGCCTTGGTCAAGCTCCTTCTCCTCCCTGGGCTTCAGGTCCTACATCAGTATAAGGAATAGAAGTTGGGCAAAATGATCTCTAAAGTCTATTCTGTCTCTAACATCCTAAGATTCAATGTCAGGTACTAAGCAAATAGATACATTAGGGGATAATTATTGACATTAGAAAAAGAATTCCTCACTTTACAAAGGACTCACCACAGGGGGTTACTTTAAATAGCAAGTGTCCTAGTGGTTTTTTATAGATCATTATATACTTGACAGAAAGTCTGGGGAAAGGGCAAAGAAACTTTAAATGAAAATATGATGGGAGCCAAGGCTGACGTCAGTAAGGTGAGTCAATTAGAAGGAAACAATTGGATTTACAAGAATTGGAGTTGTATACAATTTTCCAGGAACTCAACAGTCACATAAAGAGAGGTATACCTGTAATCATGGAAGCCATCAAAAAGGTAGAAATGAACAACAGCTTTAACTTATGGTCTCGCAGACTTGGAGAAGACCCTGATCACTACATGTTGCAATAGCATTAAACCAAGTGACAATCCATATTTATTTGGGGGAACCTATTACATTTCAGTTCAGAATGAAATAATTTTGAAAGAAACAACTAAGGTTAATGAGTATGGGAGATGCAATTTTGGGTTTAAGCTGCTACTAAAACTAACCCACTGATAGATTCCTTTTTAGTAACATGTTGAGCCAAAGTAGCTAAAGACCATCTTAAGTGTTTAGGCTCCTCCCCTCTCCCTTTTTCTCTTCTCTAAATCCCTTGAAAATCCATTTCAAGCCTTACCCTCATGAAACCTTCCCAGAACACCCAAGCCTGGAGTGATCTCTTTCTCTTCTGGCCTCTTGGTGCTTCTCTCTTCTCTTCTACCCCTTGTAATAACCACTTACAAACTCCTTTTTTTATACTTACACATCTATCTTTCAAAATAGCCCATGGAGGACAGAGATGGTGTCTATTAAATGTTCAAAGATTAGAGCTAGAAGAGCCTTAGAGTTTTAAACCCACTCATTTCAGTGAAGAAACTAAATTCCACCCAGGAGGCAGCATATTTGGCTAAGGCTATTTAACTTTACCATAGGAGTTAGAGTTGGAAGAAGACAGGATTAAAGAAAGGGAGTCATGCAGGCAACAAATAATAGAACCAGAATTCAAATCCAGGACTCTTATAACCTCCAGTCCTTAGCTCCATAGCAGACAAACATCAGGTACTCAGCAAATATTTGTTGACTAATAAACTGATTTCTGGAATTGGGGAAAAATTTTCCAAGGTCACCTGTCATTTTGCTATGGAGTGAGGAACTGAAACAATAAAGGTTATACACCCAAGTACTGGGGGCTACTCAGTTTTAGAAGAGTTCTTGAGACAGGGATGTGATGGTAAATGCTTAACTGACTCTCTGGGGGATGAGGAGGGATGTATGTAGGATACACTTTTAAAATCTGAATTAACATTTTAGCCATCACTTTCTTATGTCAAGATAATCAACAAAGCAAAACAATAAATCAGATGAGATAAAAATGCTCACACTGAAAACCAGTCCTAAAACTTGGTCAATATAACCAGTCCCTGTACCTCCTGGTTCTACTTGACCCAGGTTATAGCTCTAGCAAAACACACTACACTTTACCAGTTTGAGTGCCCCATTCCACCAGTAACAAGCAGACCTCTCTGTTTCCATTCTCCCTGAATGCCCCTCCAATGTAGACTATTTTCCCTCAGTAAAGCTAGCTTGATTTACTTTCTCTCTGCTAACCTCCTTCTTATGCTGCAGTCTGTCTTGTGGTTCTCCAACTCCTCCTTGGCCAACATCTCAGAATCCTGAACCTCACTCAAGCTATATTAAGTCAATTAATTGGTCTCCCTGCCCCTACCTCAGAGATTCTTAACTTTTTCATGTGTCCATTGGATAATCTGATGAAGTCTATGGAACTCTTCTCAAAATAATGTCTTTAAATAAATAAAACAAAATATATAGGATTGCAAAGGAAACCAATCATACTGAAATAAAGATGTGATTTTTTTTTTCTTCATCCAAGTTCATAGAACCCCTGCATACTATATTCCAAGTTAATAGAACCTGCTCTAGTCTCTTTCCTCCCTTTGTGCAACTGCCAAAATAATTTTCTAAAACAGAGGTCTGTTCATGTCACTTCCCTACTTGAAAACCTTTGGCGGTTCCACCTCACCCCCAGCTTAGTTAAAATAGAAACTCTTTATGCTGACTCCTCCCTCCCCCATATCCTAATTCCATCACTTACTACTTCTGGAGCTTGGCAAATCACTTAATCTCTCTAAGATTTGGTTTACTCATCAGTAAAATGGGGGTGGTGGACCTGAATTCTATGATCTTCCATGGAGGTCTCCCAATATGCTATCTCACCTATCCCTCCCTTCCACTCCCAGACAAAAATCTTCTTTTCTATCCTCAAATATTCCTAGAGAACTTTCCTTTGACATCTCCCTAACTTATCTTCACTCCCTATGTTTTATAACATTTATTTTTATATCACATTTCACCACATAGCAGTGAAGGAGAAATAAAATATAACAAACTATCTAAGGACACAGTAAAGCAGACTGTTGCATTCACTGTTGTAAAAACTATTGTCTTTGGCTCAGAGACACCTGCAGTTTTATCTAAATGGTTACTTCAACCCTGTTGTCCTTGATCAAATAGACTTCTTTAACTCCTGTAAAAGTATTTGTCTATTTCTTCTTTCCTGCCCTTGAACATAAAATGTTTTCTCATTTTGGTCACATACATGGCCAGCTATATGGCAAATATTCCCCCCAAATTCCCCTTTAACCCTTGACTGATTTTCCCTTTTCCTAGCCCCTTCTCGTGTGAAATATTTTACTAAATTGCAAAAGAATACTGCTGATTGACTGCATGCTCTAATCGAGCCTGGAAAGCTGTCAGAAACCTTATTTGTACCCTAAGAAGTTGAAAATGTTTCTAGCAGGAGCAGTCTTCCTTAGTATGCAAATAAATTTCTTTTCCTTTCAATTTGGTTTTTCAAGTTATTTGATCCCAGTCAGCAGATTCAGCTGATGAGCAAGATTCTCCCTGAACTTTCTAGGATCTCAGTGTAAGAAATTCTCAAATAATAGAAGAAAAGCTCCTTGCAGGCAAGGGCTACTTTGTTTTGGTTTGCTCACATGACCCCCAGCTTAGCAGTTAATCAGTCAGTCAACAAGCATTTATTAAAGGCTTACTCTGTGCCAGGCATCATGCAAAGCTCTAGGGATTCCAAAAACACGTCCTTGAACTCAAGGAGCTCACTTTATGCCTGGCATGCACTTTAAAAAGGTTTGTTGAACTAAATTGATGCCAGGTTTCTTAATCTAGTCATGATGATTGCTCTAGTCAACTAGATATTTTTATGACAGTAAATTGTAAAGGAAAGAGCATGGATTTGGCAGCAGGAAATCGGAATTCCAGTCTCAGTATGTCATTTATTAATTGTGTGACCTTGCTCACCTGCTAAATGGCAATAATTCCCCTAACTTCCCTTCCTCTAAAAGGTGTTGTGAGGATCAAATAAAATCATGTATATGAACGCAACAACTCAAACACCGATTAAACACTTACCACATGCCAGGTATTTGAACCAGGCACTAGAAATACAAAGATGAAATCAAAGCAATCTGTCTTCAAGGAAGTTACAGTATCCTGGCAGACACAGAACATAAATAATAGAATGTGAAATGAATCTGGAAATAGAGGCTAGCACCAGCTTTTATAAAGCTTTAAATGCCAGAACAAGTAATTTGCTTATCCTCAATACAAGAAGGAGCCACTGAAGATTTTTGAGCAGTTGAGTAACAGTTAGACTTGTGTTTCAAGGAAACTATTTTAGTAGCTAATATGAAAGATGTATTGGAATGGGGAAAGACCAGTGTAAGGGTTATGGGATTTAAAGATCTTCCATGCCCCGTTGGACTTGCTGACGTAGCAGGAAGGGGCGGAGCAAGAGGAAGCGGAAGCCAAACTAGAGTTCCTGTGGTGGCTGGCGGTGGTGGCGACGGCGGCAGCAGAGGCAGCGGCAGTGTGAAGCCCTTTTTGAGTTAGCCAGAATTTCTGCTAAGGACTCCTGCTGAGGACTGCCAGGGGCCGGAGCTGCTGGGAGCGCGCTTCCCGGACGCTGGGTGGTTGCTGTGAGTGGGGAGAGGAGGACCTTTGCCTGAGGTAGCCTGTTCTGTTTTAAAGGCTTGAAAATGTGGGTGCTTTCTACTTTATCTACCTGTGCCAATATCATAACTACTCTGATGGCTTTCACTTTCTGGTTTTGGGACTCAGTCTTTTGGTATCTTAATAAATTTTCTAGTTTATTTCCCCATATGGCAAGCATGACGTATTTTGTGATGGATAATTATATCAGCATATCTGTAGTCTCCATAGGCATTGTGAATATGGCATTGCTGATACAACCAGAAGCAGGGAAATCACTTAAGAGGTTATTGAAGGAAAATAAATACTCTAGGTGAGAGTCAATGAAGAGCCTGGACTGAAATTGTAGTTATATGAGTGTATACAAGGGGGAAAAACCTGCTTCACAAATTCTAAAGCATTACAAATACACATAAAAGGAAAGCTGTGGAAAGAGCACTGGATTTTGAGCAAGAAGATTTGAGTTCAAATCCTAGCTCAGCTATTCTGTGTGCCCTTGATCAATCAAGTAACCATTGCCTCTCTCTAGACCTCAGTTTCTTTATCTGTAAAATGGAAAGGGAAGACTAGATGATGTCTAACGCCGCTTCCAGTTCTGACTTTCTATGTATGATTCTGGGGATTGTTAATGTTATTACTTGCCAGACAATATTAGTACATTTGAATGCGTAGTGAATTAGATCAGTTATTCTACCTGTAACAATGAAGCTCAAAGTTCTGGACAAGCCCAGTTGCCAAAATCAGAAGTGATTTTTAATTAAACAATTGCTGTAATTTATATAGTGGTAATCTATCACAAAAAAAATCTATACAGTAATCTTATCTTGTCTGATCCTTGAAACAACCCCATCAAACAGGCAAGGCAGGAATCTTTGTCCTTACTTTCCCTAGGAAGACTCAGAAGGATTAATTGACCTCTCTAGAAGTCACAGATTTGATCAGTGGCAGAGTCTGGATCCAAATCCAATTACTCTGACTCTGATTCCAGTCTTCTTTCAACTCCACAGAAAGAACCTTTGCAGTATATGTAGCCCAGGAAAATATTCCAGGCTAATGCCTCCTCTTAACCCTGCACCACGTGGTTTGACTATTTTTTTTTCTCACAGCTGACAGATGTTACATTGTAAATTCATCCACATCATATAATTTATGCCTGTATATATTAACATGGTTTCTAACACAAGAAAACCCTTGCTCATTTTTGCCTCTTGTCATCATACAGCAAGTTGGAGCCTCCAGTCTTTTTTCTTCCTTCCTGCTTTTTCAAGACTTCCCAGACATCATATTCTGTCTTGACTCCTATATTCTTAAATTTCATTCCCAAGCTGCAATACGGAAGCCAAAGAAATACTTCAATTACTGAGACAGACTTGGGATCCCTGGAAGAAAAACCCAGATCCCACCTTCTATGTATCCAGAGAAGGAAAGGTTCAGCTGCTGTTGTACACAATCCTCCTCAAAGGTTGAAAAATGAGGAAGTCCAGAATCCAGACTAAATGAGATTTTTGAGGACCCTATTTGCAAGGGGCTGATTCAACAGCCCTTGGACCATTCTGTTGCCTGAAAGTGAGCAGAATAGAAACAGTTTATGGGGAAACACAACCCTGCTTCTGAGAGCCTTTTCTATTTCTAAAAGCAGGACTACAGCTATTAGCCAAAAATTTCCCCCACATACTGAAATTGCTAACTTGTCTTCGCACTATTCATCTCAATTACTTTCTCTAAATATGGGATTAATGGCTATGTTTTGTTTATTTGTTTGTTTTCCTTTATCTTCAGCTGGCAGTTTCCTCAACACATAATCTATCACTCCTCACTCATTACACCTGCAGCTCAAGACAGTGAAAAAAGAAAGATGGGAGAAATCATCTCCTTTGCTTCACAGCAAGGAAACACATTTGCATAGGGCATTTGTGAATTCCTGAATTCTGACCCTAAATACAAAATTAGAACTGGGAAGGACTGGTTTGCAAAAGGAAGGAAGGAAGGAGGGAAGGCAGAAAGGAAGGCAGGGAGGGAGGGTAATAACCCTTAATTTGTCTATTTCTACCCAAAACCATTAACAAGTTACTCTCTTTTCTCTAACTTATAACACAATATAAGCATTTTGGCTAGAGACAGCCAGAGGAACATTCGTGAATATCTTCACTGATTTTATAACTTTACTGAGCATTTACTATGGGCCATACCTTATGTGAATTTGTGAATTACTTCTGTTAGTGGGGTCCTTAATCCTTGATTAATGATGTCAATGTGAGAAAGCATATACTGAGCCTGGTGTCAAATTCAAACAGTTCCAGTGTTAACCTAAGTCAAAACCTCTCATTGCATCAAATGATTCCATGAACTAAAATTGAACAAAAACAGTGGATTTATCAATCGGTCTTCCCAGCTGCAGACATTAGTTGGTGTCTGTCCTCAGCTGCTCTCACACTGAGGAGAAGAAGCATGCAGAGTTTAGACAAATAATGTAACTCCCTCGTTTTACTTTGCCTGTGTAAACAGACCCAGAAAATATAACAGTACCAGGAATTAGAATGAAATGGAATGGGATGATGAGCTGATCCAGGAATGAACAGCCAAAAGATCATACCTGCTACCTGAACCTGGCAAGTAATTTGAAAGTCTCAGTCATGATGGTCAGAGGAAATCTAGGTAAGTGAGTAAAGCGTCAAGCAATATGGAAGAAAATAATAGGTAGAGTTCTACATGGGCAGACTAGCCCCACTAGGGAGATTGTAGGCAGGTGGTGGATGTCAAGGTCAGGTATGTAAAGCATGGTGTCAGAGTAGTCTATTCCTAGGTGACATTATGAAAGTCCAGCCAAGCAGTGAATATCACAGAGGCCTAACAAGTTGCAAAAACGGGGAGAGAGCTGATGAGAGCAAGGCAGGATCCAACCTCAAAGGAATAAAATATGAGATGGGGAACTCAAGCACTCAGAAATCAGACTGTTGCAGCAAGCACCCCAGCACCCCCAAGGTGGCTGCCAACACAAGTTCTTAGATCTGCTTTTCTAAAGGAAAGCAACTCAAAATGGGTTAACAATCTTGCTTTAATCAATCAAACATATCATTTACCTAGTTCAGGAGAAAAAATCAGCACCCCGAACTTCAGAGTATACAGACAGGTTACAAGCAGAAGTTACAAGAAGACAGAGAAACATTTCAACAGACAAGCCTCCAACTGCCTGACCATTACATCCATGTCTAGTCACAGTTACCAGAGAGGGAAGCACCAACATCTGGGTTTTCAAAGCCAGGGGGCTCAACAGCTACTCAGAGTCTCATCTAGTCAAATCACACAACACTTCTCAAAGTGAACCCCAAAACAAAGCCTCACATCAGGGTTTATATAGCCTTCTCCTGGCTCAGAGAATGTCATAACCCTCGATGCACTGCCCAATCACAGAGCACCAAGGTGTGGGCATTCCTGAAAACCAAGCCTCCTGCCACAGGCTCCAGGTACACTTAAGCCTATCAAAGGACCTAGGGGCAAGGAAGATCTTAAATTCCCATTCCCATAACACAGACACAAAAGGAATAAGATAAAAACCCAATTTTTGCAAATGAAGTTCCTAATTTCCAAGACACATACACACACACATGTGCTTTCCCATCTCAAGTTTGCATTATATCTGCTTTAAATTTTGTATATAGCTATATATGTACATGTTGGCACCCCTATTAAAATATAAACTCCCAAAGGTCAGAAACATTTTCATATCTCCATTTGTATCCTCAGGTCTTCTAGTATGATACCTGGCAAATAGGAGGCACTTAATAAATGGCTATTGATTCATTGATTGATGGAGGATAATGCAAAGGTGGAGATGGACATATAAGGAATGGGAGGAAGGATACTTTGGCTGGACCAAAGAATGTATGAAACAGAGACTACTATAGTCTCAGGCTGGTAATTTATACATATACATATGTGTGTGTGTATTATTACATATATATAATACATACACATATATAAATCATATACATATATATACATATAAATATGCCTATACTTATCCCTTTCACATCACAACTTTCCCCATCACGGTTTCAACATATCACAGGTTGCCATAAGACATTGAATGGGAATTTGGGGGGAGTTTGTGGAAGCACAGACGATACATGAAGGCCAGAAGACAACACAGAGCCTATGACCACATACCTAACCCAAATTTGAGCATAAGGTGCTGTGAACACCTGATAAAAGATAAAGAAAAAATTCAGACTTCTCTGGTGTTGGAGAGCCAAAATATTTTACATAGATTTTCCATATCTCAGGGGTAATCTGCCCCTAATCCTCTTGCTGTGAAAGGGATAACTATATACTATACATTTATAGAAGACAGACAGTGAAGAGCTTTAGTAACAGAGGAATTTTGGTTTTGATTGTAAAGGTAGTTGAGAGCCACTGAAGTTCATTGAGCAGCAAAGTGACATGATCAAACCTTTGACTTAGGAAAATCACTAGAACATCTGTGTGACAAGGGATAAGATTCAATAAGTTCATAGAATCAGAGTTGTGAGGACCTTGCAAGCCTAGTCAAGAGTCTAGAGCCCTGTTACTGAAACTAAGGTACAAGGTTACAGTAGCACCAGCTGCAAAATTAAATTGTTTTTGAATATGGAGAACTGAGGTTTGAAGGGACAATCCTGCTGATCAACATATTAGTCCAAGGGCCTGGGACAGTACTTAGCCACCAAGTACAACTTAAGTGGATTCAGGCTGGGAAAGTAGGTAGGTGAACAAGTGCCCCTTTTACCATCAAAACTTGAAACATATAGCAGTGTTTGCCCTGGTACTTTGAGGATAAATACAAAGGCAACATGTTGCCTTGTAAGACCAAAAACAGTTAAGCTCCCAGCAGTGGAGAATGGCAGAAATTTTTCCAAACCTTGCTGAGATGTCCTCTGTTGACATAAATAGGGAATGAATCTCTCTCTCTCTCTCTCTCTCTCTCTCTCTGTCTCTCTCTCTCTGTGTCTCTGTCTCTCTCT